>NC_048225.1:44415904-44779188 GCF_002007445.2 Ailuropoda melanoleuca
CTAAATTTAAAAAGGATATATATATATATATACATATATATGTATATATATATGTATATATATATATAGAGAGAGAGAGAGAGCAGTAAAAATACTTGTAAAATATCATAATGATGGATACATGTCATTATACATTTGTCCAAACCCATAATATGTACTGCAACAAGTATGAACAGTAATGTAAACTATGGACTTTGGGTAATTACAATGTGTCAATGTAGGTTCTTCAGTTGTAACAAATGGACCACTCTGGTGGGAGATTTTGATAATGGAGGAAGATATGCATATGTGAGGGCAAGAGGTATGTGGGAAATCCCTGTACCTACCTTTCCCTCAACTTTTCTATGAATATTAAATTGCTCTTGAAGTATGAATGAAAAAAATATATATTCATATGCACACACATACACGTATATACCCCTTCCCCCCAAACTGGAGGTGCCACTGAGTAATACCTTTTGTGAGGTGGATCTAATTGGGACATAGAGGATTTAGCGTGGGTTTTAGAGTTAGAACCATGTGGGTTTGCACTGTGGTTGTATTATTCATGCTGTATGACTTAGTTAAGTATTTAAGCCTTATAAGACTGTAAAATGTGAAAAGTAGTATGCTGTCTCACAGAGTTGAAGTGAGGATTAGATGTTTGTAAAGCGCCTAGAAAATTTACCTACTCAATAATTTTCTAAATATTATGACTGATTATTATTTAACAAATTAATTTTCATGAGAATCTCAAAAGTTTATCTTTATTATCATAAGTTGTTATTTTTTAAAAAGTATGAGCAACATTTTGCTGCTACAAAAGTAAAATCCCACTTATTTCCCTTAGAAATATGTAACAAAATAATTTCCTTCAAAGTTAACAATGACACTATTATTTATTATGCTATTTAACAGAACTTATTTTGGATTTGATCTGTAAGCATGATTGCAGTAGAGTGTGCATTTTGTGGAGACATGTTAATTCTATCAGACTTGAAATGCCTAGTGGAGTTAAAAGATCTTTAAATGTCCTCATTTTGTCTTTAATGTGTCTCACTTTAAAGAGTTTATTGATTTATTTTAGAGAGGGAGAGTGCGAGAATGTGAGTGGGAGGGGGAGGGAGAGGGACAATAAGACTCAGCGCTGAGTGTGGAGCCCACTCGGGCCTTGATCCCATGACTCTGAGATCGCAACCTGAGCCGAAATCAAGAGTCAGCTGCCTAACCCACTGAGCCACCCAGGCTCCCCAGTATGTCTCACTTTAAAGTAACTCAAAACTGTGGAAAGAGCCGAGATGCCCATCAACAGATGAATGGATAAAGAAGATGTGGCATATATATATATATACAATGGAATATTACTCAGCCAGCAGAAATGATGAATACTTACCATTTACAGAGATGTGGATGGAACCTGGAGGGTATTATGCGGAATGAACTAAGTCAATCTGAGATAGTTATAATATGGTTTCGCCCATGTGTGGGATATAAGAAACAGGGCAGAGGACCGTAGGGGAAGGGTGGGAAAACAGAATGGGAAGTTATTAGAGAGGAAGAAAAACCATGAGAGACTCTTAACTATAAGAAATAAACTGAGGGTTGCTGGAGGGAAGGTGAATGGGGGGATGGGGTAACTGAGTGATGAGTATTAAGGAGGGCACATGATGTGATGAGCACTGGGTGTTACATGCAACTGATGAATTATTGAACACTACATCTGAAACTAATGATGTACTATCTGTTGACTAATTGAATTTAAACAAAAAAATAAAGTAACTGAAAAACACTATGCTAACACTATTTTTCAAACTGATAAATTCAGAGTATTATAGTTTGTTAGATAAAATTTGTTATTTTTTTTAATGGGTAAGGGATCCTTTAAAAAACAAAGCCACGAGTTATAAGGGATGGGTTTCGAAGCAGCAAATGTGTGTGTGGCTTTGGACAAATTGTTGAATATCTCTGTGCTCATTTGTACAATGGATACAGTGTACCCGATTACATAGAGTCTTTCAAGATACTGAATTCCTCAACAACATGCTGTTTAATACATAGCAAGTTTGTTGGGGAAATTGGTAAAGGTTAATCTATCATTATTTTAGTGTACGTAGATTACCTGGATTTATGTTTTTTTTTTTTTAAAGATTTTATTTATTTATTCGACAGAGATAGAGACAGCCAGCGAGAGAGGGAACACAAGCAGGGGGAGTGGGAGAGGAAGAAGCAGGCTCACAGCAGAGGAGCCTGATGTGGGGCTCGATCCCATAACACCAGGGATCACGCCCTGAGCCGAAGGCAGATGCTTAACCGCTGTGCCACCCAGGCGCCCCTGGATTTATGTTTTATCTGTTCTTTTCCTTTGTTTATGAATCTCCTTATCAATCTGCATTTTTATTGATTTTCACTGTATTTTATTTTGTAAATTTCATTTTCTTTTTTACTTTTAATACCTTATCTTTGAAAGTAACTTTAAAATTTTTATTTCATTGGTTTTTATGCTTTTAATCTCTTTTAAGTTAATCTGATTTTTTGTGTCTCTTTGTCTCTTTATTTAAAATTTTTGGTTTTTTGTTTGATTTAAAAAACCCTCATGTCTAGATTTCACTTTTATTTTTTGAAGTTTTTCCACTTTATTCTCTTTCACTGTTTTTCCCTAAACATTGAATTTCTATAATTTATTTAATTTTTCTTTTTATATTTTATTTTGTGATTTGTTTATTAAGTGTCATGAAGCATGGGTTTAGGGTGGTAGAAAGAGGAAACTGCGCAAAGAAGAGAAATGATTACAATCTGCCTTCCTCCTGGTGGTCTCTATTGTTGCCCCCTGGCTCTCCTACAGATATTTCATCACTTTCAAAGGAAACTCCTGAAAAGGAGTCACACTCCTATGTGACTCATCAGATACAGGGGTCTACTTTCCTCACTGCAGGAATTATTCTTTCCACGCAGAAGGCACACTTGATTTTCCGTAGTAATGCCACTTTCCAACATCCCACACACTCTGGACTTCTCACTGGGAATTGGACATTGTGAAATCCCAGCTATGTGACATATATAACCATTAAATTTTGAGGAAGCTGCCAATGGCATGCTCTAATCTAGAAGGAGATGGTAGGCAGGAGGTAATTTGCTGGAAAACATCTCTGGTCTGAACTTCATGAGAAACCTGCTGGAAAGGGACACAACAGCCAACTGTTAGAGTATTTGAGCTTTGACTTTACACAAGGATGCTTCTGATAAGTGTATGAGAAAGAAACTGCCTTTCTCAGCAAGACTGCACTTGCAAGACTCGTTGAAGGCCACCATGTTGCCAAATCAAATATCTATTTGCTGATTCTCACCTAACTTGTGTCCTCAGAAACATTTACAAGGTTGACAATTTCCTGTTTCTTCAAACACTTTCTTCTCTTGATTTCCAACTTTTTTTTTTTTTTTTTGGATTTTCTCCTGCCTCACAGGTTTGTTCTTAGTCCTCTGGGCAGATTCCTGCTCTTCTGCTCTGTTTCCAAATATTGGTGATTCTTGGTCTTGGTGCTCTCTTCTCTCTCCACTTTTCTGAGCTGATTGCATATGTTTTCATGAGTTAAGAGTTTACTTATAGACTGATGACACCTCAGATTTTATTTGTAGCTAAATCTCTTCCCTGAATTTATTCATTCAACAAAAAATTTTTGAGCACCTCTTATTTACATGTTGATAAGGCACAGTGAACAACATATACATGATTTCTCATAGAATTTGTGTTTTAGTGGGTAAAGAGAGACAATAAAAAATAATATATATAAAATGTTCAATGGTGATAAGGGCTATAGAGAATAAAGCAGGGAAGGGGGAGAGAGAGTGCCAGGATGAGAGGAATATTGCAATTTTAAATAGGATGGTTTGGGAAAGTTTTACTGAAAGGAAACCTTTGAGCAGGGACCTAAAAGAGAGGAGGTATGAAGCAAGTGACTAACTGGGCAAGAGTATTCCAATCAGAGAGAATAGCAAATGCAAAAGCCTTATGGTGGAGTGTTACCCTGAGCTATCTCTTCAGCTAGTGGGTTTGGATCTGAAAATCAGCTTAGATCTGGATGCTGAGTAAGACACCCACTTTCAGCCTCCTGCTCCTTTATTCTTGCTTTTTGTGATTTGGGATGTTGCCGTGAGGAACACTGTGCTCTATTAATCACCTCCAAAACTCCCCCTGTGTCAGCTCTTGGCTGTTCCTCTGACATTGCCACTCATAACAGTAATTATGGCCTCCTGGCTTTTGGCAGTAAAATTCTTCCACTTTTCTAACTCTGTGACCATCTCTCCTTCCATCATCTTAGGCTTACAGAGAAGAGTCTCTTCCGAATTTCTTAGTGATTCCTGCGCCCTTCTTCACCAGTATGTTCCTGATGGCCTTGGTTAATGATGCATTCTCTGGGGAGTTAAATAGGTCCTTTGGCCTTTGAAATATATCTATTCCAGCATGCCTACTTCTCTTTATTTTTTTTTTATTTTTTTCACTATGTTCAGTTAGCCAACATATAGTACATCATAAGTTTTTGTTCTAATGTTCAACAATTCATTAGTTGTGTATAACACGCAGTGCTCATCCCACCATGTGCTCTCTTCCATACCCATCACCCGGTCACCCCATTCCCCTCTCCCCTCTGTAACTTTCACTTTGTTTCCTGAGTCCAGAGTCTCTCATGGTTTGTCTCCCTCTCTGATTTCTTCCCATTCAGTTTTCTCTCCCTTCCCCTGTGGTCCTCCATAGCTGCAAATTTGGTCAAGCATACTGTCTACCAGTGCTTGCACCCCCACCCCGTTCATTATTTTCTTCCAGTATTTTTAGATTGTCTAAATTATGTTTCATATTTTTAAAATTATGTTTACTTATGTTTCATCACATATTTTTGCATTTTAAAACATTGTTTATATTGGTATATCTTAAATTGGGATAAAATTTTTTTTCACTGCAAAAACAAATTGAAGTCGAAGTTAAATAACACAGAACAATTGAACATAAGGTGAATGTTGTGTAATTGGAGATACATTCTTGGAAAGTTACTTCCCAATCAAATCAAACTTTGCCATTCGTAGATATTAATAATTAGAGATTTGACACAATGATAAAAGAGTGGGTTGGTTAAAGAAATATAAAGATCTAGAGGAGGTTATAGACTTGAGTTATGTCTTATAAATACACTCCTAAAAAATCAGGGCATACGTTGCTGTCCTTGTAATGATTCACACACAAAAGAACAGCTTGATAGAAGATGAAACAAAGAAAAATCATTAGTTATGAGCGTATCTTTTCAAAATGCAGTATAGCATAATTTAGCAGGTAACGAGCCTCATCTCTTATCACAAATCATTTTAGAAAAAAATTCCCTCATTTGCAGCATTCTGCTTACTATTCTAATCATTTGACATTTAAATATGGTGTGCATCATCAATGAGATTTTCATTGAAGGAGAGCATATTTTAATTTTCATTTCACACATGAAGAAATGGAGGTGTTGACTGTGTAGCACATTTAAGGTTCACATAAGTCTGGACTGGAATTCTAACTGATTGCTTCTGACTTTCAGGCTTAATGTTTCCATGTATCAGAGAAACTTTAATCATAGACTATTAAAGTTGAAAGTGATCTTGAAGAGGGTCTGCCTTTTATAATTGAGGAAAATGAAGCTCAGAGAGACTAAGTAACTTGACTATTACACAGCTAGTTCACCCATTTAATGCATGGGTATGTAACGAGCACTAAGTTTTAGTTATTGTGCTAAATTCTGAAAGTGAATCCTGCCTTTAAGAGACTCATAGTCTGATGGAGGAGACTGACATCATGAGGTGTATTCAGAGAAATTGTGTGATAGTTGATCAAAAGTCAGTGGTGGATCTTAGGCAAGGGAATTTTCTAATTCAGTTTATATTTTTTAAAGATTATACTGATAGTATTATGGAGATTTTATCCCGTTCTGCTTTTTTCTGTTCAGAACATTTAAGGTCTTTTTTTCCTATGGGAAGTCTTTCCTGGTACCATTAGTTTATATTGTTTGCTCCTATAATATGCTGTTATATCACTGTATTTCACCTAACAAATTAGACCTGTCCAAAAGAAATGCTTGATTTCCCCCTTGCTATCCCTCACAAACCTTTATTTCTCACGTCCTCATCCTATTTATCAGCGGCACTCTACACCTAGGCTTCTCATGCTACACTCTTTGATTCCTCATTTTACTCACCATGTCCAAACTATTCTCAAGTCTCAGTGACTGTACCCTCTAAAGATACCTCAAATATATTTTCTTGCTTATTCCATTGTGACTACTCTAGTTCTAAGCCACCTTCATCTCTTGCTTGGATTGCTTTCATAGTTGCCTTACTGGTCTACCTGATTATACTTTAATTCCTGGAATCCATTTTTTAAACAGCCCCTAGAAGTCTACTTTAAAAATGTAAATTTGATCATGTCATTTCCCTGCTTCAAACTTTCCAATGGACTTCCATTGCACTTATGATAAAATTCAAATTTTTACCGTGTTTTATAAAACTCTACATGATTACTGGGTTTTCTGATTTTATCTCCTATTATTTTCTTCCTTGCTGTTTGTGCTTTAGCTTGTCCCTTTCTGAGGGCTTTTATACTGGTTCTTTTCTCCTGCATAGTATACTCTGTTTCTGGATTTTTTCATGGCTGGTTCTTTTTCATCATTGTGGTCTTAATTCAGATCTGAAAAGCCCTCTTCAACCACCCAGACTAACTAGGCCTCCTTACCTTTCCCACATATTCTTTATTGTATCACTATTTATTATGTTTCTAGTAGTACTTATCACTATTTGAAATTATCCTGGCATTTACATTTAATTTTTTTTTCTTTTCTGAGAGCAGGATCCTTTCTGTTGTTCACTGTTACATTCTTAGGGACTAAAACAGTGCCTTCACATTCTATTAGGTGATCAACAGTATTTTTTAGATGAGTAAGTTGAATTATAGCATTTGCCACACTTTGTGCTATCAATACCTTAATTCTCTCTCTCTAGGGACTATAAGCTCGAGAAGAGTGGGAAGCATGCCTGCCTTGCTCATCATTGTATATTCAGAGCTTAGCACATAATAGGGATTTAAGTATTTGTTGACTGGATGAATACACGTTTAATTCATTGATTGAGACTGGAGTCAGAGAGGACAATTTGGAGACTATTGAGGTGGTCACTTAAAGATAATAAGGTCATTAACAGAACCAATGGCAGAAGGGACAAATAGGAAGTAAGAGATTGAAGAAACCCAAAGGAAATAAACTAGAGAATACTCAGCCCTTATTATAAAGCTTTCACTATAAGAAGGGAAAAGTCTGGGTGAAAGTGAAGACAATGGTACCATTTACAAAGATAAAGAAAAGCAGGTTTTCAGCAGAGTGGGATAAGGGGGAGAAGTGAGTCGAGATAGAGGAAGAAAGGCGTGAGTTTAGGTTTGAGCTATGTGAATTTGTGGTGCTGGCAATGTGGACATCTGGCATCACAAACTCAGTAAGTGGGATATCTGGCAGAAATTTTAATAAGATATAAACTCTGGTGCCCAAGAGAGATGTCTAAAGCTGGTTTATGGATTATTGTGATATATAGGTAATATTTGGGCATTTAAGAATTTGTGATTGTCTGAATGTCAGACCATATGCTTCTCCTTATTGGCAACTCCCTGCTGGCCCATTATTGAGAGAGGATCAAACTTCTTACCCCGCTCACATCAGGCTTGGGTGTGTGACTTTCCTTGGGCTGTGAATTGTGAAGTGATGTACCTTTTATGAGAATAAGTTTTAAGAAAGATCTTGTGGCTCACTATCTTTCTCTCTGCTATGAGATGGGTGTATTTCAGGTAGGGACTACTCCTTTAGTGAACAATATGCTGAGCCAAGTTTCAGTGTTGACCTATAAGAGACATACCACATGAGTGAGAAATAAACTTTTATTATAAACGACTGAGATTTGGGGATTGTATATTACTGCAGCATAACTTAGCAAAAGCTGACTGATACACAGAGAGAATAGTGAGTGTCTAGAGTTGAGAACAGAAGACAGTGAAGAGCATAATTCCTAGGGAAATTTAAGGATGAGTTTAGGAAAAGGAGCTCACAAAGGAGACTAAGCAGACTCCTGTGGTAGAAGGAGAACAAAGGGAGAAGGAATATATCACAAAAGCTGAAGGAGAAATGGCAAGAATAAAAGAGCAGTAAATAGTATCAAATGATATAGAAGGTTTTTTTTTTAGATTTTTTTTTTATTTATTCGACAGAGATAGAGACAGCCAGGGAGAGAGGGAACACAAGCAGGGGGAGTGGGAGAGGAAGAAGCAGGCTCATAGCAGAGGAGCCTGATATGGGGCTCGATCCCATAATGCCGGGATCACGCCCTGAGCTGAAGGCAGACGCTTAACTGCTGTGCCACCCAGGCGCCCCTATATAGAAGGTTTTAATAGTAGGAACTGAAAAGTGTTCGGGGAATTNTTCGATCCCATAATGCCGGGATCACGCCCTGAGCTGAAGGCAGACGCTTAACTGCTGTGCCACCCAGGCGCCCCTATATAGAAGGTTTTAATAGTAGGAACTGAAAAGTGTTCGGGGAATTAAAAAAAAAATTAAATCCATTGGTGATCTTATGAGAGCAGTTCTAGTTGAGTGAGTAAGGAGTTACTTAGTGACGAGACAAGGGTAGAATTCATCATTCAAATTTTGTCTCAAATGCTGCTTCTTTCATGATGCCTGTTTTGATTCTCCTCCAGCACAGTATAAACTTGCCTTTTATTTGACCTTATTGCCCTCATTATATTCTGTGTTTCTTTCTTTCTTTTTTTAAAATTATATTTATTTGAGAAAGAGAGAGAGAGTACACGTGAGCAGGGTGAGGGGCAGAGGGAGAGGGAGAAGCAGATTCCCTGTTGAGCAGGGAGCCTGATGTGGAGCTCAATCCTGGGACTCTGGGATCATGACCTGAGCTGAAGGCAGATGCTTAACTGACTGAGCCACCCAGGCACCCCTCTGTGTTTCTTTCTGACTGCCAACCTAGTAGGGAGACTTTCACTTTATCATTTAGAGTTTCAAATGGAAGATGGAAAGAATCCCATTACTAAGCAGTCAGATTTTTCTTTGAAATTAAAGTAACTATAAATGATCATTTCAAATAAAAAGGAGAAATAGTAAATTTTGAGATGCAAGTGCATACTGTTCAAGAAACAAGTAAAATTCAGAGTATGCATAGACTCTGCTTAAAATGGCAGGTAGGGGCGCCTGGGTGGCACAGCGGTTAAGCGTCTGCCTTCGGCTCAGGGCGTGATCCCGGTGCTCTGGGATCGAGTTCCATATCAGGCTCCTCCGCTAGGAGCCTGCTTCTTCCTCTCCCACTCCCCCTGCTTGTGTTCCCTCTCTTGCTGGCTGTCTCTCTCTGTCAAATCAATCAATCAATCAATCTTAAAATGGCAGGTAGCCCTTTGTGAGATGTCCAAAGAGAGTAAACACATGATTTTCTTTAATTTTTGTGACTTATTTACTAGATGGTGTCCTACCCTCACCTCATCTTTGTTTGTCCCTCATTTCATCTCTGAATCTCCTCCCATTAACTGAGATTTATTTCATTCTTAAGCAACCTCTTCATTCATTCTATCTCCATCTTTAAACCAATCTGTATTTTAACCAATTTCTATCCCCACCCTTTCCCCACCCCTCCTTGACCTCATTTCAAAGGATTGAGACTTAGGGATGATGTACCTGTCTTAACACATTAGTACATAGTAATCATAAAAGCTTTCAGCTTTCAGCTTTTAGGAGGTATCAAGATGCCCCAATACCTAAATGTCCCTGAATCAAATCTCCTGAGTTAAATGGACATGACAAGGTGGTATTGAAGGGGGTCTACATGAGATCTTAATAGTTTCGAGTTTACAGAATCAAATTATCTACTTCATAGGGTCACCTAAACTCAACAGACTTTATGATGTCAGTGTCTGTAGCTTCTCCCAGGAATCCCCTTTTCTCTCTGCTCTGCTTTTATACCCACTCATAGACAGTACAAGTTCAATCCTAATACATTGTTAGGCATGATGAGTATATGATTGTGTTTACTTCGTATATTTCACTCTTGAAAAGAGAATAATCATCATTATAATAACTTTGTCCTAATTTAGAGAGCCATGTTTTTAAAACTCAATTTTCAAAAATAGTCTGTAACCAGAAATTGAGCATAAGGGCACTTATGGGCGAATAAAATATAGTTTGCTGTAAAGCTTCTGCACTCAAAACTTTATGTAGCAAATTAAACAGCTATACAAAGGCATATTCCCAGGAAAATGACAGATGACAGCCTGACTCATGGGAGAAATGAGAGAAATGTCAGTCTTAACAATATAGTAAAATAATTGGTGATTAGAAAAGGAAGGGAATTAACATTTATCTCGTATTTGTTATGTGCCAGTCATCTTAAATACGTTATCTCACTTAATCCTTGTGACAGTTCTATAAGGTTTTTTTTCTTTTTGTACAAATGAGGAAACTAAACTCAGCAACTGTTATATGATTTGCCCAAGGTCACACAACTAATACATAAAATGGAGACAAAGCAGATGTTTAAAAATAATAATGGCTAACAGTTTTGTGGCAGACATGATTCTAATTCCATTATGTGTATCAACACTTAATCTTCACAATAGCTTGATGAAGTAAATAGTAATATCACAATTTTACAGATGAGGATGTTAAAGCCCAAAGAGGATAAGTACCTTACCCAAGTCATACAGCAACAGAAGTGGAGTTCAAATGCATAATCTGATTTCAGAGCCTGTGCTTTTTACCCACTATGAGAAAATGCCTTTGCCAAGCATTTATGATCTTACTACGAGAAGAGGGCACTAATCCATAGTTCCTATTCTCCTTCCTTCTGATATCTAGCCCCAACTTCTTATCTTTCATTCTTCAAGCATTTATTCATAAAGCAAGGCTTTTTAATATGCAGTCTCTTTTCTTAACCATTACTCTACACTCTCTGTTACTACTTGTTACTTTTTGTTTCACACATGTTGTTTCCTTTAATTCCAGCAACAGCTCTGAACAGTTATCCTCCTTGTGTTAAAAGCAGAGGAAACAAAGGCTTGTAAAGTTTATGTGGTAAACATGCAGCACATTCAAAACTCAAACTCGATTTGGATCACTCATACATTCTTGACGGAAATGCAAAGTGGCACAACCATTCTGGGAAGGGGTTTAACCCCTTCTTATAAAATAAACATGCAATTACAATATGTTCATACAAAATCTTATACACAAATATTCACAACAGCTTTATTTGTAGTAGCCAGTATCTGTAGTAGCCAGTATCTAAATAGTTAAACAATTTGTAGTGCATTCATTCCATGGAACTCAGCAATGAAAAGGGATGAACTATTGATATACAAAATAGCTTGGAGGAATAATCACGCTGAGTTGGAAAAAAGCCAATTTCAAAAAGTTGCATAGTATGTGATTTCATTTACGTATTTGGAATGACAAAATTTTAGAAATGGAGGATAAGTTAGTTTTTGCTAAGAGTTAGGAATGGAAATGGGGATGGGGTGAGGTCAGTGGGGTTATAAAAAGGCCAGAGGGATCCTTGTAGTTATTGAAGTGTTCAGTATTTTGACTCTGGTGGTGAGTACAGGAAGCTACACATGTGATAAGTTGTACAGAATTAAATATGCACGCATGCACATGCACACATACATACAAGTAAAACTGAGGAAATATGAATAAAATCAGTGAGTGTTATTAATGGCCATATCCTGATTGTGACAATGTACTGTATGTAATATTGTGTTATATAGTATTTTAGTTACCATTGGGGGAAAATGGATGGCATTTCTCTCTGTCATTTTTTAAAACTGCATGTCAATCTATAATTATGTTAATTAAAATTTTTATTAAAAATGTGTCAGGGAATGAATAAACCTGAAAAGAAAGAAAAACAAGAAGTACAATAACAGTTAAATAAGAAAAATATGTTATAGAAAAGTATTAGCTCTATAGATGCTTATATAACCAAAATATTCACGATAGTAATCTGCAAATGAAGGATTACGAGTAGGTTTTTTTCCTTCACTTACCTTTTGCTTTTAACTATATATCTTCCTTTTTTTCTAAATCAATTTGTATTATTACTCTTGTAAAAAAAATAAACACATCTGTACTGGTTATAAAAAACAAACTAGGTTTGGTTCGCTCTAAAATATGTGGTCTTAGGTATTATGTGAGGAAATTAATAACTAGATGGTTGAATAGAGTTTATAATATATAGGCTAAATTTTTTTGAGTCATTTGTATTTGTTTCCCCTACCATATCAGTGAGGACAGGGGTACTGCTTTGTCTGTCTCTTATCCTTAATATTTATCAAAGGTCCTGAGCACACAGTAGATGCTCAATGAGTAACTGGTTTTACAGAGTGATGTTGCCACATTAACTCAAATAAATTAATGCTTTCATTTCATGACCTTCTTGGCAGCCAATGCACATAAGATGTGGTCCTTTTTAGAAAGTTTAAAGAATATCACCTTCTTGTCTTTATAACAATTACAAAAAGCACTAATATGCCAATAAATACCTCTGCACTTGGGACCAATTCTGAACATGATGACACTTAATGACAGTTTTTTTATTTTTTTAAAGAAGAGAGGGAGATGAACAGAAATGCTCTATGTAATAAAAAACCATCTGTACTTCAAGATCCAGTTCAAATGTTACCTTCCTCACTTACCAGATGGATCTTTCCTGATTGATTATGCTGGTTAGAATTAGTCCTTCCTCCAGTTATAGTTGTGTAACACATCACGCATAACTTCTAGTTTAGTATTTATCCCAGTGAATAATACTGTTTATAAAATGTTTACCTCTTCTTAGAATATGAGTACTTAAGAATGCGTGAACCATGTTTTGTTCTATGTACTTCCAGTACTTATCACAGTACTTTAGAGTAACGTTCAAGCGTGTTTATCAATGAATGAGTGGGTGATTATATATACTTATACTATGTAGATCAAAGTGTGCCACTTTCTGAGCAAGATAACCTCTGTTAGTTCTGTGCAGACTCAAAGTAATAAGGAAATAGAAAGGAAAGAAAAATCAATAAGGAAATAAATATTCAATAAGGAAAAAAACCCCATACTGTAACAGCTAAGAGAAGCAACCATGTAGTTAATGTGTTTTGAGTATTTAGGCTAGCAGAGTTGGGTCTTTCTGTATGTTTGACTTTGAGAAATTAAAAAAAATATATGAAGGCTAATTATTCTAAACAACAAAAAGGTTTTTTACACTGGCTTTCTTTCTTGACTGAATAGCTTTGCTCTTATAAAGATGCAGAATGTTTTTCTGCTTGAGTGTTGTGCTTTTCTGTTCAGTCCCCTTAAAAGCTGGCTGCAGTTACATATGTGTGAATAGCCCAAAAAACAGCTTTTAATGACAAATATTATACTTCTACAATTTTGTTCCATTTGCAGGCAAACACTGACATGAGGTTAAATCAGAGCTACCAAGAAAATATATCCAGAATTGTTAAAATTTGCTTTTTATAATTTAGCTCATATTGCATCATGAACATCTCTCCATGTTGTTAAACTTTTTAAAATTGGATTTTTAATAGATTCAGAGTATTATGTTCAATAAATATATAATAATTTTCATAACTAGACTGCTGCTATAGGATAGAATTTTTCCAATTTTATCATATTAAAAAATGACACCATAATCAACATTCTCAATCATATACATTTTCCCCCCTCTTTTGAATTATTTCTTTGATATTAATTCTAGAAAGTAGGAGTACTAGGTCAAGGGTTATAGGTATTTTCATGGTTCTTCCATTCGATTTAAAGTGTTACCAGTAATGTATGAGTGTACTTATTTTACCATAACCTCACTAAAATCAGGTGTTCATTTTTAAAGATTGACTATTTACTATATATATTTCCTTTATGATAAATTTTCTATTTATATCCTTGTTCATTTAACTGATAGTCATCTATGTTGTTTTATTTTTTTTTAATGTTTTTTATTATATTATGTTAGTCACCATACAGTACATCCCTGGTTTCTGATGTAAAGTTTGATGATTCATTATGCGTATAACACCCAGTGCACCATGCAATACATGCCCTCCTTACTACCCATCACCAGCCTATCCCATTCCCCCTCCTCCCTCCCCTCTGAAGCCCTCAGTTTGTTTCTCAGAGTCCATAGTCTCTCATGCTTCATTCCCCCTTCTGATTACCCCCCTTTCTTTTATCCCTTTCTTCCCCTACCGATCTTCCTAGTTCTTATGTTCCATAGATGAGAGAAATCATATGATAATTGTCTTTATGTTGTTTTAATATACAATTGGTGTGTAGACTGGATGTTTGTGTCCCACCCAGCTTCATATGTTGAAATCCTAATGCCAGTGAGATGGTATTAGGAGGTAAGGCCTTTGGGAGGTGATTAGGTCATGAGGACAGAGCCTTCATTAATGGAATTAGTGCTTATTATTAAAGAGGTGAGAAAGCTCCCTTGCCCTTCTGCCATGTGAAGATACAGTGAGAAGTTGGTGGCCTGCAGCCTGGCAGTCTGCTCTCTCTAGAACCTGACGATGCTGGTCTAATCTTGGATTTCTAGCCTCCAGAACTCTGAGAAATAAATTTCTGCAGTTTATAAGCCATCCAGTCTATGGCATTTTGTTATATTAGCAGACTGAGGCAGCAGTATTTAAATAAACTCTTACAAAATTATAGATATTAATCTTTTATAGTTTATAGAGTAAATATTTTCCAGTTCCATTGCTTTCCTTTTCACTGGAGTATTTTTTTTAATACTGAAGTTTCAAATTTTCTGTATTTAACAATGTTTTCCTTGTTAGGTGCTGTGCTTCAAAACTTAAAAAATCAACATCTATCAAAAGACTTGGAAGTAGTCTATTCTGTTTTCTGTAATTTATAATTTGTTATTCACTTTTTTCCCCCTGTTTTATGGGGTAAGGCATAGGTTTATGTTTTTTCATTCTCCAGAAGATCTAAGACCAGTGGATAAAGGCATCCTTAGGAAGAAACTAGGGGAAACAAGGAAAACAACTAGCAGCATGACGTAATGGAATTAATATAGGCTTTATTTACATGTTTAACCCGTACTACATGATATTAGATCCGTGTATTTATCCTCTGTAAGGCTCTATTTCCTCATTTGTAAAATGGAAATAATAGTGCTTACCTCAGGATTGTTGTAAGCTTGTAAATCACTTAACAGTGCCTGGCATGTGTTAAGCATTCAGTAAATGCCTGCTATTTTTATTATTGCTCTCATTGCCATTATTATTATCATTGTTATCAATAATATAGAATCTCTATTATTGTCTAAGTCACTGTGCTAGTTCCATAAATAAAACTTAGATCCTATCCTTTCAGATCTTCTAGGCTACTTGAAGAGATAAATAAATACAAACACATATTCATAATAGAAATTAGAAAGTGATTGTATCACAGGAGAAATATAAAAGTTTATAGGAAATTAAAGGAAGGAGGAATTATATCTAGTTGGTGAAGTGGGTTTTTTATGAGCATAATTTAGAATTAGGGTAATGGAGCTAAGGGAATTCTAGGCAGAGAATGAACAGAAGTAGAGAGAGAAAAAATAGGTATAATCTTCAGTTCGACTGGAATATAGTGAGCAAGAAAGAGGAAATAGGAATATATGGTTGGAAGCCTAGATTAGGATCAGATTGTGTGAGGACTTGAAGTCTGATCAAGGAGTTAAGTGACAGTTTTAGATGGGAGCATCACATGCAGTGTATGTTTTATCTATCAAACTATGAACTGTTTTATGGAAGACACTATATTATATTATATTTTTATTTTTTTAAATTATTTTATTTTAACCTTTTTATTTTAAAGTAATTTTAAACCTAGGGGTGCCTGGGTGACTCATTTGGTTAGGCATCTGACTCCTGGTTTCAGCTCAGGTTATGATCTCATGGTCGCTGGATCCAGCCCCACATCAGCTCCATGCTGAGCGTGAAGCTGCTTAAGATTCTCTCTCTCCCTTGCCCTCTGCCTCCCATCTTCCCCCAGCTGTCACTCTCTATAAATTAATTAATTAATTAATAAAATTTAAACCCTCAGAAAATTGCAAAAATAGTATATGGGTTTCCTGTGTATCCATATTCCCCAGATCTTAACATTTTACCCTGTTTACCTCATCATTCTATATATACCTATTATTTGCTCTGGTTGTAATTGTAAACATAATGCTTCTTTACCCCTGAATTCTTTAGTATTTATTTCCTAAAAACAAGGCCATTTTAAAATATATTCACAGTACAAATATCAAAATTAGGAAATTAACACTAATATCTGACTCACAGTTCCTATTAAAATTTTCCCAATCAACCCACTAATGTCTTTATATCAAGGGAAAAATCTTAACCATGAGACACTATGGACTCTGGGAAACAAACTGAGGGTTTCAGAGGAAAGAGGGGGTGGAGGATTGGGATAGGCCGGTGATGGGTATTAAAGAGGGCATGTATTTCATGGAGCACTGGGCATTATACACAAACAATGAACCATGGAACACTACATCAAAAAATAATGATGTACTGTATGGGGACTAACATAACGTAATAAAAAATTTTAAAAAAAGACAAAGAAAAAGAACCCAATCCAGGATCACATATTACATTTTTTGAAGAGTACAGGCCATTTATTTTGTAGAATTCTTTCAATTTTTATTTATCTGATATTTCCTTGTGATTAAATTTAGGTTATGCATTTATACAGCAAAAATGATGTATCCTTCCCAGTGCATCATATCAAGAGGCACATGATATCTATTTATACCATTACTGATAATGTTAACATTGATCACTTAGTTAAAATGGTGTCAAGCTTCTGTAGGGTTACTATTTTTCCCTTTCTTATTAAGCAGTATTTTATGAGGAGATACTTTGAGACTATATAAATATCCTGTTTGTGATCAAACCTACCATTAATTATTCTTGCCTGAAACAGGTATTACTACAGTGGTTGAAATGGAGATTCTCTCATTCCATAATTATTTCTACATTTGTTAGTTAGCTTTTCTTGCATGGAAAAAGCTTTCACTTTCCTTCCAGTTTATTTAGGTATTATTTATGGATTCTTATTTTAGTCTATGTTATGTAATCAGTTACTAACCTTATGTACTATGGTGTTCAGTTTGTCCCAGATTTGCAACTGGGAGTGCCTTTAAATGGTCTTCTATGTCCTTTAGACACAACCTTATCGTTATTTCAATACTTCTTACTTTCTGCCATAGCAAGATGTTCCAGTTGTAGGCAAGAATTTTTTTTTAAGGTTTATTTATTTATTTGAGAGAGAGAGAGAATAGAAGTTGGCGAAGGACAGAAGAGGAGAGGGAGAGAGAGAATCCTCAAGCATACTCCCTGGAGAGTGCAGAGCCTGACATAGGGCTCTATCCCGGGATCCAGAGATCATGACCTTAGCCTCAATCAAGAGCCAGCTGCCTAACTGACTGAGCCACCCAGGTGTCCCTAGGCAGGACTATTTTAAATATTTTTATGCTCCAATGATATACCACCTCACACCAGTCAGAATGGCTAAAATTAACAAGTCAGGAAACAACAAATGCTGGCGAGGTTGTGGAGAAAGGGGAACCCTCTTACACTGTTGGTGGGAATGCAAGCTGGTATAGACACTCTGGAAAACAGTGTGGAGGTTCCTCAAGAAGTTAAAAATAGAGCTACTCTATGATGCAGCAATTGCACTACTAGGTATTTACCCCAAAGATACAAATGTAGTGATCTGAAGGGGCACCTGCACCCCAGTGTTTATAGCAGCAATGTCCACAATAGCTAAACTGTGGAGGGAGTCCAGATGTCCATTGACAGATGAGTGGATAAAGAACATGTGGTATATATATATCATGGAATATTACTCAACCATCAAAAAGGATGCAAACTTACCATTTACATTGACATGGATGGAACTGGAGGATATTAAACTGAGTGAAATAAGTCAAGCAGAGAAAGACAATTTTCATATGGTTTCACTCATATGAGGAATATAAGAAATAGTGCAGAAGATCATAGCGGAGGGGGGCCTGGGTGGCTTAGTCGTTAAGCATCTGCCTTCGGCCCAGGGCATGATCCGGGAGTCCTGGGATCGAGTCCCACGTCGGGCTCCTCCTCTGGGAGCCTGCCTCTTCCTCTCCTGGTCCCCCTGCTGTGTCCCTTCTCTCTCTGGCTGCCTCTCTCTCTGTCAAATAAATAAATAAAATCTTTTAAAAAAAAGATGATAGGGGAAGGGAGAGAAGGAATCAGAGCGGGAGACAAACCATGAGAGACTCTTAACTATAGGAAACAAATTGCTGGAGGGGAGGTGGGTGAGGGTTGGGGTTACTGGGTGATGGGAATTAAGGGGGACACATGATGTAATTAGCACTCCGTGTTATATGCAACTGATGAATTATTGAACTCTACATCTGAAACTAATGATGTATTACATGTTGGCTAATTGAATTTAAATAAAAAAAAGAAAAAATATTTTTGTGCTCTTCAGGGTTTTACGCCTAGTAGATGATGAATAAATACTTTATGAGTGAATGAATGAATGCATGATTAATACAAACTGCAGGTGTACAGAAGGACATACTGTTTTTCTTTCTTTGTGTTCTTAAACACAAGTCCAGTTATTCTTTTCACAAAGACAGAGCCAAAAGAAAGTCTCTTACAGACGTTTTCAAGAGAAGAAAATAATTTTTATGAAGTATAAAATAAGAAATTTACTTCATTCACTTATTATTCAATTTAAAAGTGTACATTGGTACCTACTGTATCCCAAAGATTATGTTTGATATTGGAGATACAACAGTGAACAAAACAAAATAGATATGGCCCTTGGCCTTATAGAGTTTATAGTCTGCTGATTAATAAATAGATTGCTGCAGAGATACTTATAAAGTCCATTTTCAACCTGTAGTTTCTTCTATTTTACTTTGTTGCTATTCTGTCAAAAAAGGCGTGGGGTATTGATGAAAAAATAACATATATTTTGAAAGCCTACACTCTAAATCATTCTGTGGCCTCATTTTTGAATGGAATTCTAAAATGTATAACACCTGCCTCTCTTACTGTCATAAAATTTACTCTCTAGTAGGAAAAGACAAATCTGGTAGTTTATCACAGTAGAAAGAATATAGGACTAGAGTTAAAAAAAATAGGGTTTGAATCTGAGGTCTTTTACTTCTACCTTATCAACCTTCAGCAAATTACTTAACCTCTCTGAGGTTAATAATACTTAGTGCTTTACTCTTTGTAATGTACGGGAAGATAATGATGACTAACTTCTGCTATTTATTTCAGCAGATATGTGACAAAAGTCCCAGTATAAATCCCTGGTTTAAATAACTGGAAATGTACTGACTCCTCTAACTGGACATCCAGTAGGGCAAGTTTCAGGGTTGTTTTATTCAGCGAATCAAGGATGTCATCAGGAATCCAGATTCCTTCTGTCTTACCTCCTTGTCATCCCCAGTGTTGTGTCATCCTAAAACTGTTCCTTCTCATAGTCGGGTGGGGTACCTGCCAAGAGTAATGTGGGTTACATGCTTCCTTGTTCTATCCAACATGAGAGAATGGGTGCCTCCTGTAAGCTATCAAACAAATAAAAATTTCTCAGTCTCATTGGGCCAACTTAGATTACACTCCTAACTTCACAATGTCACCAGGGGAATGAACTTATGTTGATTAGCTCAGGCCTGGAAAAGGGGATATGATTATCGTAGTTGGTTTAGACTAATCAGAGTTCAAATTGGACCTGAGTTCAATTACTGAAAGTCCATTGGTGTCATGCCATGGGGGAAGATGACATGGATTCGGGGAGAAGCTTTTTATTTAAACCATAAATACGTAAGTTTAGGAGAATTTGGAGAATTGGAAAGAGCATTGCAGGCACAAGTGTAGAAGTAGAAGGGTTTTTCTTATGTGTTGCAGTAGGAATAAGGAAGCTGGCTGCTATTCCATATTCTCCTTATTTTAGACTAGAATAAGAGCTGTCTTTTATTTTGGAATTCTCATATTTCTACCTAGATATTCCTTGCATGAGACGGAAATCACTGTTTCCCTCAACACCACTTCTCACTCCCACCATTCGAAAAATAAATTTATCTTCTATCCTTATTTAGATGTCTCTAAGGACAGAGTAATTATCAGTTTCCCATGCTCAAAATGTGGATGTGTGCGTATGACTGAATGATATTGACCGTCATAATTAGGTACAATTTGCTGCATCTGTGTGTTACAGCTTGTGAAGCAATAGAAACTAGTAGTAATGAAGCAGTGTATTGTACCTTTAAACAAACCTGCCAACCAAATATTTCAACAAATTTGTTGCTTGCAAATTCAAATGATAAACTTGAAATCAAATGCAATTTGAGAATTTAAAATCAGTATTTTAGTTGTTTTCTTAATGTAACATGAGAAGTCATTTTGAAATTATCATGCCATACTTTGATAATTGAAGCTTGACTAGAAGTAAAAAGTAGGTTTTGTGACATTTCTCAAATGTTCTAAGAGACGGCATTTCCTTTTTGAAAATTGCCACAGTTGATGTTATTTCTTATTTACCTTCATCTGTTTACTGTCAGGAGAAAAAGGGGGTACAGAAAATCTCAACCAGGGAGAATTCTTTCCTGCCTTACATCAACTCAGGGAAGAGATGGTTGATGGGGTTTCTTTATTGAGTAATTTATTAGGATTCTTGAATTCTAATTTGAAAAAACAGGACATTTCTTAAAAACAATTCAGTGTATACAATATAAATATAATTCCACACTTCCTAAATTAGTTAAATTACAGTATATAATTAATTATAGAGCATATGGCACTGTATTTCTGCAAGTTGTCACCTCTACTCATCTAAAGTTGATCCATCATTATTTTTCTTCCATTCCCTGTCTTGCCTGCAACGTCTGTACTTGTGCTGTCTTTTATAGTATCTCTGTTCTGTGTTACGAGAGCCCTTAGACTACTCTTGCAAATGTCTTGGAGTCCACCCAAATCCCACTTTTCCTCTCTTCATTTCCCAGCTTTCTCTTTCCTTTGTCATTTTTTGCTTTCTGGTTTTATTTCTCCCTCTTTTTTATTTAATTTTCTGCAGTCACACACTGTGCCCTACAGCATACTGCTTATGTCACTTGTTTTTCTTCTTTTCCATTGTTCATCCCCCTTTTACTAATTCTTTCTGACTTCTACTTTTTTGTTTTCTGCTTCGAAGAGTATTTTTATCAACTCTCTTTTATTCCCTTCCACTTTCCTTCTTTACCTTCTCTTTCCAGTGGGATGAATTATCTCTGCCTGTCTAACAGTTCTACTCACTGTGAGGAGAGTTTGTGTCTGGAAGCAAACCTGGTTTGTTTTCTCAGTTTAGAGCATCTCTCAGCTGAAGCAGAGAGTGACAATGATGAACATCAACTGCTCTGCTTGATTGGGGCTTGCTGTTTTAGTGTTTATAATCACTGCCGGTAATGTATGGGCAAATCTGTTAACACAGACTCCTTCAGACAGGGTTAGGAATCCCTCCCCTGTGTTTTCATTAACAAGTTGTATCACTTTCAAGCACAGCACTTCCTCCACCATAGTGTAACTATTTATTTGATTGGGAGCTTTGTGAAGGCTGAGACTGTATTTTCTAGCCATCTATATTTTCAGCATTTAGCACAGTGCATTTTTATGACAAATACTTCATTCATTAAACACACTTTAAACAGAGCCATTGTAGCACAGTTGTTCATGTTTGCACTATACAATCCTAGGGGACAGCATCCACATTACACAATTTAAAATTTGTATATTCATTGCAGTTTTCTGGCAGATGGCAGTAAAGTATCTAGTTCTAAGAAAATCATTTTATTATGACAGTTTCTCAACAGATGAAGGTTAATTTTTTTTTTGAGGAAGGGACACCTTTTCCCAGTTTATTCAGAAATGCCTTATGGGCTGCTGGTGGCCCTGATTTGTATTTGATTTATATTTATTAATACTCCATTCCCTGCAGATTGCATCTGGCTTATTTTGCTACAGGCAGGGCTCTCACTTTGAAGAAGGTGAAATGCAGTGTATCTTTAATATAAAAAATGAGGTGCTGATTCTCCTAAAGGGAGAGATGACTTTTCTACCCCTTTCCTTTTCATATATGGTTTCCTCTCCTTTATTTTCACTGACTTGCCAATTTCTTATTTCTTTCTCATATGTCAGTCAATATAGCAGTAATAATTGTTTTAGCATGTACACATCAAAGTTGTGGAGAATATTAAGTGCTAACACCATACTGTACCGTATCCAAGCCCATCCACGTAAATATCCCTACCTAGCATTGAATTGTACCTTTTGGTTCCAAGATAGAATCCTGTTATGTCTCATTACAGTTCTCTTCTTCCAATTTAAAATAGATTTAATTAAGCAGCTCTATATATCCAATAATAACATGAACAACATTTACCGATTACTTTCTATGTAGTAGGCACTTTTCTAAGAATTTTTAGGTAGTTTTGTTGTTCCTGTTTTATAAGTGAGAAAACCTTGATACAGAGAGTTTAAGAATTTTCTGAAGTTCAGGTCGCGGTGGCAGAACCAGAGTTCAAACCCAGCAACCTGTATTTTTCTCCAAAAATACATCCTGCCTCCCACTGGCATTATTCTTGATAACCTGTAGAAAGCACTTTCAGGATTCTTTAGCATATGAACACGATTATACTAAAATTGTTAAAACCCTTTCCCTCCAAGATGCATCCAATTCCTTACTCCTATGCAGTTTCTTTCCTCTCTCCATTTGTTTTCTCTTTCTTCAATGCAACATTATACTGATAATAATGAGCAAACATTTATATGATACTTACTCCTAACCATACTATTTGGATTTTAATTATTTAGTACTTACAACTACCTTGATTTAGATGTTTTCATATCCCCCATTTTAGGGGAAGGTCACACAGCTCAAGTGGCCATGTAGTGTGGCCAAATAGTGTAGGTGCAGATTCCATGTGCTTAAACTTTGTGTTATGGATGAATCAGATTCATGTAAACCAGGACTCTGGAGGCCTGGAATCTTCTCTTTTACTGGCTGTGTGATCTTGGACTAATTACTTTATATCCTAGTTTTCTCGTTTGTAAGATAAAGAGTTTGGCTTAGGTAAGATCTATAGTCAAGATGGTAAGTCAATAGAGAGGAAAAAGTCATGGAAACAGGACATCTACAGCTCAAGGCCTCTTGACTGATAAATTAGTGATACAACTTTGAGCAATCCATTCGATTTCTCAGAGACTCAGTTTTCTTTATAAAATGGAGATAATAATCCCTACTCTTCACCAAGTTATTATGTAAACTCAGTAGGAAAAGAGATAACATGCTGTTATAGATAGCTATATTTGACATAATATTATAATATCAGGTATCTTATTATATAAGTAATAACATATTTGTGGCAGAATCTTAAAGATGAGCAGTTCACAGAGAAGAAAATAACAAGCACAAATAATTTTATGATTCAGAAATAATCACTGTTAACATTTTGTGGTATATGCTATCAGTCTTTTTTCCTCTTATGGATATGCAGCAGTTGCTACCTGTGCCCCACCTGTATCCCTCAGATCAGACTACTGCACTGTGCTCCAGAAGATTTCTAACTGCCAGTGTGTGTCCCTGTGTGCCTGAGGGCTTTTTCAAGAACAAAAGAAGGCCATTCTGCTCATGAAAGACAGATAGGGGCAGGCTGGAAGTGCCTGGAAATGAACAATTCCTAGGAGCAGCCTTTAAACCATGACTGACCTGACTTGGAGTATAAATATGATTCCATCACCCTTGCTCCTTGGGTGGAGCAGTTGGTACTGTGTTCTAGTCTGTTTTCCAATGTTTCCCTCTGTGATTAAGTTCCAGCTATCCACTGCAGTGGTTGGTTTGGTAACATACATTTTATAGGCTTCCTTTCCTTGCCTATGTCACTTCCCCGCTCTCCTGATGTTATTTCTGTACTTCCCTAATAAGTAAATTGCACTCAAATTCTTGTCTCTGGGTCTGCTTCTGAAAGAAACTCAAAGGTAGAGATGATAGAATAGGGTCTGATGCAGAGTAGATGTTCAGTACAGTTCTTCGGGTTCTTATTTTACACCGGAGGACATCGAGCCTTGAGTATGTAGTTGAGGCAGAGTTTGAACCCACAGATTTGACTTCAGAGACTGAGCTTTAACCATTATTCTTTAAGAATGGATAGCAATTCTGATGTGTCCAGGAATATACTCATAAGAACAGCCTCCTAACTGGTCCTCTTCTGCTCTTGCTTCTACCACCTTTGAACATGTAGATGAGGTTATGTTACTTCTCTGCTAAAAATTTCGTAGAAGTTTTCCAGTTTACAAATATTATAAAAGCCAGGTTCATATAATGGCCTACAAGATCATACATGAGTTGGCCTCTCTACCTCCACTACCTTTTGACCTCATTTCCCATGATATTCTCCCCTCCCTTTGCTCCAAGTATACTAGTCTGTGGGCTTTCCCTATAAGATGCTAAGGACACTCTTGCCTCAGAGCCTTTGCATTGGCTGTTCTGTGTTCTTACCCTGATATTTATGTGGGTTGTCCCTGTATCTCCTTTAGGTTTCTGCTGAAATGTTAACTGCTCAGTGAGAGCTTTACTCTCAATCCTATTTAAAGTTATTTTCCCTGTGCTAGTCTCCCATGTTCCTCATTTTCCCTTCCTTGCTATATTTTTCTTCATAACATTTAACATCATCTGATATGCTATTTATTTCATTAAAAATTGTTTATTGGACCAGAATGTAAAGCTCTACAAGAACTCTACAAGAACATTATTACTCATTTTAATGTGTCTCTAGTGCCCAGAACAGGGCCTCAATAAATATTTGTTGAATAATGAATGAATAAGATTCATGCTGGTTAGTGTTATTATTGAATGCCAGAGAAGTAGAGACTCCCTACCATAGTTTTTCTGAATCTCAGCATTTTTTTTTTTGCTGGCCCTCACCAGTCATAGTGTCTTTATGGTGTAGCCATTAAAGTTGTAATTGGGTTTTCTGTCTTAGCGACATGATGACACATCACAGCAGCTGCTTGGACTTAAGAGAATTCAGTTTTGATAGGTTGTCTAATGCTGTTGAGTGTGCTTTCAGTATTCTAATTTGTTTTGGGTTTAAGAATTCCTTTGAGAATTTATTCCACTTCCCTAGAATGCTGACTCTTAGATTTTCCCATGCAGCTTGACTCTTTTTGCAGTGATGCTTATCTCAACTTACACAGACACCTTCATTTTTTTTCCTTCTTTTTTCTCCTGCTGTCGCTGTCAGAGAGGATTTATTACACTTCAGTCTGGTTTTTCATACCCTGTCACAGATATTTGGATATAATTGTCTAATGGTTCATGCATAAGTTTTCCATTTAGAACCTAAGGTTTGACCCTCATCAGTCTACCCTCTTTATATGCACTGTGCAACCCTATGATTGAAGAATAAATTGTGTGGAAAGTTGGTAGTGCTTATGACCCATGAAGTACAATTTACTGTGGTGATTAGATGATAACTGTTGACTTTAAATGAATATATTCAACTTAGGGTTTTTTCATGAAAACAAAACACATTTGGATCATTTAGATCAATATTGTAGTAGCACTTCTTTAAATCACATCTTCAGATCTATCTCCTTCATGAGGCTTTCTCTGATTCACTGCATTTAATTTTCAATCTGTTGATACAATTTTGGACTCAATCTTTTCCTTTGACTCCTCCTTGTAGTTATCCTAATTTATAGGTTTAGTTTTGTGGGATGGTGAAGGACATGGGCTGTGGATTCAGATAAATTGTGTTTGAACCTATTATTGTCAGTGATTAATTCAGTAATCTTGAACAAGCTATTTAACTTCTTTGTCTCAGTTTCCTTCCCTGTAAAATGAAAAAAATAATGCTTTTTACCTTATTGAGTTGCTATGGAGTAGTAACATAGCGTGTATGAAATACTTAGTGTTTGGCAGATGTTAAGAATTCAGTGCATATTAATTGCTCTTATATACACACACAATATACGTGTGTGTGTGGTGAGTAGAAGTGATCTGTATGCTCTCCTCCATTCTCCAGATAAACTTTAATTTCCTGCATGTTTTAGTTGTTTTTTGGTCTCTAACTGTTATTAGGTAGAATCGTTATTAAAAAAATAATTCACAGAGGAGAAAATCTTATACATATGGACTTCTTGGCCATGCTGTACATTTTTGTATATTAGTTGCTTATTTCTAAGAGACTGTGTCTCTTCTTTATATGAGCAGACTCATTAAGCCACAGAATGTTTGGGTGTTCTATTCAAATCACTCATTTTACAAAGGGAAAAGTTAAAATCCAGCATGCAAGTGGCAGACCTGGGACTGAGCACAAGTTTCATGATGCTTGGGAGTGTCAAACCATGCTACACTATCTTGCTGGCATGCAGAATTCTCAGTGACTGATCAAATGAAATGTCATTCAGCGATTTAAAAAACAATCCGTTATATTAGTTATTCTTTTCCCTCTTCTAGCACTCTTTTCCATCTAGGGGAAAATACATAATTTCTATGTAATTTCAAAGGATTTTCTAGAGTCCTCTGATTGTTGGAGGATTTCTTTATAGTCTCAATATGGTTAATTTGGGTGTAGAACCTATGTAACAACAATTGTTTTCCTTTTCATAGCCTCTTAGACATGCCTCAGTTGTTGTATGATACTCTCAGAATGTATAAAGTGACCACTGAAAATACTTTGGGGGTGAAGAGTTAGCATGTTTTATTGAAAAGAGCAACTCGATACAGACTCTAAATGCCAACATTCAAATTTAGTAATGTCTACATGAAATGACATGTGCCAGTACTAATGCTATTTCTTGTGAATCTCTTTTCCTTTCACGATATAACTTTTCTTGGTTCTCCTTCATTTATTTATATTTATTGATTTTTAAATTTTTTTATTGTGTTCAGTTATCCAACATATAGTACATCATTAGTTTTTGATGTAGTGTTCAACGATTCATTAGTTGCGTATAACATGCAGTGGTCATCACAACACTTGCCCTCCTTAATACTCATCACCCAGTTACCCCATCCCCACCCCCCTCCCTTCTGTAACCCTCAGTTTGTTTCCCAGAGTCCAGAGTCTCTCCTTTAAATAGGTGCCGTTCTGTGCTCTCCTTTCAGCCTGTGAATTTTTGTATTATAGTACCTGTACAACAGTTTTGCAAGAATCTATTTGTTTATGAAACTCATCAGCAATCCTTGCACAGAAACTCTATCATGTTCACTTTAAATCTCTACTCCCTGGCACATGATTGGTCCATAGCAGGTGATCAATAGTAGTAGAATAATGGGGATAGTTGGACAATTTGGAATGAATATGTTCTTATTTCTTTTTGGTCTCCTTTGATGGCTACACTTTTTGAAATTTACTCAGTGATAGTGTTTCCAGGTCCCACATCTTTGGTCTTCTCAGTTTACTTCTGTGCACTCTCCCTGAGTCATCTAATTGTTTCCTGTTTTAAGTGCATATATGCCAATGACTCCCATATATTTACCTCTAATACTGATCTCTCTTCTGAGCTCAAACTTGTATTTCTATCTTTTAGGTATCTTCACCTAGATCATACCCTTGTCTTTAATCTAGAGTGGGTTAGGGTCTCCAGAGCTTTCCCTTTCATAAAACCATTCAAGCTACACTTCCATTTGTTTCTCCTCTGTAAGTCTGTAAATATCCATAAGTATCTCAGTGTACAAGTTAGAGGCTTGGAGCTTTATGTGGTTCTTCTCTCCCCTCTGTATCCTATAAATCATCAGATCCTTTTACTTCTACCTTAGAAACATCTCTTGCATTTACCCCTGGCTCTCTTTATGGCCAGTGTTTCAGGCCTCCATGTTCTTTTGCTTGGTATATTATTACAATGGCTTACCACATTTGTCTTTCTGCCGCCAGCTCCTTCCCACTGCAGTCTTCTTCCACATGTCTACCTGAGGCATCTTTTCCCCCAAATAAGTAGATTCATGCCATCATCTTGCTTTCCTCTATAGGTTTTCACTCTGCTTTCATAATCTGATCCTAATATACTTCTCCAGTTGCATTTCCCATATACCACCAACAGAAACTCTGGACTCTAGTTACACTCAAATTCAGTTTTCCCCCAAAGCTAGGTCCTTTTATGTTTTGTGCCTCTATCCATGCCCTCCCATTTGCCTGGTATGCCCTTCTCAGTTTTTTGTACCCAGCTTAAATGTTACTTCTTCTGTGAACCTTTCCTAAATAATCTAATGCTTTGTTCTTTATTAACACCTTTTCCATTTATGTTTATGTATCTGTATCACAATAGATTGTCAGAATAGGGAACTTGTCTTATTCTAGTCTTGAACGCTTGGACATTAGTCTGTGATTCACTGCTTAATAAATGTCTGTTGAATTAATAAAATAATGACTGAAAGCTCAGTTATATTTTCTCAACCTTTTGAGAATTTAACAATTAGTTTAACCATCTTTAGTGCTAAACCAGAGATGGTCACACATTTCAGTGTGTTTTGGCAGGGTCAGAGCCTGACATCTGCTATGGGTGGCATAGACATCAGTGTTGTCTTTTGCTGTCACTCACCTGCTGTGTGTTGCTTTAGCTCCCGGAGCTTCCCTCTTTTAATCTGAAATTGGCTATTACCATGCTCACTGGTTTGTAAAAAATTTTAGATGGACTAATGCTTTTTAATCTATTGTTTTCATTTGTTTTTAAACTATTTTCAGGTATACAAGTCCTACAGTTTTATGAACTTTTAAGCAACAGATAAAAAGAAATCAAAGGTAGGGCAAATCTATCTTATATAGATGTATTGAATTTTTTCTACACTTTCCGTTTTTAAGATCATTAGATTTTTTTACCCATTATTCTGGATCTGTTGAACTCAGAGTAACATGACCCCCTTTCAACATTACTGACTTGACAGAAAGTAAGAGGATGCCCTTCGCACTTGTTAGCCAGAAATTAGCCAGTATTCATGATTCACTATTGAGGTCATAAACAAAATACTTGGCTTTCTGACAGCTACATTTGTTGCATTGTTCGCCATCCACAGCTGCCAGACGTAGAATGGTTACTTGGCAGCTGTCAAAGCTTGGATTCATACAGTGGGCCTTCCTTAAACCTTAGTTTTGAAAATGTTATGCATTGAGTGTAATTACATTGAGAGCTCACTAGTAGTACTTGTATTTAAACGGGGAAACTAAACCTAACACTTTCTGATTTTTCAGAAAAATTGACAGCTCCTCCTAGTCCAAAGTATCATCCAATTTTCAGGCTCGTTAATTCTGAGGAAACTGGACTAAATACCATCTTATATTTTCTTTACCAGAACAACTACTAGAAACTAAAATAATTAGTAAAATGTTATGAAAAAGATTGTGGAATAAACTTTGCAATAGTTGATATATACTGGAATGTTTTTCACAAAGATAAAATATATTTCATGAAGACAGAATGCTCTTCATTCTAACTTTTAGTTTTTTGGTTAGTTTTTGGTTGCCTTTCTGTTTTCTTCCTTGCTTTCTCTGTTTCTCTTCTTTCCTCCTGTTCTAGCTTTTCCCTCTTTCTTTTGCATATATATTTAGTAAACATTTTCTTTATACTAGGCATGGTGTTGGACTCTGTAACAGTTACAAGGGCAAACAAAAAGATAAGCTTCTTCCTTTCAAGTGGTGTAATAACTTAATGAAGAAAAAAAAAGATGTGTATACAAATCATTCAGAGGAGTGAACAAAGTGGGGACCAATGCATCAAGGAGAGTTTTAAATGTGAGTTGAGTTTAAAACTCCCCTAACATCTATATTTCAAACTAGAACAATTGTATGGGAGGGCTGATTCAACTTAATTTAATTATTTAAAAAAATTTTTTAGATGAAAGGTAAGCTCATTTTATTTCAATAGAGGATATTACTTTCTGAAAAATTAAGTCTTTGTAACAATGGGTAAGTAACATAATGAAGAAGATGGAAGTATGAAAATGGAATTTGAAATTTGAAGTCAGAGATTTTGTAGAATCTATTTCTACTATGGCTTGCGATTTGATTTAAATGACCCTTAAGTATTCTTATGTTATTCTTACTCTGTGAGTTATAACTCAGAAAAGTTAAAACATAGGTGGTTATAATATTTGTTAATGCTAAGTCATATACATAAACTACAGAGCAATTGATACTAGAATTCTCTACATTGTTTTCCAAAGTTTCATGAGCTTGTGTATTTTCCAGATATTGACAGATCGATCGATCGATCGATAGATCGATCTATCATCTATCTATCTGGAAATACTGAGTTCTGGGAGAGATAATGGCTGCTTTTAGACCCTACAGCATAATCTGTGTTAATAACCATCATAGTAGAATCTATTTATCATGTACCTACTATATTTCTAGGAAAAGTGCTTCATATATATTATTTAATCTTTACAATGTCCCTATGAATTCATTCTATTTTATAGTTGAATAAAGAGCAATGAAGAAAAAAAATATCAGGAACAGCACATAAGTCAATATGATGAGATAGGAGTGTTGTCTCTGGAACTAAGGTGACCACATTCGAATCCTAGTTTTGTCACTTACTAGTTGTGGGGTTTGATCAAGCTACTTTATCTCTCTAAACTTCAGTTCCTCATCTTTAAAGTAGAATCAATAATAATACCTACATATAGAGTTATTTTGAAGGTTAAATGAGTTAACCTATTCAATTGGTTAGAATAACCAGTGATATGTAAGTGTTGTTATTACAACCCTGAAATCACACAGCTAGAAAATGATAGAACAGATTTTCTAGATTCCAAAGCCTGTGCTTCATTCACAATTCCATGTTGCTTCCAAGACATATCCAAGGCTTATGGATCACAGCATTTAAAAAAATGAATTTGTCAATAATTAACTAAATTTCTGTTTGTTCCTCAAAGGAAACATATACACGAAGGATTCTTAATTCAAAGGCTATTTTGCCTTGGAAGTGAACTCTGGCATCTCAGAGCCTATTAATACTAAACAGTGGTGTACACGTCACTTTTCAGGGACTGTGGGGTGAAATAAAGAGGAACTTGGAGGTAAATTAACTTGGGTCTCTTCTCCAACAGGATTTGAAAATTTGCTAGTTCTTAGGATCATCCTGAGGAGGAGTTCACCTCTCTCTCCCCAGTTGTTCAGAGCACCTGTTGTTTCTGCGGCTTTCTTTTTTTTTCTGGCCTCCTTCAAAAATCCCTTTTGGCCTTAGTGGTAGTAGTGGTGGGGATAGCTTTGTAAAATCACCAGTTTCACAGCCTTAGCACAGCTTATCTAAGTGGGATTATAGGATTGAAGATATGAAGAGTGTACTAATGTGAGCAGGTCAAAATACTATTATTATTTGTTTTCATAATGGTTGAATCTTAAGTGAGAGATATAGACCAGTTCTGGATTTCTCATGTTCATCATTAGGTTGGAAGTTTCCTACTTATAGGTTTGCTCTAAAAAATCATTGGGGTTTTTCATTCTGATTCTCTTTTCTATTTACTCATTTTTATACAGAACTTTATAAAATGGGAGGAACTGTCAAATTTTTTCAAATTTTTATTCATACCAGCAATGTATTCCAGTTTTTCCAGATCTTAATTGACATTTGTTATTGTCTGTCTCTTATTGTAGGATTTGGATCCATTTAGACCACAACCTTTTTCTGGTGGGAAGTGTATCCCCTTGTAGGTTTTTGTTTGTTTGTTTGCTGTGAAAAGTTTTATTGTTTCCATTTGGTCCATAGCTTGGGAGAGGGCACCAGGTGGTTAAAAAGCTGTCTGGTGCCTGCCTTCACCTCCTCATCTAGGAAGAGGTCCTCCAGGAAGTTATAGAGGTGGGGATCTGCATGTGCAGAAACCCCAGGCATGCAGATCCAAAGTCTGGTTCAGGTTCTTCTCCAGAACCAGGGTGGCTTTCATGGCATTCAGGGTTTTACTCCACTCATCTTGGGGTGGCTTCTGCACATCCTGGAAGAGGGTGTGGCCACTGCACTGGTTTTGCATTTTCAAGAGACACTCAGCACCCTTGGGCTTCTCATCCGCCAACTCAAAGAAGAAAGAGCTAGCTAGTGATTTTTTGTAATTAAAATTATTTTCTGTGAGTAAAATCTGTGGCCCTGCATTTTTAGCATCTTAGGGAGTTAGGTGAAAATAACTTTTTCATGTCCTACATGATATTGCAGAGAAAAACAGCAGCCAGGGGGTATCTTTGGGAAGTCTATAATATCATTGCCAACCACTGGCTCTAGGCTTTTAAGTTGTAGGGAAGTCTGAATTAGATAGTATTTATTTACTTCCTGGAAGTAGCATACTGATTGTGTCATTTGCCTTTATAACATTAATGTTTCATCTTCAGTGGCACTCAAATGGCTTTGACATTTGTGTTATATCCCAGAGTGCACATCTTCCAGCTCAAAGAAGAGAATTGTGTTGGGTAGTCTTAATATATTCAATGGAGCAATGGGTGTGAAAGCAAATTATGTAGTTAAACTCACAAATTAAGCCAGTCTTTTTTGAGGAACATGTATAGGGAGACAGACCTAGAGGATAATTTTTTTAATGTTTTTTTATTATGTTAGTCACCATACAGTACATCCCTGGTTTTTGATGTAAAGTTCGATGATTCATTAGTTGCGTATAACACCCAGTGCACCATGCAATACGTGCCCTCCCCACCACCCATCACCAACCTATCCCATTCCACCACCCCCCTCCCCTCTGAAGCCCTCAGTTTGTTTCTCAGAGTCCATAACCTCTCATGCTTCATTCTAGAGGATAATTTTTAAAACAGTTTTTTTCTTGGTAATTTCATTATTACATACAATATAATTTTGAAAAGATATTCTTTTTTTAATGTAAATTCAATTAGCCCACATATAGTACATCATTAGTTTCAGATGTAGTATTCAATAATTCTTTAAACTTAAAGACAGGATTAAAAGTCAGCTGTTGAGAAGGAGTGTCTGTGGTCATCTGTTTGGTGAGATAGTATGAGCAAGAGACAGAGCTGAGGATTCTACCAACTAGTAGCAGACATTTGTGTTCAGAAGTAGAAGGTCAGGCTGCTCTTCTAAACATTTTCATGGAGTCCAAGGAAGTTCTTGTTCACTGTAAGTTAATTTGCTTTCCTCTTGACCTACTTATGGTGAATGAAACATGACTGGCGACCTGAAATATTTCCTTATGATTTGTTCATAAATATTCAATTCTAAGAGCTCTGATATATTGTTTACTTTGCTTGTTCTCTTTACTACTAAAGCCATTTCTACATTTATGATTATAAAACCAGGGATTCGTGTGCTGAAAAAGGGCTGCCAAATTGTCTAGTTACTTGGAACTTTACTTAAAAGTATTTACTTAACAGTAAGTATTTACTTAACAGTATTTCTCCTGTAAGAATGCCTATATTGTAATTTGACTAGTAAGTGCATGGAGAGATGTATTCAAACCCTTATGTTTGTGACTTTGTAAGTGCTGAAAATAAACTTGTAATTTGGTTTGCCATTTTGGTGTAGTTAAATGCTAGACTGAAAAATATCTTAATGGAATATATTAAATATTGATCTGCCTACTTAGGAACTGGAAGAAAATATTGTCTCTTTGTTCCCTAAGTGGTGTTTCCTATGTGATTTGAAGTGAAATAGCTATAAACATTAGTTTTCCTTGTACCAAAATGGCTTAGTTCATTTATTCCTTCTAGTATGTATGTAGTGATTTTTAATAGCTAAGGATAGTGATAAATTTAATGGATTATTAATCATTAATTAGTGACTAGTCATTAAATAAAATGTTGTATATCAAGCATTTTGTATGTTTTGTCTCATTAAGTAACTTTAGGAGTTAAGTATGATCATTTTCATTTTATGTATGAAGAAATTGAAGATCAGAGCAGTTATAGTCTCCAAGTTTTTACATGCTAGAGGTAGGATTTATATCTCTCTATATTTATATCTATCTGTGTGCTTGTCAACCTGACCCTAAAGCTGATGCTGTTAATCGTTACTAGACTTCATTCCATAAATAATCACACAGCACACAGTAGTATTGCCAGTTCATATCAACCAGAGGAATGGAAACATATTCAAGATGTGGAAATTGTTTCTTCAATTTCTGTCTAAATTGTTTAGAATTGTCACTGAGATCATCTCAGAGGAAGTGAGGAAAAGACAACATTTTCCAGCAAGTTTCTATATATCATGTTGATTCTGCTGTCTTTTATAGTGGCTCAACAGTGACATCATGTATTAATCTGCATTCCAGAAAAATATGCCCCATGGAGAGAATGTGTGGGAACAGCTGGTTATGGCAGCTGTAGCTAATGAACACATGAGACAAGCCTGAAAGTTCAGTTTCTTCCTCTTTCTGCGTATATCCCGTTCATGTATCAAAAGGAAGAATTGCAATACACACACACACACACACACACACACACACAAAATTGTACTTAGCAAAGAAACAGAAACACCATGATATTGTTATTCAAGTTCTCTTTCAGAATCATAAAATGATGATGCCAGAAAGCACCTCCTTTGGGCCTTAGTTCAGTCCTTAAGGAAAATGAACAAACTTGGATGAATTTTCTCTGAGAGAGTAAGGAACAATGTTTTTTAAATTACTATATCCCCAAAGTACTTGCAACAGAGCTATATATATATAAAGCTCAATAAATATTTGTTGATTGATGGATTGATTGCCCAATTTCACATGGCCGATAGTAGCTGAGGTTATAACCTGAGTCTTTTGATATTTAAGTTAGTGTTTTTCTTACCATAATGAGCTGCTTGCCTCCCCATCTCAAAATAATAATTATCTTCTCCTTTTGAAAGGAAGAAATCAAAACTCTGAGAGATTTAAATAACTTGCCCAAATTCACACAAGTAGGCCAGGGCTGTATAAGGTCTTAAGGTCTACTCTTCTTGATGTTAATTTGGTGTTCTTAGATGCCCTGTAAACTGCAGCTTCCTAGAATAAGTACTCACATCATATCTTATGAATGAAATTTGTATTTGTGTCTTAAAGCCCTCTTCAAAAAAGAAAATACGCAATCTGTTTTTATCAGGCATTAGAACCGAGTGGTCGAGAATAAGGATTTTATAGCCAGAGAAAGTTTAAATCTAAGTTCTACCACTTACATGACTTCAGCTAAGTTTCTCTGTGGCTCAGATTCATCAGCCACAAATGATAATAATAATACCTATCTCATGGGAGGCTGTTTGAGAATTAAGTAAGTATGAGGTGCTTAGAACAGTGCCTGACATATAGTAAGCTTCATGTGTTACTATTATTTCCTGGTTATACACTTCCATTGGAAAAGTTTATCTTAATAGACAGTGAAGCTTAATCCTATTGTCTTCTCTTGTTCTGTTTTCTAGGGACACAAAAACTAATAGGGCATCACCCTCATTGCATGCTACAGTCTCTAATTATTACGACAAAGATTTTTTTAGAGTGGGGGGCGGAGGCAGAGGGAAAGGGAGAGAAAGAATCCCAAGCAGGTTCCACACTCAGCACAAGCCAGATGCAGGACTTAGTCCCATGACCCTGAGATCATGACCTGAGCCGAAATCAAGAGTCAGATGCTCAACCAACTGAGCAACCCAGGCACCCCTCATAATGAAGGCAACCCAGGCACCCCTCATGATGAAGGTTTTTACTCTTTTCTAACAGGTTTCTTATTCTCTCTCTTTTTTTAAAAAGAGATTTTATTTATTTATTTGACAGAGAGAGAGATAGCAAGAGAGGGAACACAAGCAGGGGAAGTGGGAGAGGGAGAAGCAGGCTTCCTGCTGCTCAGGGAGCCCGATGCGGGGCTCGATCCCAGGACCCCGAGACCATGATCTGAGCGAAAGGCAGACGCTTAATGACTGAGTCACCCAGGTGCCCCAGGTTTCTTAATCTTTAAGTAAAGATCTGATTTCCCCAGTACTCATATTTAAAATACTACAAGAAATTTATTGTACTTAGACCAGGAAATAACATGAATACTTAGAAGATAACAGTATTTATTTTCATATGGTATACAAAGAACAGCCACATTTATTATTAGAGCAGGAATGGGTAATCATTTTTTTTAATGTTATCTTGAAAGAATGTATATTCTCTTGGCTAAAATTAAGACACTTCTTGTAGGGTGATACAATGGATGAGCACTGGACATGGGAATCCAAAAACTTAGGTTCATACCCCACTTGACTGCTCTGATTGTCTTGTAATGTTTGGTATTTATCAAATAATATTTTATTTTTTCAAGGCCTGTATTCAAATATTACCTGCTCAATGAAGCCCTTCCTAACTCCTCCAGTTAGATTACTTCTCTCTTCTTTATATTCTGATAGCAATTTGTATCTCTACAATATTTCATTTCTTTGAGTCAAAGTGACCTTATCTTCCCACTGGGTTGTAAGTTCTTTGTGAGTAATATTCTTTTTTGTTTCCTGCGCACTGTCTGGTATTGTGCCTTAAATATGTGCTCCATACATATTTACTGAACTGAAATGAATTTGTGCAACAGTGCTTTGTATACTGAAATATGTACAAATGGAAATTATTATCCATATCCACTTATACTTGGCACTTAATCTTTCTCATAGTCTTTTTTAAATTCACTTCTGCTGTCCTATGTTTAATCAGACTCTACTCTGCATCTCCAAGTACCTTATCTTGGGAAGAGTCAACCAGGAGCACAATTAAAGTCTTTATTAAGTTCCTGAATGCAAGTTGTATTGTCCTAACTGCTGTCCAAATCAAATCGTCATGGTCTCTGCTTTACAAGAGCACAGTCAAAAATCATTATCAAATGTCTGCATGCAAGTTATGCTGTCCTTAGTACTGTTTAAATTGAATTAAATAATTAGATCAGTGACTTCTGACTTGGAGTGTAAGGGAGAAAGACTTGTGTGAATACATTTATGAAAGACGCTAAGAACTATTTAAAAAAATAAAACCGTAAAAAACAATTAAACAAAAAAATAAAATAAAACCACACTGACTGAATATATAACAACTTTTGTTGAGTATATGACTGACATAGGCAGTTTTAGATTTGGATGTTTGGTCTAAGTCCACTAGGCAAGAAACCTTCATATCGCCTTTTATTAAACTTTTCAAAAGTTTTTGATGTAGTTTCTGGAAGTCATATAATGCATTTTTCCTCTCCTATAGTATTCTACAAGGTCATAAAGGTATCCTTCTGTGGCATTTGTCACCAAACTTGGTGTGATATGAGGATATTTTTCTTCAGTCTCATTACAGTTAGAGAAACAAGACCTTGTGAATGTAGAAAACAGTTCCAGGATACAAAAATAAAAGTAAAAAAGAAGAAAGGAAACAAAAAATAAGAGGAAACAAAGGGAAAGTAAAAGAAATGAAAGTGAAAAGAAGTGAAAATAAGATCTGGGCGTTAATATCTGTTATAAATATAAATAAATATTTGGTACTAAACTGTAAGTATATATTATGTGTGAGGTTTAAATGTTTATAAGTGATTGAATGAATGAGTAGTAGTCCATTATATACGTATACTGCATCTTTATCCATTCATCTATTAATGGACACTTTGGTTGCTTCCATATCTTGGCTATTGTAAATAATGCTGCAATGGACGTGGAGACATAGAGGTGCATAAATCTTTTTGAATTCGTGTTTTCATTTTCATTGGGTAAACACCCAGTAGTGAAATTACTGGATCGTATGGTATTCTATTTTTATTTTTTTGAGGAAACTTCATACTGTTTTCCTCAGTGGTTGCACCAATTTACATTCCTACCAGTAGTGCACAAGTTCACAAGTTCTCTTTTCTCTGCATCTTTGCCAACAGTTATTATTTCTTATCTTTTTGATTCTAGCCATTTCGACTGGTATGAAGTGATGTTTCATTATGGTTTTGACTTGCATATCCCTGATGATTAGTGAAGTTGATCATCTTTTCATGTGTCTGTTGGCTATCTGTATGTCTTCAGAAAAATATCTGTTCAGGTCCTCTGCCCATTTTTTATTGGATTATTTGTTTTTTTGGTGTTGAGCTCTTTGAGTTAAAAAAATTAACACCTATAGAAAAACTAAAAGAATATTACAAAGACATCCATATATTCTGAGCTTATCCAGCTGTTGATATTTTGCCATGTTTATGTGATCTCTCTCTGTATATACATATATTTGTTGAGTAATTTGGAATTAAACTGCAGATATCATGATACCCTAATTCTTCAGCACGTATCTCCTAAGAACAAGGAAAGTCTCCTACATAATGGCATTTTCTGTTTCCTTCTTATTATGGATGTGAATAATTATTGCTTATCGTTTTCTTTTCATTTTTGAAACCTTGTATATTTTCTAGGACCAGCAATCACAGAGGATTCTTTGAAGCAGTGTTAGGTGCTTAGGTGGCTTGCTAGATTTCTTAGTTTGAATGCCCCCCTTTTTTGGTATATTAAGGTGCATTTAAAAAATATCTGGTGCCTTGGGGTGGAGGTGGGGTTATTATACTTCTGATTTTGTGCTTTTTGTTTGTTTCTACAGGGCTCTTAATTTCAACTACTTGTTTTTTTCTTTCCTTTCACTAACAAGCTTCCAAGAGATTTTCCCTTCCAGGTTGCCCTTCTCTCTTTTTCTCTGCCTCCAAAGTAGATTCAATTCAATTCAGTTCAATTCTGGTGAAGACCAGAATTCTGCTGTCTTTGTAATTAAGGCCTGAAGTTTGATGCTCAACAATTTCTGTCTTTTGACTGCAGGAGATGAGAGAGTCTCTATATATTGCTAAGGAGTTCTTCTGACTTTCACAATTTGCCTTAAATTGGTGTTGCATTGTCTTTGTCCAAAGCTTTGATCACTCTTAGCAACATTCATTCAAATCTTTTGTCTTTACAATTATTATTTCCTCTAAACCTCTTGCATGACTGAGATATTGTACCTGACAGTACATTCCCTCCTACCAGTTTTTCATTCCAGTTCGCCACAGGTGAAAGTGGTAACAAACTGCACCATCAACATGCCAGGAGTTATTATCAGTACTCTACTTAGTACTAGTATTGAGGTTCTCATTGCCAGCTGGCTGATGAGTGCTGGAGCTCAAAAATCCCATTTTAGAATTTTTTTTTCAGACCACTCCTTTCGCCAACTATCTTAGGTCAGTGGTCCTGGCAAACAGATTCTGGGATGGAGAATTTGTGTATAGGAATTTCATTGGGAATGCTATCAGGAACAATACCTGTGAGGGTGTAAGGATGCAAGATTGGGCAAAATGATGAGTTAAGCTGCAGAGTGGTTACCACAAAGTCCTCAACTGATCTATAGGAACCTTGGAGCTTAGACAGCCTTTCAGACTTTTTCTAAATTGCAGCAAGGGGACCAGATCTCATAGGCTACATTTGTGGTAGAAGTGTAACTTCCAGTGAGGGAGCTCCCTTTGAGCTGAAAGCAGTTACTAGGTAGGGACTCAGATATGAGCTTCAGCAGCCAACAAAATTAGCAGCTAGGGATTTGATGACTTTGGTTCTGATCGAGAAATCTGGGCAGTGCACCATAGCCTACACTAGAAGAGGTAAGAGAGAAAGTAGAAAGTCTTATCCAAAGGTCAATAAAATATTTCAGGTGAGAGATAATGACAGCTTGGTAGTCAGAGGTGGTTAGATTTGGGATATATTTCAAAGGATTTGCTAATGGATTAGATGGCAGGGGAGAGAGGAATCAAGGATATCTTCAAAGATTTTTGGCCTGAACAACTGAAAGAATAAAGTTACCTCATTAATTTAATAAGAAGCGATGGCTAGCAGAAGATTTTTATCTTAAAGCAGCTGTATTGACTGAAGAATGTAACTAAGCTCTTATCTCATTTACAATTTCTAGCTGCATTAAAGAATATGGGTTTATAATTTTCTGTTCCTATAATAGAAATTGCCTAAATTGACCCAATTAGAAGTTTAAAAACTGAATAGACTCATCACCTTGGAATAAATTAAAATTTTGTCAAATAATTATCTTTAATGAAATAAACTCAGGATTAAAGTCAAATAGTTTTAAACTTTCAAAGATAGGTAATTCTTATGATAAACACCCATTTCCAAAGGCTATCAAATAGTGAGAAATCTTTCTAAGTCATTTTAAGAAAATAGCATAACCCTGATATCAAAACTGAGCACTGATAACACTACAAGAAGAAAATACAGATTAATCTCATTTGGGAATATAGATTAAAAACCCTAGTCAAAGCACTAATAAATCTGATTCGAGAATATTTGAGGACATTAGCAAAGTGGTGGCATAGGAATTTGTGCTGGTCATCTCCTCCCAGAAATGTCAAATAATTATCTATACATGAAATACCTTCATGAGAGCCAGGATCCCAGGTGAGAACTTGAGCACCATTGTAGCGCCTGGATGAAGCACAGAAGTAAGAAAGGATGCATTGAGAAGGGTAGGAAACATTGATTCACACAACTGCTATTACCCCTCCCCCAAGCCTGAGAAGCATAGACCAGAGAGAGAAGGGGAATAAAGTGAGTGCTTACCTTTACTACGGACCCTAGAGCCAGCACGCCTTGTTGCCAGCTGGAGCCCTAGGTGACTTCATGTAGGCTTCTGACAGCCCAGTCCCTGGCTCACCCCAGAGCCTGCCTACTTAAGCAGCCCAGACACATCCTGTGGCCCCAGGTAGCTTTGAGGGCTGGGCTGCTGGTGGGCCACCATGAACCAAGCCCCTGACTCAGCCAGATGCCTGCCAGATCCAGCAGTCCCAGACAGCTCCCATGGCTCCAGGCTCTCAGAGGGCCCCTGAACCCAGGCTTCCATCCCACCTAAATGCTGATTGGCTCCTGAAGCCCCAGACAGCTTGTGGCCCAAGGTGGTTCTCATAGCTCCAGGCAACTTCTTCAGTTCCAGCCTCCCAATGGATTCCTGTGAACCCAGATTCTGGCCCACTCAGAACTGGCTGGTTCTTGTGGCTTTATGTATTTCCTGTGGCTTCAGGCTCCTAATCAATGCCTGCAGACCTAGGCTCCAGGGGGGCACCTGTGAACCCAGAATGCTGGCAAGGCCCAGCACCAGACTTGCTACAGCTACCCAAGTTTTCAGCCCATCCCAGAATTAGGCCACACAAGTACTCCAACAACAAGCCTGCCCACAGACACCACCAGTCTGCCTACCTAGAATTTGTGGACAGGCTGAGTGATGAAGGGCTCTGCCTGTTGAAGCCAGTCTGCAGAGACTGGAGGAAGTCCTAATAACCTCAAATGTGCAGACATCAACACAAGGCCAATATCATGAATAATCAAGGAAACATGATATCACCAATTTTATTAATAAAATTTCAATGACTGTAAAAAAATAAAGATTTATGAATTATCTGATGAAGAATTCAGAAGAATCCTCTTAAAGAAATTCAGTGAACTAAAAGAAAACACAGACAACTAATTGAAAAACAATGCATCAATAAAACACAAAGTTCAACAAAGAAATAGAAATCATTAAAAAAATGAGAAGAAATCTGAGAGTTAAAGACTATAATGATGGAACCAAAGGATTTAATAGAGGTCTTAAAAAGCAGACTTGATTAAGCAGAAGCAATAATGAACTAGAAGAGAGGCCATTTGAAATGAGATAACATTTAAAGAAACAATCTATGTAGTTTAGAGTCTCAGAAGGGGAAGAGAGAGAGAAAGGAGTGGAAACCTCATTTAAAGAAATAATGGCTGAGAACTTCCTAAACCTGGGGAGAGATTTAGATACCCAAGTCCATGAAGCTAATAGGTCAAAATTTCAAACCATTGATCTTCTCCAAGACATATTATAATAAAACTGTCTAATAGAGAACATTTTAAAAGCAACAAGAGAAAAATATTCTCACATAAAAGATACAGAAAACAAAAGTCAGCTGAGTAAATTTGAAGATCTAATTGGTTTTATTAAATGATTTGTGAATTGGGCAGCATCCCATCCAGCAAGTAGAGGAGAGCTCCAAGCGCTTGTACAAAATGGAAGGTTTTTATAGGAAGAGGGTAGGGCAAGAAAGTTATTAATAAAAGAAAAGTATTGTTTCAGGCAAGGTTACTTAACATTAAAGGGAAGAACAGGAGGTTTTATCATGCAGATTACTTCCTTGGGGGGATTGAGAGGGCCCATGTGACAGACTCATTGGTGCCCATCAGAAAATTCCTGACAGGTTAAGACTTCATTTCTGGGGAGGTCGAACTGCAATTAGATTACTAAGTCCTGGTTTGGGGACTCAGCTTAAGTGATGCCATTTTAGTTCTGTGGTTTTCTTTTTAACAAAGGAAATTCTCATAAGGCTGTCAGTGGGTTTCTCAGCAGAAACCTTTCAAGCTAGGAGAGTGAAATGATATAGTCAAAGTGCTGAAAGAAAAAAAAAACTGCCAACCAAAAATATTTTACCCAACAAAGTTGTCTTTCAGAAATGAGGAAGAGATAAAGATTTTTCCAAACAAAAGCTGAAAGAGTTCATCACAACTTAATTTGCTTTACAAGAAGTGTTGAAAGGGTTTTTCAAGATGAAATGAAAAGATGCTGATTAGTAGGAAGGAAATACATGAAGATCTATTATGCTGGTAAATATCAATTCAGAATAATTTAATAGTCAATTCAGAATATTTTAATACTGTAAAAAGGTGACGAATTAATCAGTTAACTCTAGTATAAAGGTCTAAAGGGAAAATATTAAAATATGGTAGCTACAATGATTTTTAAATGGATACAAAATATAAAAAATAGGTAAGTTATGACATCAAAATATAAATTATGTGGGGGACTAAAAGGGTAGAGTTTTGTATATAACTGAAGTTTGTATAAGCTTAAAATAGACTGTTATATCTGAAGATGTTTTATGTAAACCTCATGGTAACTGCAAAGTAAAAACCTATAGTGGATACTCATAAGACAAAGAGAAGGGAATCAAGGCACACTATTACAAATAATCATCAACCCAGAAAGAAAGAGAGCAAAATAAGAGGAAAGGAACAAGGGGACTACAAAAAGCAAGAAAACAATAAGATGGTATTAGTAAGCCTTATCTATCAATAATTACTCTAACTGTAAATGTATTAAAGGCATTTCAGCTTTACGGATCCAGGCTTGTGGTGAAGGGATGGAAAAAAAGATATCCTTGCAAATGGAAAACAAAATAGAGCATGAGTAGCCATACTTAGACCAGACAAAACAGACGTTAAGTCAAAAACTGTATCAAGAGACAAAGAAGTATTTCTATAATGATGAAATGATCAATTCATCAAGAATATGTAACAATGGTAAATATATGCAGCCAGCATCAGAACACATATGTTGAGCAAGTGCTAACAGATTTGAAGGGAGAAATAGACAAAAATACAATAATAGAACTCAGTACCCCAATTTCAGCAATAGATAGATCATCCAGACAGAAAATCAATAAGGAAACATTGGACTTGAACCATACTTTAGACCAAATGGACCTAACAGACACGTACAGAGCATTCCACCCAACAGCAGCAGAATACACATTTTTCTCAAGTAAACATGGAATATTCTCCAGAATAGGTCATATGTTAGGTTACAAAATAAGCCTTAGCAAACGTAAGAAGATTGAAATAATACCAAGTATCTTTTCTGACCAAAACCAATAACTGGAAATCAGTAACAGGAGGAAAGCTGGAAAATTCACAAGTGTGTGGAAATCAAACAACGTACTCCTGAACAGCCAATGGGTCAAAGAAGAAATCAAAAGAGAAAAAAAAATCTTGAAACAAAAGAAGATAGTTGTACAATACACCAAAATTTATGGGATGCACCCAAAGCCATCTATATATATAGTGCAATCCCTATCAAAATTCCAATGATATATATCACAGAAATAGAAAAAAATCCTAAAATTTGTATGTAACTACAAAAGACTCCAAATAGACAAAGTAATCCTGAGAAAGAACAACAAAGCTGGAGGCATCACACTTTCTGCTTTGCAACTATATTACAAAGCTTTAAAACTACATGGTACTAGCATAAAAACAGACACATGAATCAATGGAACGGAATAGAGAGAGAGCCAAGAAATAAACCCACTCATATACAGTCAACTAATACTTGGCCACAGAGCCAAAAACACTCAATGAGGAAAACATAGTCTTTTTAACAGTGTTAGGAAAACTGAATAATCACATGCCAAAGAATAAAATTAGATTCTTACCTTACACCCCTTACAAAAATTAACTTGAAATGGATTAATTACTTAAATGTAAGAACTGTAATTGTAAAACTATTAGGAAAAAAAAAACAGGGGGAATGTTCATGACATTGGTCTTGGCAAAGATTTTTTTTTTTGGATATGACAAAGTGTAACTAACAAAAGCAAAAGTGAACAAGTGTGACTATATCAAGTTAAAAAGCCTCTGCATGGCAAAAGAAACAATCAGCAAAATAAAAGGCAATCTATAGAATGGGAGAAAATATTTAGAAACTGTGTATTAGATAAGGATTTAATATGTGAAATACACCAGGAACTCTCATAACTCCATAGGGAAAAACCAACCATCTAATTAAAACATGGGCAAAGGGCTCTTTCTGCCATCTTGGAGACTGTGGAGGCCTGCTGGGAACAGGACTCCTAAAATGACAAATTTGTCTGGAAGTCTATGGTCCAAGGCTATTTTTGCTGCTATATGTGGGATCTCCAGCACCAGAGGGAGCACACAGCTTTTCTTAAAATTGGAGGTGTTTATGCTCAAGATGAAACAGAATTCCATTTAGGCAAGAGATGTACTTATGAGTACAAAGCAAAGTACAACACAGTTAGTCCTGGTGGCAAACTGAGCAAAACCAGAGTAATCTAGGGAAATGTAACTCATGCTTATAGAAACAGTGGCATGAATTGGGGCAAGTTCTGAAGGAACTCTCCTGTTGAAGCCATTGGCCACAAAATCCATGTGATGCTCTACCCTTCAAGGATTTAAACCTACTGATAAGTAAATAAATAAAGGAGCAGATTTGTAGGGGGAAAAAATGGGCAAAGGACTTGAAAAGGCAGTTTTTCCAAAGAAGACATACAATGGCCAATAGGTACATGAAAAGATGCTAGACATTACTGATCCTTGTGGAAATGCAAATCAAAACTATAATGAGATCTCATCTCATACCTGTTAGAATGGCTAAAATAAAAAAAGACAAGAGACAACTAGTGTTGGCAAGGCTGTGGAGAAAAGGAAATTGTTGTGCATTGTTGGTGGAAATGCAAATAAGTATAGCCACCATGGAAAACAGTATGTAGATTCCCCCCAAAATTAGAAATAGTACTACCATTAGATCTAGCACTCCCACTTCTGGGTAGATATCCCAAGGAAATGAAAACACTATCTTGAAGAGACATCTGTACTTCCATGTTTATTGTAGCATGATTTATAATAGACAAGATGTGGAAACTACCTAAGTGTGTATCAACATATGAGTGGATAAAGAAATGTAGTATGTATACACAAACAATGAAATATTATTTGGTCATAAGAAAGAAGGAAATCCTGCTTTTTGAGATAACTTGGGTGGAGCTTGAGAGAATTATACCAGTGGAATAAGTCAGAAAAAGGTAAATACTGTATGTTCTCACTTATATATGGAATCTAAAAAAGCTGAACCAATAGAAATAGCATAATAGTGATTGTCAGGGGATGAAGGGTAGGGGAAATGAGGAGGTGTTGGTCAAGCACATAGATTCTATTTATTAGATGATGAGTCTTGGAGATCAAATGTGTAGCATGGTGATTGTAATTAACAGTACAACATTATATACTAAAAAGTTTTTAAGAGAGCAGGTCTTAAATTTGTTTTACCACAAAAAGAAATGGTAATTACGTGAAGGGATGGAAGTGTTAACTAACTTTATTGTGATATTCATTTTGCAATATATACATGTGTCAAATCATATTGTATACCTTAGACTTAATGTATGACATTAATACTTCAGTAAAGTTGGGAAAAAAAGAATACATTGGGAGAAAAACACCAAGAAAAATTTATTTTACAAATGCAATGGGGATTACTATTAGTAAATCTGTTTGTGTAAAGTATCACTAACAGCTCAAAGAAAATAAAAGATACAGTAGTAATAGAGAAATAATACTAGCTCTCATTTTTTTTGAATCCTATTGTGAGCTATGGCATAGATAGGTTTTAAGTGATATTTCTGTATATATGTGTGCACACACACATATATATGCACACACATATATGTACATATACACACGCATATACAACTGGCTTATATAAAGATCTTGTGAGGTAGATAATATTTTAGTCTTCATTTTAGATAAGAAAAACTGAAACACAGGGAAGTTTAATAACTTGCTTAAATTCACACAATTACTATGTGCAAGAGTTAGGATATGAGCCAAGGAAGAACCTATAATGTTAAGCCACTATGCTAGGTTGCCTCCCAATAGATAACAATAACAATGCTGTAAGATTTATAATTGGCTAACATTTATCAGGTGGTTATTATGTGCCAGATACTATGCTAAGCACTTTGAGTTAACTCATCTTCACTATAGCAATATGAGCAGATATTTTTATTATTATTATTTTTATTTTACAGATTAGTGAGGTAGAGAAGGATAAGTTAACTCCTCAAGATTACTTCTCTACTGCCCTACTAAATGGTGAGTTAGGATTTGGATCCTAGTAATCTACCTTCACAGCAGATGCTGTACTGCCTCCAAAACATTTGAACTTTCATTCCTGATAGTAAACAAAAGAAAACGATGCAAAATCAAGCACTAATCAACCAGAAACTATGTTCTTAAACTAAATTAAAAGGATTCTTCCTTAAAATTATTTAAAAAAATCTATCTAAAATTCCATTGTGTATCATGCTTCATGAAGTTTTAAACATTAAATATATTACCAGTAAATTTAGTAAAGGGGTATGCTGCATTAAATTAACACGATTTATTTATTTATTTAGAGAGCAAGCACGTGTGGGGGTTGGGCAGAGGGAGATGGAGAGTGAGAGAACATCAAGCTGACTCCAGGCTGAGCATGGAGTCTGATGCTGGGCTCATCTCATAACCTTGAGATCATAACCTGAGCTGAAATCAAGAGTCAGACGCTTAACCGTCTAAGCCACCCAGGCACCCCTAAATCAACACTGTTTTTTTTTTTAAAACACTATTTTTTGGAGGCATATTATAAAAGATATGAAAACCGTTCAATGAAAAAAATGAGATGGGGGCGCCTGGGTGGCACAGCGGTTAAGCATCTGCCTTCGGCTCAGGGCGTGATCCTGGCGTTATGGTATCGAGCCCCACATCAGGCTCCTCTGCTATGAGCCTGCTTCTTCCTCTCCCACTCCCCCTGCTTGTGTTCCCTCTCTCGCTGGCTGTCTCTATCTCTGTCAAATAAATAAATAAATAAATAAAATCTGTTAAAAAAATGAGATGAAATCACGAATAGGGAAGAATTCACAAAAATATAAGTTGGTGATCAAAAAAAGTTCAAGACATAAATGTTTAATAATGATTGTGTTTTGTGCAGATTATGAAAATAATAGTATTCAATAATCAAGATTAATGAAAATCTGTTAAAACAGAAACATTTGTTCCATACTGGTGGAAACAAAAAAAGTTCAACTATTCTAGTTAAGTATAAATCAAAAACTTAGAATACTTTAACTCTCTTATCCAGCAAATTCCTTAGAAATTTATCCCCTGAAATAATTTGAGATGAAGATAAAGAGGTATGCATAAGAATATTAATTTCAGCATTTTTAAGATATTAAATATAGAATACAACTTGAATGTTGAACAACAGGCTGTTGGTTTTTAAATTATAGTATGTTCGTTTAATAGGCTATATATTTTATTAAAGGCTTTAACTGACTGAAGTTGTGCTCCTAAATTCCTCTTGTTTCTAATGTCCTATCAAACTATGATTTTTCATTTTTATTTGGGTCTGGCTCTAGTGTCATAGTTTTATTAATAATTTTCTTTTAAATATTTGTTTTTGCAAAAAGAAACATAAGTCATTTGCCTTAGCTATGGAGCAATAAGTGTGTTTGTGAGAGGATCCAGGGTGCTTTCTTTATTGAAGAGCAGAAAATCATTGTGAAAGTGTTAAAGGCACAAGCAGAGTCAGAAAGCTAAATAAAACAATGGTTTTTTGCTTAATAAAAAAAATCAAAGGACCTGTTTAAGAAAGAAAGGAAGGGATAGAAGTGGTATTTGTAAAGGTAGGGTGAAATAATGGATATTGTAAGGGCCTAATAATATGGTCTAGTTTAGATTTACCTAGAAGAGGCCATAGGACAAGGATTCAAGTTCTAGTGGTTTATTTGGGGATGATCCTAGAAAGCACCAGAAGGGCAGTGAAGAAGTAAGAAAGTGAAGGTGAGATACTTAGTAAAGGGTGCGTTGTCAAACTAGTGAATTAATCTTACTAGGGAACTCTGGGAGTCAGTGTAGAATCAGCCAGCCTTAGTTAATCTTGGTTACCTCCAGTGACAAAAGGAGTTAGAGTATTTATATAACAACCTCTGTTGCTCAGGACGAGTTAAAGGTTACTCCTTGATGAGAGAGGATATTTGTTGATTTTCTGGCACTTCAGCCAGCCCAGCACACTCAAAGAGAGGGTTCTAGCTCCAGAAAAAGTCCTAAGGCATTTGGAAGTCTGGCTTGCACCATAGTGGTGAGGGGTGGGGGGAGGAATGAGGCTAGGGTATTGACAGTGTGTGGTGCACCGTCATAACAACATCTTTTTGAATACTGGTGCTGATATCCACACTTTTTAGGAGTTAATAATTTTTCTCTGTAAGTAGAATGACAAGAACAGAATCTCATCGTAATACCAGTCTGTTCAGGAGAATTTGGAAAAAGCTTAGCTGGACCTCAACTAAGGGGCTTATTTACTGAAGAAATGAAAAAACTTGCTATAATCCAGTTCATCTATAAAATATTGGTACTCAGAAACAAGTGCTAATACAATTACATCTGCTTGTTGGCAAATCTTCTATTAATAAAAGAGAATATGATTTCTGTTTTAAAATCAGAAGGGACTAGACTTATTTTAATCCTGTGAACCAGTCATCTTGCAAACTGTATGAGAAATGATGCTGTCAACTTGCAATATACAAACTATAATTTTCTTCCATTGCATGGCAAGAGGGACTCTGAATTTATCTTCAATTACAATTGTTACATTCTGACAACTATATGAAAAGATTAATGAACATTTCCATGTCTTATAAGCATTAAAATACCAAAGCACTTAAAAATTGTTCCAAATGGCTAGATCCTAGCATGTCTGATACATAGTAGATACTTAAAAGATATTTTTTCAGACTCAATTACCATTAGTACTGAGATTTCTGGATTAGATTGATCCATTCTTTTATTTATTCTGCAAACATTGAGTATCTACACCACATCAGGCACAGTGCTAATTTAGAATTTTACCTACATGGATCTATAAATTATTTGGCAGAGAAAAAAAACTTGAGTCTTTTAGTAATGTTATACAACATATTTAACCTTAGAAGTGTCCCCAGATACAGAAGAAATCTTCACCCTTAATGCAAATTTTAGAGACTTGTTTGTTTTTCTAAAACTCTTCCTATATCTGCTTAAGCTTTTCTTTCTCCCCATTGCTATTTCTTATTCTAGCTGTTTGGCAGCTTCTTTTATAGGAGAACAGCTCACTAAAAACTCCTGGTAACTTAACAGACAATTACACAGAGTGGTAGTCTCCACTTATCCTGCCTTCTTAGTAGAACATTGCATTTAATTGATAGATCAGTTTGAGGCTAGTGAGTACTGTCATGATTTCACTCGTTCTTTAGATGTTCCGAAATTGTCAATCCTGTGGTAATTTTATGCTTGCCAAGGACTCCTACCCCCACTACTCTGGAAATCACTAAGTTCTTATGTTTGCTAGTTGTTTTAGGTTGCAATTTAGCCACTTCTGAAATTTTGTATCTTCTGTGACAGTTTTCTGATTCATAGAAAAGAGAATGATTCCTTTTCCCTAGAGTTGTGAAAATACAATGAGATACTATAGGAAACAGCTTTGTAGACAATAAGGTATTCTATGTATGTAAGCTATTATTATTGCTACCATGGTTACTACCATCACCATAGTCATGTAAGAGTTGGTGACCTTGGCTAGATTACCTAACTTTTCCAAGCTTCCATTTCCTCATTTATACAAAGACAGCTTCTGTGTTCAGTTCTACCTCAGCATCAGGAGGGAGTTTACTGAGGAAGGCATCCTAGAAGAAAATTTTGAAAGATGAATCATTTTTAGCTTTGGAGAAAGGGAGAACAGACATTTCAGGTAAAGTTATCAGTGTGAGCAAAGCTGAAATAGTCTGGTGATTTGGAACTGCAAACAATTTGGCAGGAGATTCTCTGCGTGATTCTTAATGATAAGGTTCCACAGAGAGGATCAGGCCAAACCAAGCAGTTAAGACTGAATTCCTTAGTAACATGGCGGCCCTGAATGATTTGAAGCAAAAATAAGAGTCATAGCTATGAAGAGGGTGGACCACGTCATGGGAAAGTAGTAGTGAAAGTAAGACCCTACTAATAACAGTATTTACTGTGTACTAAATACTTATTTGGCATTGTGTTGAGCACTTTACATGTATTATGTCATTCAATCCTAAGAACAATTATGAAAGTTAGGTTCTCTTATTACCTCCATTTTACAGATGAGGAAATAGAAGCTCAAAAAGGTTAAGTAATTCACCCATGTTTATGCACATAGTAAGTGCCAGAATGTAAGTATTTCAGACTTCACAGTTACATTCTTAATCACTGTACAGTACTGTGTAATTTTATTCTAAAATTCTTGTTTCCTGACCTTATGTGGAAGCTGTTAAAAACTGAGAAAGGCAATTATCATATGGTTTCACTCATTTATGGAACATAAGAAGTAGGAAGATCGGTAGGAGAAGAAACGGAAGAAGAAAGGGGGGGCGGTAAACAGAAGGGGAAATGAACCATGAAAGACTATGGACTCTGGGAAACAAACTGAGGGCTTGGGGGGGGGATGGGATAGGCCGGTGATGGGTATTAAGGAGGGCACGTATTGCATGGAGCAGGGTGTTACACGCAAACAATGAATCATGGAACACTACATCAGACACTAAGGATGTACTGTATGGTGACTAACATAACATAATAAAACATTATTATTAAAAAAAACTGTTAAAAATTAGATCACAGGATCTTTGAGTTGGAGGAGATTTTGTCCATTTAAGAGAATCCTCTGTCCAGTGCAGTGATCCCCTGTCCAGTGCTGTGATCCCCTGTGATCGATGCATGCCCTGTGAGTGATGCCCTGTGAATAGTCTTGTTCTGCTTCAGCACAAGCTCTGTGACAGGAGCTCAGTATAGAAAGAATGGGTCCCTGAAAATTTTTCTCATATTGAGCTGAGGCATCTGTTTTTATCTGTTGTTGTCATCGTCTCAGTGAATTGAACTGAAGATCTTTTTTTTTTAATGATTTTATTTATTTATTCGACAGAGATAGAGACAGCCAGCGAGAGAGGGAACACAAGCAGGGGGAGTGGGAGAGGAAGAAGCAGGCTCATAGCGGAGGAGCCTGATGTGGGGCTCGGTCCCATAACGCCGGGATCACGCCCTGAGCCGACGGCAGACGCTTAACCGCTGTGCCACCCAGGTGCCCCGAACTGAAGATCTCTTTTAATGTAAGAGTTTTCAGTCAGATCTTTCATTTCTTCAATCAGTATTATTATTATTATTGGTAAACAAAAGCAAATCCAGATTTCTCCAGTAACCTTAGGCTATTCACTGTCCTTATACATGTATGTTCAGTTATGAATTGCCAGCCATCGGTGAAAGGCAGTATATCTAACAATCAAGAGGGTAGGCTTGGGAGCCACATAACATTGAATCAGGCAACCCAAGCTCTACCACCTACTAGCTGTGTGACAATCAGGTTTTTTTTTTTTCCTGTGCTTCTCTGTACTTCATTTTCCTCATCTGTAGAACAAATAATAGAGCAATTCACATGTAATAGATGTGCAAACATCTATTGTTTTATTCAGTCAACCAACATTTCCTTCTAATTAATGTGTTATTTATTCTTTTATAAAGTTTACTAATACAATAGTCATTATAGAAGATTGTTGCAATGATAGTATACTAATGTTATAAAATTTTTATAATGTGCTGAATTGTTTGCACTGGGAAAGTGGTCTTAGGATGGAATTCAAAATTCTTTTTATGGTATTCCACACTCTTACCAATTTAAATTTGACCTTGTTCCCTCTTGACCCTAAATGTTTTTTGTGCCTCTCTGTCACTGCTCCTGTAGTTCCTTGTCTTGTGATGGCTCCTTGTACTATATCTGTTCATACAAATTCTATTATTATAAACCTCAATTCAATGCCCTATCCCCTCTGGGGTCCTTTTCATCCCCTGACATAAGTAATTGCTCTTATTTATGACCCCCTGTGGTGATAATCACTTTCCATTTTGCACATTAAGTAATAACATGCAGCTCAGTGAGAGTTCTATAAATTCCATGGACTGGAATAACTTGCATCAACAGCCTCTACCTCCAATTCTGCTGTTTCTTAGAACCCATCTCCTACCTTTCCTCCCCACCTCACTGCTTTCTGACTACTCTGTTTGTTTTTTTTCTCTTCCTTGAACATGCCAAGTATTCTTATGGTGAAGGCTTTTTTACTTGCCCAGAACACTTTTCCTTCAGATATCCTTTTGACTTGGTCCTTTGCTTTACTTGGGGCCTTCACTAAGTGTTACTTGTCAGAGAATATCATCTTCTCTGACCACTGTATCAAAATAGCAGCCCCAGTACCACTCTCAAAACTTTACTCTGTTTTTAAAAAAAATATGTATCATGGTTTGATATTATGCCATATATTAATGCATTTGTATTTCTGTTATCTGTCTCACAAATAGAATTTAAGATTCAAGAGGATAAGAATATTACCTGTTTTGTTCATGGCTAAATTCTTCTTTTTGAGGAGAGCATGTGATATTTAGTATGTGTTCAATAAGAATTTTCTGAATGAATGAACGGTGAGTGAATAAATAGAATTGCTTTTGCTAACATAGTTTCCTACCTCCCCACCATCCTGGGAACTTTAGAAATAGGATGTCAGTTGGGTTCTCAATTTTCTTATCAGTGCCTTTATTAAAACATAAATTTGGCAAGGGAAACAAAAGCAAAAATGAACTTTTGGGACTTCATCAAGATAAAAAGCTTCTGCACAGCAAAGGAAACAGTCAACAAAACTAAGAGGCAACCCACGGAATGGGAGAAGATATTTGCAGATGACATTACAGATAAAGGGCTGATATCCAAGATCTATAAAGAACTTAAACTCAACACCCAAAAAACAAATAATCCAGTCAAGAAATGAGCAGAAGACATGAAACAGACACTTCTCCAAAGAAGACGTACAAATGGCTAACACATAAAAAAAATGTTCAACATCACTAGCCCTCAGGGAAATACAAATCAAAACCACAATGAGATACCTCCTTACACCAGTTAGAATGGTGAAAATTAACAAATTAGGATACAACAAATGTTGGCAAGGATGTGGAGAAAGAGGAACTCTCTTACAATGTTGGTGGGAATGCAAGCTGATATAACCACTCTGGAAAACAGTGTTGATGTTCCTCAAAAAGTTAAAAATAGAACTACCTTATGACCCAGAAATTGCATTACTGGGTATTTACCCCAAAGATGCAGATGTAGTGAAAAGAAGGGGCACATGCACCCCAATGTTTATAGCAGAAATGTCCACAATAGCCAAACTGTGGAAGGAGCCAAGATGTCCTTCAACAGATGAATGGATAAAGAAGATGTGGTTCATATATACAATGGAATATTACTCAGCCATCAGAAAAGATGAATACCTACCAATTTCATTGACATGGATGGTACCGGAGGGGATTATGCTAAGTGAAATAAATCAAGCAGAGAAAGACAATTTTCATATGGTTTCACTCATATGTGGAACATAAGGAATAGCATGGAGGACCATAGGGGAAGGGAGGGAAAACTGAAGGGGAAGAAATCAGAGAGGGAGACAAACCATAAGAGACTCTGGACTCTGAGAAACAAACTGAGGATTACAGAAGGGAAGGGGTGGGGGAGTGATATAGCTGGGTGACAGGTATTAAGGAGGGCATGTGTTGTGACGAGCACTAGGTGTTATATGAAATTAATGAATTGTTGAACACTATATCAAAAACTAAAGATGTACTATATGTTGGCTAACTGAACATAATTAAAAAATTAAAAAATTTCACTAAAAAATAAATAAATAAAAATAAAAATCACATCACTAAGTGAATTCTACCTTAATGTAAAAACAAAAACCAAAAAGCCCCCATAAATTTAATGAACAGCAAAAATACATATGAAAACTGATAATAGTATTTTTTTTAAAGATTTTATTTATTTATTCTACAGAGATAGAGACAGCCAGTGAGAGAGGGAACACAAGCAGGGGGAGTGGGCGAGGAAGAAGCAGGCTCATAGCGGAGAAGTCTGATGTGGAGCTTGATCCCATAATGCCGGGATCACGCCCTGAGCCGAAGGCAGAAGCTCAACCGCTATGCCACCCAGGCGCCCCTGATAATAGTATTTTTAAGTGAAAAACTAAACATAGAAATGGATTCCTCCTTCTCTACAAATCCAACTCTGCTGGCTGTCATACTCATACAGCAGTTAGAGTGTAACAGAATCATTAGTGCTCCTGTTATTTTCATTTCATGTTCAACAGGCATCACCTGTGTGACTCTGAAGAACTGCCCTCAGCTGCTGGAAACATCCTACCTCCGTTTCCAGCTCCCACTGTGGACAGCTCTTAACCATTGACTAACGGGCGTGGAAATATAAATACTCCAGCCCCCTGGTCCTCTTACAGGGACTTCTTCCACGTTTTCTGTATTGTTTTCAGAGCACTGGGTGGATTTCAACTAAAGATACGCTCTGTCAGATTGTGCTAAACACTGCATGCACCTTTGCTTGGCCCCTTTCAAGTCCACTTTCTACTCCTTTACTATTTTTCTCTAGGAGCACACTTTCTAGTACATAACCTTCACATGAATCCTATTCTCAGGGTCTACTTCTGGGAAATCCAAACTGAAGCTAAGAGAGAGGGTGTCTGTATTTGGTCGGTCTCCCCAGCGGCCTATGCTCTGGGTCCCCTAGCATAGAGCCTTGACTGTCTCATCTTCCCTGGGAGTTCAGATGTGGGTATCATCTGTGATCCTTCTAGGCCCCTGAGTGTATCCTTGTCTACATACTTGCCTCTCTAGATAAATTTGAAATCTTCTACTTTGCCTATAAACTTAATAGGGGAAAGGAGGAGAAAAAGAAGTGAGTTTTTTTTTTAAGATTTTATTTATTTATCTGACAGAGAGAGAGAGACAGCCAGTGAGAGAGGGAACACAAGCAGGGGGAGTGGGAGAGGAAGAAGCAGGCTCCCAGCAGAGGAGCCTGATGTGGGGCTTGATCCTAGAATGCCCGGATCAAGCTTTGAGCCAAAGGCAGACGCTTAATGACTGAGCCACCCAGGTGACCCTAGAAAAAGAAGTTTTGTGTGCATTTGTGGGGGAAGTAGGGGACAGATTTTCCTTTTTTTGTTCTGTAATTACTCTATTTCTCTGTACTACTCTCCCCACGCTGACCCAATTCAAAAGTCATTAGAGTTTCTAATTCTGTTTACTTTGTTTCTCTTTCCCCCATATTTCCTCTGTCATATTATGTCCTTTATTAGTGAAGAATATTGTCTAAGCTGTCAACTCTCTAATTACAGTACAAGCTTAATTACAGCTATGTTAAGCAATTGTTTGCTGTGCATGTCACCTCTAGTTGATTGTGAGGTGTTTAAGGGCAGGGTCTGTGTCTTATTGATCTTGTTTTTCCCACAGTGCTCAGCACAGCACTGTGCACACATTAGTTGTGATTAAATATGTCTTGAACAAATTATTTTGTCCAGATTGATATTGAAAGGGCACAGATTTTGGTAAAGTATTTTTTTCTAATCTCATCTTGCTCTCATCTCTGAGAGGAATAATTATTTTCCTCTTTGAATTTGAAGACTTATGGTTTGTTTTGTTAATTGCTTGTTGAAAAGTAGGATTAAATTAATCTGCTTATACTTGGTACTTGGTGAAATTTTATAGGGTGAAAAGTCATTTGTTGAGTGAAGAGGATTCTTTCTGTTCATCTAATGCTAATTACCACCCATCATTGAACTATCTAGAGCTTGAAGATTTATTTATTAAAGAGATTCTAAAGTGAACTTCACTCATTGGGACATCAGGTTAAAAGCCAACTTAATGAGACTGTGTAAATTATTAGTGTGATAACAACGCCTTTCCATAGTCTGAAGAAGATTGGTGTTTCATCTACTTCTCACTAAATAACTTGCTGAAATTGCATTCCTGGAGGTTGTTTAAATTTTTGATTCTTATATAAACAAATGGAAAATCTAGTATAAATTTCAGATAAAGTGCAGCGTAGTGAGTTCTGAAGCAGAAACTTAGAAAAGGAAAAGGAAAAAAAGTGATTAGCTATGAGAAAATAGATTCCATTTTTTAAAAATGAGGATGCACACAAAAAGTGAATATTCTACCATTATCTTACAAAGAGAAAGGCAGTCCCTTCTAAAGTACATCTATGTCCATTCAATTAACAATTGATCAAATATCTATTAAGTAAGTGCCACACTATGCTGCGTCTTAGAAGGAATTAAAGATCCAGTGTCTGGTCCCAGCAGGGAGTTTGCAATCTGGTTAGGAAGACATTACTGATACACTTGAAGCAACAGTGAGCTTTGTAATACAGTACATAGAACATGCTACATTGTACTGCTCTCATCTACAACCTTTTCCTGATCATTTGAAAATATCGTTCCTTTAACCGTCCTGGTTCAGCACTTCGTTGTCTCTTGCTTTGAATATTGTGATAATATTTAAGCTTGGAGTGTCATCTAAGTAAGTGAATGACCCAGAATCTGAAGACTTTAGAAAATTAGAGGGGAAGAAAAGGTCCTGGAGTAGTCAGTATAAAGACTGCCTATAGAAGATATTACTTAAATTAAAAGCCACAAACCAAATAATCCAGTTAAGAAATGGGCAGAAGACAGCCTATCACAGTGGTCAGTTACTGTTTGCTGGAGATATTGATGATGTCTGTAATGTCTGTAATTCTGAACTTTAAGCTAGTGGGTGCAGAAAGGCCACAGTGTAGCCATTATTCAAAAAGAGGAGGATATTATTGGATCTCTCTTTCCCTTCATAAAACAGGAATATGGCTAAAAAAGAAAAGAAAAGAAAAGAAAAGAAAAGGGCAGAAGACATGAGTAGACATTTTTCCAAAGAAGACATCCAGATGGCCAACAGACACTTGAAAAGATGCTCAACATCACTCATCATTGGAGAAATACAAATAAAAATTTCAATGAGGTATTACCTCACACCTGTTAGAATGGCTAAAATTAACAACTGGAAACAATAGATGTTGGCAAGGGTGCAGAGAAACAGGAAATCTCTTACACTTTTGGAGGGAATGCAAACTGGCGTATCTACTCTGGAAAATAGTACGGAGGTTCCTCAAGGAGTTTAAAATAGAACTATCCTGCAATCCAACAATTGAACTACTAGGTATTTACCCAAAAGATAGAAAAATACTGATTTGAAGGGGCACATGCACCCTCCTGCTTATAGCAGCATGATCAACGATAACCAAATTACTTGGAAAGAGCCCAAATGTCCATCAACTATTGAATGGGTAAAGAAGATGTGGTGTGTATATATATATATATAATGCGATATTGCTCAGACATCAAACAATGAAATTTTGCCATTTGCAACAATGTGAATGCAGCTAGAGTATATTACGCTAGGTGAAATAAGTCAGAGAAAGACAAATACCACATGATTTCACACATACATGGTATTTAAGAAACAAAACAGATGAATGTAGGGGGGAAAAAGAGAGGGAGGCAAACCGTAAAATAGACTCTTAACTATAGAGAACCAACTAAAGGTTGCTGGAGGGTAGGTGGGCAGGGGGATGGGCTAGATGGGTGATGGGTATTAAGAAGGGCACTTGTGATGGGCACAGGGTGTGATACGTAAATGATGAAGTATCAAATTCTATTCCTGAAAGCAATAATAACTAGTTAGTTAACTAGAATTTAAATAAAAACTTGAAACATACAAACAAAAAAATATAAGCCACATGGGAAACCTGGTAGAAAGAGGGCAAACACAATGAGGGAGCTGTGGCTGTCCATCAAAATTCTCAGAACTGGATGTCTACAAATAATAAAGAAATATTTATTTTGGTTTTAGAGATTTTTCTGAAATTTGAAGTTCATATAGAGCCAGACTAAATTTTCCATCAGAGAGGAGATGTTTAGCTAACCACTAGAAAGCTGTTTTAGTCAAATGATTTGAAATCTGAAAAAAAAATTGTAAGCTATATGCTAATTTCAAATAATTCTAGTGTATTTATTAAAAATGTCTTTTCAGTTACACATATATGAAAATAATAAACAACTCATTTTCCTTAAAACAGTCTCTAAGATATTTCATTAATTTAGTCTGATAACCCCCAACATTTCAGTTATCCTGTCACTTGAATAGTTTTTGTAAAGAAAAAACCCGATCAAGTTATTCCTTTTCTTAAAAACCCTTATTGCCTCCCTATGATTATAGGTAAAGTTTGAAGTCCTGAGAGGTATGGGGAAGTAAGATATAAGGCTTACTGAGAGCCAGACACCATCCTAAGTGCTTTACATATGTTATTTAATTTCATATATGTGTTAATATATGATTATGTTTAATGATTCTTACAACATCCTTATGTGGTATATATCATCATTATTTCCATATTGTATGGAGGAAAGTTAAGGTTACATAGAATTAACACAGTCAGTCATATGGATAATATTTGGTATAACTGGTATCCAGATCTAGGCAGTTCAACTCCAAAGATCAAGGTCTTAAAGACTATATTCTACTGACTCCTGAAAGAAGATAAATGTCTAATGGCATTAGGCTAAAATAGCTTGATACATCCGTCATGTCATATGAAGATCATCTAAGCAAAGTAAAAATTGGTGGTTACCAATATTTACTTCTGTGATTCCTTTCTAGAATATTTCCTTAGCTAATGACTTACATTCTCATGGTTGAAAAAAAAAGTAGTTTATAGTCAATTGCCATGGTCTAGACATTGTTTCCTTCCTCCTTCCCTTCTTTCCTTCCTTTACTTCTTCTTTTTTAGGTGATTTTTCATATTTATTTCTGATTCATTCATCTCCATTTTAGAGTTTAATACTCAGAGGCTGATTTTTTTCCTTTATATCTAAGTTCTTGGAGATAACCTTAAGTAGAGTAGCTAAGAAGATAGACAAAATTTTGAGCTGGACTGTGTAGTTGAATCTTAACACCCCGATTTGCTGGCTTTGAATCATGGGTCTTTCTGTGCCTCAATATTTTCCTCTGTAAATTGGGGTGGTGGTGGTAATAATACTCACCTCCCAGGGTTGTTGTGAAGATCAAATGAAATAATATGTAGAACAATGCCTGTGGTAAGGATGGCACATAGAGTAGCTACATAGCCCTCAAATCCTGACAAGAGAGTGCGTTTGGCTCAATAATGACTTAGCCATAATTGACCTTTTAAGAGTATCAGGGAAAGAGGAAGTCAGTAAACTAGATTGGAAGAGGTGTAATCATAAACAAGAATATAAACGATTACAACAGTGCTGCTTTCAACTAGAGGAGAGGGGAGATGGAAAGGAGGGTAAAAAGTTGCCCTTAAAACCTTGTCTTTTTGTGAGAATACTTAGGGAAAAGGAAACTCAGGCTGTTCTGCAACTTGTCTTCCCACCTGCCCATTAAAAACATCACCAAATAATACTAACAGTTACAATTTATTGAGTATCTATTAGATGCCATTTTTCACAGGAGATTGAGGCCTAATTAAGTTCTATAGATTGTCAAATGTTGTACTTAGGAATTTTAAACTTAGGTTAAAACCTAATCCAGAGAATTTCCAGTAAAACCTAACCCAGAAAATATCCCCACTTCCTAAGTTCCTAGCCACATTGTGGAAGCACACTGTTCAGGAATAGGCAGGGAGAGTGAAAGAAATTTTACTGGACAAGATGAAGATATATATATGCTTTTGTTTTCAAAAAAATTTCAAGTGCCTTGGTGAATGAATATACATTCAGTGAATTTTTATTAGGGGCCACCATGTGCTAGGCACGCTGTAGATGTAGGGCACTCCACAGTAAGCATACAGCAGTCCCCCCTTTGTTGGTTGTTTTACTTTACATGGTTTCAGTTACCCACAGTCAACTGTAGTCTGGGAGCAGATGATCCTTCTTCAGAATTCTTTCAGAAGGTTGGTAGTAGCTTAACAATATGTCACAATGACTGTACCACTCACCTCACTTAATCTCATTGGGTAGGCATTTTATCATCTCACATCATCTCCTGAAGAACAGTGAGTATGGAATAATAAGACACTTTGAGAGAGAGAGAGACCACATTCACATAACTTTTATTACAGTATATTGTTATAATTGTTCTACTTTGTTATTAGTTATTGTTGTTAATATCTTCCTGTTCCTAATATATAAATTAAACTTTATCATAGCTATGTATATATAGGAAAAAGCATGTAGTGTATATGAGGTTTGATACTATCTGCAGTTTCAGGCATCCACTCGGGTCTTGGAATGTATTCCCCACAGATAAGGGGGGAGCACTGTAGACATGATTCCTGCCCTCCAGGAGCTCATGGACACAGAAGAAAGAATGCTCTCTCTTTTGTAAATGTAAATAAAAGCTTGGGATTATTGATTGACTACTAGGACATGCCCAAAGAATAAATTGCTCCTATAGAACATTTTTTTGTCATGAATAAACAATTTGTGATTTTCTTGTTCTGAATGGCTCACTATAATAGGTCTGCTTCAGACTTACCAAATTGTGCCTCTGTCTCATAATACTTCCATAAATATTTCTTTGTTCTCTGGGAGCTTATATTCTCTTCTTGAATTCTCATCTATCAGTATCAAGTATGATTCCCTTTCTTCGTCAGTATGTTAAAAAAAAAAAGGACAAATTCTGTTACTCCACAGTTTGAAGCAATTCAGACTATGAAGTATCATACTGTGTTAATGGAAAAAACACTTCTGAAGGGGAAAAATTATTCAGCAAGGGCATTATATAAACAAGAGCAAAAAAGAATTTAAAATTACAATGAGCTACAGCAGACAAAGACAGAGAACTCTGTGTATTTACACCATGGTTTCCCAGGGAAAGACATCCAATGGGGAATCTGTGCCTCTCCTACCTGTTTTTCTTATAACTTGTTTGCAATATGAATGGCTTTGCTATGACTAAATGGATAGCTCAGGCAGTTTATAATGAAATTCAGATTCTCTCATATCTAAGTGTCTGGTTCTAAAGTTCCAAAGCTATTACTCTCTGGTGGGTGTTTGGTGATTTTGCAAGATGGGTCACAGCCCAGCTTCTCAAAAATAGATCAGTAAAAAGCTGATACATGATAAGGAAGTACAGTCTCATTAGCTAGATCATTAACAATTTTGTTTTTTAGAGAAATCCCAGGGTCGCTTAATGTGGAGGTGACACGCTCAGTCTTGGACAGCAAAGAGGGTCACATTAACAAGACATCATGGAGAATTTTTATGCTACTCCTGCCTTACTTGTGGCATGGGTTGGGTTGATAGTGTATTATCTAGAAACTATCATAAATATTTCATTAAAAAGGAAAAAAAAATAAGGCTTTTTTATCTTTAAAGTACATGCTTCAAACAGAAATACAGCTTTTCCTTTATGGTTAAGCACATAAATCTCATCAGCATCTCCCAGGAGAAAAGCTATTTTTATTGCATCAGTAACAAAGCTGTTCTGAGAAACCGAGTATAATTTAAAGTTGATTAGACCAGTTATTTCTTTTGAACATGAGCAACAAACTATTCAAAATGTAGACTGGATCTTGATAAATACTCTTTAATATATTAAATTAACAGGATTATATTTGACTATCACTTTTCAAAAGTATTTTGGAAAAAAGAAAACAAAATAGTAAAGAAAAATAAAAGGCAAAAAATTCAAAATAATCTCCACCTGACTCCAAAATGTTTTAAATCAGATGATCATTTTCCATATATTGGATTGTAATTTTAATGAAGCATAGATCAAATCTTCAGTGCCTAGAAAAATACCTTTTATGGAATAGAAATAGTCATTCTTCCATTTAATCAGTGTTTACTAAGCATCTCCTATGTTTTGAGTACTGAAATGTTTGGTATATGTTGCATACATATACAAAAATTTCATGTATAATATGAAAAAACCTCATTTATTTAATGGTGGATGGTGAGCAGAAAACATGTCCTCAAAATCTCTGTGCAAAAAACAGAATAGGTAGCATGATGTAGATTGCTAGACTGAGTCCAAAGTCCTTGGTTATAATACTTCAGCAAAAAATTTCATCTGTTTGTTTTTCTTATTTGTAAAAGGAAGGAACAGGAGTTAATTATGTCTCAGTTTTGTAGTGGCCTTTGTTCCAAGACATCTGTGAAATGTGGGAGAGACTATATAAAATTATTTGAGGAATGAATATTCACAAGTGTGTGTGTGTGTGTGTGTGTGTGTGTGTGTGTGTGTGAGACAGAGAGAGAGAGAGAGAAAGAGAAAGAGAGAGGCAGACATGGAAACAGTGACCTTGAACCAGTCAAATTTGGCAGCTTCTGGGAATGATTTAGCAGTTACTAAACAAAGTGCCAGCATACCAACAGCCAAAGACCAAGATGATATTCAAAATTCAATCCTTGGAGTAATTAGACTCAAATCAGATAATGAATCTGGCACATGGCTGTCATGAAAGCAAAATGTGTTGGTGCCTCCATGAGATAAAACCCAGGAATTATAAAAGCTAGGGACGTGAAATGCCCCTACAGAACTAAAGAAAAGAAATAATGACTTTATGAGAAGGTGGTGCTGTGGAGCTTTGTAGAACTCCCTTTTATTCTCTTCATGTAAGAGAGTGGCCTTCATATATTTGGGTTTTTAGTAATTACGTTACAAATATCTGATTAATGTGGTTGATTTTAATTTATATCTGTTTTTACTTTATGTCTTGGAATAATTTTCTCAGACATAAGGTTGCTTTGGCCTTAAAGTTCTGATAGTAAAGTATTAAAATTTGGGACTCAGTTTTCTTTCTCCTTCGTTTTTTGGGCCTATTAGGATAGTGGGCAGAGAAGAAAAGGAAAAAAGGAATAAAAGGAGAGCACCTAAGCTGATCTCTGATTCCTACAAGTGAAATAATGATTATTATGATATAGTTTTTAAAGTTACAATGCACAAGCAATTTTTTTATTATGGATTTAGCTATATAGTTGTTTCTGTCAATCATTTTAAATTTATTTTTTACCTATATATTCTGAGTTATAGCCTGTATAGTTTAATGATTCAGATATTTTTGCAAGTTCAGGTCTTCAGCAATCTTTTGATACTTCTTCTTGCCATTTCTTGCTCCACAGAAGTAGCCAGTTTCAATTCTTATAGCTGATTCTTTTAATTTTTGTATATGTCTATTACTCAGTAATATTATTTTTTTGAGTATTTTAAAAGAATTATCTATTAATTTCCTATGCTTGAAACATGGAGATATTGGTCTTTGATAGGTACTCTCCCTGCCAACCCCAAACATATGAGCTCATTTTTGCTTTCTGTCCTCTTCTGAATAAGGATATGTTATAAGTTTGGTTAGATAAATGTTGTGTGTGTGTGTGTGTGTCTGTATGTATGTGTGAAATGCATCTATGTAAACTTTATACACAGCTAAACTATGTAGTATAATTATTCATTTTTTTCAAAAAAGATTTTATTTTATGTAATCTCTACACCCAATGTGGGGTGTGAATTTACAACCCTGAGATCAAGTCACATGCTTTACCAACTGAGCCAGCCAGGCATCCCTAATCTAATTATTATTAATATTCCCACTAATGTTTTCCTTTTCCCTATTATTAATACTTGACTTTTTTTATTTGCTTATTTTTTAATGTAGCAAGTGCTATTTTAATTTTAAAGTCTCTGACAGTGTGAAATTCATTTCAATGCATTCAGACTCATCAGATATTCTGTCAATTTTATCTGCTAGATGAAATCTTAGTAGCTTTCTAATTTGTTCCAAGGTAGACTGGTTGTTCTTTATCCCTGTCATATAGATCTTTTCCTGGTATCTTTCTTTACCATCATCTTGGGGATTCTCTTTACCTATCTCTTAGGTTGGAGCTCTTATTTCCTGTATATTATCTCTTCTCCCTTATTAGTTTATTCTGATATTTGGTGGGCATCCACTAACTTTTAAAAAAAGATTTACTTATTTATTTTTTTAGAGAAAGAATGAGCGTGAGGGCGATTGCACTAGCTGTGTGGGGGGGTAGGCGGAGAGAGAGGAAGAGACTCTTAAGCAGACTCGCTGCTGAGCACGGAGCCCAACACGGGGCTTGATCCCAGAGCCTGGAGATCATGAACTGAGCTGAAATCAAGAGTTGGATGCTAAACCAACAGAACCACCAAGGCACCCTGCTAGTAACTTCTTTATAAGAGATTCGCATGGGATACATTCCATAAGATTTTTTTTATGTCTGAAAATGACTCCACACTTGCTTGATAGTTTGGCTGGATCTACAATTGTAGGTATGAAAGTATTTTTCCTCAGAAATTTGAAGACATTTCCCACTGTTTCTATCTTTAAATATTGCTATTAAGTTCAGAGTTATTATCATTTCTGATTCTTTGTATGTGACCTGTCTCTCCCCAAGTCTTTCACTTTTCCTCCAGGAAGTTTATAAAATATTACCTTATCATCAATATTCTAGAATTTTATGAGGATGTTTTTGGTATGTATATTTATCCATTGGCTGAGCACTTGATGAGGTCTTTAAATCTGGAGACACATGTCTTTGGAGAAGTGCCTTAAATTATTTTGTTAATGATCTATTCTCATCTATTTTCTCTGATCTACCCTTCTAGAAATACTATTACCCAGATATTGGACCTGCTGAATGGGTCATCTGATTTTCTTGGGTTTTCTCTCTATAGCCCATCTCTGTCTTTTTGCTCTAATTTTTGAGTGGTTTTCTTACTTCATCTTACAATCTTTCTACTCAGCTTGTCATTTTTGCCATCATATTTTAGATCATTTTTGTCCTTTGAACTAAATTTATAGCATCTTCTTCATTAATGCAGTATTTTCTCATCTGAGGCTACTAATTAGTTTTTGAAGTTTTCTTTTCCCTATTCTATCCCCGCTTCATCCAAGTTTGTGTTTATTTTATACTCTGTCTTTTGGAAGCACTCATCAGATGCTTGGGGATCTTTGATCTTTGATTGTTTGTTCATATTTAAATTTGAGGCATTAAAACGTTGGTAGAGACCTTGAATGGGACTTCCCAATCATGGGCTTCACAGTAAGGTGACTGGGCTGAATTGTTTAATTGGGGAAACATCTGCATCTTCTGATTGCTTTTTGGAGCTGATGAAGCTGCACAGAAGACTTTCCAGTATTTTCTTGTTTAGTGTTCTCGTAGTTAAGTTGGGCAAGAGGACTGAGGTATATAAATGTTTATTTAATCTCTGTATTTTTACTTTATGTGATCTTCCTCTCACAATTGTCTGTGTCCCCTAGTCCAGAAACCCATATTTTCCATGCAGAGATGAAATATCCAATTTTGTGCTGGGGGAAAGATAGTCTTCTGGTACACAGTGTGGAGGATCTAAGTTTCTGAGTACTTCTTGGATAGCTTTTCAACAGGTTCTTCTATTTTTGCCCATATCTACCATTACTTCAAGAGGTACCTAGTGCTGGCAATTTTTGATGCTTTTGGAAGTTTTGTAAAGTAAATTGGGTTATTTCTTTACTTTGTCCCTTCGTTAGGTCTTCTAGATCAGTTACTGTTTATCTGAGTTGCTTTCTGGCATCTACAATTTTGTATCTGTTGCCTGATTTCCCACTCTCCTTGTCTCTGTGAATTTATGGGTTTTGTAAAACTCATTGCCAGTGTCTTACTTTAGAAAGGAGTGAGATTAAATGCAGGTCTTATTTTCCCCACAGAAGTGCCATTGACTTTTTAAACTAGAGTTCAGCTCACAAATGATATAATTAATTTGACCACAGTCCAATGGTCTATGGGGGTAGGGGAATCTTTCCTCATATAAGCCTTTAAAATTCAACTGCATTGGCCTCCTCTCTCAGCCTCCATCAGTGATTTTTTCCTACAGTTCACACAGTGCATTGCTACCTTTTTACTTTTTTCCTCTTTATTATTCCATATCTTTGATGCAGAACCTTAAATAGCCTAATCTTCTGAGCCTGGCATTTGTAGCTTTCAATAATATATGCTTTTGTATTTTTTTCTCTCCCTAGTATAAATCCTCTTCTGTAGTTAGTCTGGCTTCCCTCCTTTCCCTCTTCCTTTCATTTCCTTCCAATTATTTCTTTGTTTACCAAACATCTATAAAACCCTTGTAATATGTCCAGTCATTAAAGTTTCAAAAATGGATAATATCCCTTTCTTTGAGATACTTGCAATCTAATGAGAGATAAGATGAAAACAATTTAATGCTCTGACATAGTACATATGCTATAAGTTCTGTGGGGAGGTAAGAGAATTCCATATGTAAGAAAAAGCCTTACTAATAAGAAAAATTTAGCTTAAGTCTTAGAAGGTAGTCTCAAGGAGGCCCTAAAGCTGGGATTTGGTGAGCGGACAGACATTCCATGTATTGCTTAAGGAAGGTGAAGGAGCATGTGCAAAAGATCTTGGTGTATTAGGGGAAATGCAAGAGTAATGAGGATGGAAAATGAAGGGTGGGTCCAAGGAGGTTGGTATTTGTTCTTTAGAAACATCACTTTTGTAGCAATGAGGCAGGTAGTTTGCATGGCTGCTCCTTCTAGTCAGTATGCCATAGTCATGAGTTCTCATGGATGCCCATGAGTTCTCATTGCTCTTCCGCATTACAAATCTGGCTTACTCTTTGAGTTCCAACTCAAGTTCCATCCCCCCCCTTTTTAAAAGATTTTATTTATTTATTTTGAGAGAAAGAGCACAAGCAGGGGGTGGTGGTACAGAGACAGAGGGAGAGATAGAATCTCAAGTAGACTTCCCACTGAGCATGGAGCCTGACGCAGGGATTGATCCCATGACCATGAGATCATGACCTAAGCTGAAATCAAGAGTCAGACGCTCAACCAACTAAGCCACCCAGATGCCCCAAGTCCCCTCCTTTTTATGAAGGCCTTCTCATCTGCATGTGAGCTCATCTCTTTTAACTTGGACTCTTAAAATATGAATTATTTAATGTAGCACTTGATTACATATAATTGCAAACTTGATACTATTTGTGTGTGTGTGTACTGCACCTCTTGTCTCATTAACAAATGTACAGGTTCCTAGAGGACTAGCATAGTCCTGTGTATAGTGCGTTCCAATAGATATTCACTTTTTTACAACATTGGTTAAACAGATATGTAGTGAGCTACCACTATACGCCAAGCCTATGATAGAGTTTGGAAATTGATAGTGGATAAGTGAGAGGGCAGAATTCAATTTTTTAATATATCTAAAATTAAATATATTAGTTATATCTTTAATAACCACAACCAGATTCTGATTTACTTATTCCCTTTCCACAATTCAAGGCAATTATCAGAGCAATGATCCTTTAAGCTTTTATTTATCCATCAGTTGAAGCTCTAGTGAATGTCTTGACATTGCCTTTCCTTGAGACATTGTTTAAATTAATAGTCCCTTTAATTTGAATTTTTGGGCATAGAGGTTACAAATGAGTTCAAGAATTTTTAAACTACATTTATTTATGAGCCAAAGAGTCACAGAATATTTTACTATTTTTTGATCTATTTTTTTAAAGCTGGTTCAAACTTGGCAATAAAGAAGATATACTTTCAACGTAACTGTAAATATAGGAGAACTGTGAATAGAAATTGTAAGTACACTCTAGGATGGAAATGTAGTTATTCAAACCCTTAGATGCAGTAGCAAGCTTTATCTTGATAAAGTACAAATCATGAATTCAAATTCACTTAAATTCCTCTTTTTCTTTTCAGTTTATCAGAATTTAGATTTGTTTTATGTTTCCAAGACGAAAGCTCTTCCAAGAAGCCCATATATCATACTAATTTATGTAGAAATAAATGGAAATATATTATGAGCAACATTTAACTTTTCAGGTGTAGAGAACAATAGAGAAGAAATACATCCTTTACTATTAAATTTATTGTATTCATTCACATGTGTTCGAAGTATCATTTGAATGGAAATGTTATTTGATTATGCTATCTAGTTAGAGCTAACAAAAACTATTATTATTTTTATTAGCAGAAACTAAAACTTATTTAAGGGGTTTTATTCTTTTATTAGTCGAGACTTGATTATTGTTTGATCAGTATTGGCTAATACTTCTTGAATATCTGCTGGATACATAAAAATGTTGAAAATCTGATGAAGTACAATCAGAAATAAAAAGTGGATGGCTATTGGTGCTCCACACAGAATATTAGGGAATTCTTTTAACAGTGTCCATCTCACATCTGATGCAGGTTCAGTGAGTTTATGTCTCACACTTGCAACCCTTTCAGGACCATTAGCCTTTGGCCACACCCAGGCAGCTTCAACTTGAAGCACTGCTACCAGCACCTGTAGGCTTGACAAGGCTTTAAATGGTCTTCAACTGAATCGAACATGTTCTTGCATAGTGTGTTGTTTCCCTGACTCTCCCACTGGTTACTCCTGAAAGTACTTCCTCAATGAATTGCATGCATACTCATTCTCATCTTGGGTTCTGCTTCTAAAGAACTCTACGTATAACAGTGGATATTTGAAAAAATAAATGATGGTGGTTATATTAAACGTTGAAGAAAGCAGGTATTGTATTGGAAAAGATGACCCAAGATTTCAGAGAAGGGCTTGAGGAAACAAAAAACTAGGAGCTTTTTGTAGAAAAGCATTGTTGTTAGAGCAACTATCAGGGCCATGTTTCCTAATATTCCTAAGTTAGCTAAGTTTCCCAGGTCTCTAAATTTTCTAAGTCCTCTCATTCTAGAAGGGCCTGGTTATCTTCCCAGAGGGAAGAATTTAGCACACTGTATATTGAAGATGGTTGTAGCAATTTTCTCCATGTTATTGTTTGTGGATAGTTGAAATTGCTGTCTAGCATTACTTTCCATGTTTAGGTTGGGTAGAAATTGATATGACAAGTATGTTAAGGCAGTAATAATCAATAGGCATGAAAAGAAATTCCCAGGATGACAGAGTTGGATTGGCCGGAGTAGGGAATGAGGGTTGGTTACAGGGATTCTCAGGGAATCCTTCCCAAGGATTTCTGAAAGCAGCCACCCAGGAAAGTAGTACTGCCCCCTAGTGTGCTTTACTGAGTCACATATGCATGTGGTTATTTTAACAGCGGGATGTAGCTTAACCTTTGGCAGTTATTTTCACCTGAGGAAATGGAGACTCTGACAAGTTAAGTGATTTGGGATTAAAAATGAGAAAATTAGGACCTTGTTTCAGATTTTTTCAGTCATTTATTCACAAATACATATCGAAGTAGTTATATTTTGATAAGATTAGTGTACACACAGCTAAGCACAGGTTTTACTTAAGGAATATGAATTATAAAGGATGAGGAGAAAGGGTAGTTGGAGTTAACATGACATTTAAAGGGATATGGATAACAAACAATATACTGGGCCCAAGGAAGTGCAAATAATTTGGTGTGACTGCATTGCAGTTGTGTCTTTGTGGTCAGAAGTGAGGTTAAATTGCAATGCAGAAACTAGATGGTGGAGGACCTTGTACATCATATTCAGAAGTTGTAATTTTATCTTGAAAGGGATGTGAGTGACTAAAATATTTTAAACAGGGAAGTAAATGGATCAGATTTTCATGTTAGAAACAACACTGTCAGCAGTGTGGAGGCATTATAATAATTCAAAGGAAAAATAATGAGAACCTAAATCAAGATGTATTAATGGGGATGTCGATGAGGGAAAGTCTGGAGAACTGCTTAGAGATAGAATTTGAAAGGACATAGTGATTGACTGGATATAAATCAGAAAGAGAAAAGGGTTTGGAATGACTCCTACATTTCTGGCTTGGGTTATTCAAAAAAGGTTATTTTGTCTCCAAGAGAAGGAAGGTATAAGAGGGATAGGTTGCTCTTATGGGGAAGTCCTAGAGGAGAGGAAAAAGATAACTTCAGTTTTGGACATGTTGAAATTAAAATACTAGTTGGACAGTCAAATGCCTTGATACAGCCTCCTGATCCTAAATTCAGATTTCTTCTTCCTATACCATACCACTGATGGAAAAAACCATTAGTGGCAGATTATGTAAATAATTTACAAGTATACTTACACTGTTTTTTTTTTTATTTTAAGGATGGTCATTTTGGGGTGAGTGTGATGATTTGAAAACCCTTTTTAAGTGTGGTGGCATTTTATTAAAAATAATTTCCTTCCAATGGCACTTCTGTGTTCATTTTCTCCATTTCTGTAAAGTCCTCTTGGTCAGAGCTGCCATATTTTCTGGGTTCTGTCTTCTTGCCTTCACCACCTTTCTACACATTCCTGCCCTTCAGACTGTCTTCTCCATTTACTGTCTACTTTCTGCCTCCAGCCTATTAAAGAATGGATGCCTCACCCCCGTTTGTTCTCTCTTTGTGATGTCCCTTACTGTTTTTGATATCTTATTGCTGTCCCATAGATCTTATCTATGCAGTCATATAAACCACATTAAATATTTTTTAAAGCAGTAGTTTATAATATGTGATCAACTAACTTTTGCTTTGGAGAAGGCACCACAGAGGCAAGCAATCCTTGTCCTTTAGGGTAATAAATCTCAATGCCCTTCTTTCTAAAGACTTTGTATTCTGATCCTATCATCAGGTTAGTGGAGGTAAGAATTTCAGGTGAATAGAAAAGGATGGAAGAGGGGTAGTTGCTGCTCCTTAGACAGACCTGTTGTAATATTTTATGGGAATAAGTCTTGTAGCAAATGCATCATAAACTGTGATGGGAGCATAACCTTATCATAGAGACCTGGTTTGAATCCTGGTTCTATTTCTTTTAACTCTAGGATCCTGGGAAAATTGCTTAACTTCTTCATGCCTCAATTTTCTCAAAGAGGGTCATTGTGAAATTTAAATAATATATGAAAAAATATGTATGACTTGACATCTAGTAGTAGTTACAAAACATGTGAATTTCCTTTTCTCTCTGAAGTCTCTCTCAGGTGACATCCTATGTACCTGCCTGTTATTTTGAAATGTGGGGAATCTTCCTTTGGGATTATAAGCAATATCGTACCCTAATGGTCACCGACCATTAACATGCCAGTAGTTGCACAAAGCCCAGTGTTACTGAAAATGTTTTTCTAAAGAATCACTCTTAAGAAGCTTCTGAGAATTTTGTCAATTTTTAGAATGATATATAACTAGAATAAAAAGACCATTGCATGATGATTTGAAATAGTCTGTTTCTACAGTGTTATCATCCAGCCTGATCTGTAAAGCACTTAAAGGGTATGTGCCTTTGGTACTTCAACTCTGTGTGTGCTGTTTCCTCTTGATATAATGGAAGACAGTGGATTTGCGGGCCACTTTCTGGAACAAAGAAATGACTATATTGAATTTTTGCTTAAGTACAGTCTTTTCATTACTGTTTGTTCTTATGGTTTTAAATCATGTGTCTATTTTGTACTTTATTACCATGTTTAGAACAGTGTATAACATGCAGTGTTACTATCAGTTTTTAAAATTTTCTCTAGGATTTATTTTTATTTTATTTATTTATTTGATTATTTGACACAGAGAGAGTGCACGCAAACAGGGGGAGTGGCAGGAAGAGGGAGAAGCTGGCTTTCCCTCTTTGAGACAAACAGTGTGTGTGTGTAAGAGAGAGAGAGAGACAAACAGAAAGAGGGAGAAGCCCCAATGCAGGGCTCGATCCCAGGACCCTGGGATCATGACCTGAGCCAAAGGTAGTTGCTTAACCGACTGAGCCACCCAGGTGCCCCTATTTTCTCTAGGATTTAAAATAAATTTCTCTCATCTATGGAACATAAGAACTAGGATGATCGGTAGGGGAAGAAAGGGATAAAGAAAGGGGGGTAATCAGAGGGGGAATGAAACATGAGAGACTATGAGGGCCTCAGAGGGGAGGGGGGTGGGGGAATGGGATAGGCTGGTGATAGGTAGTAAGGAGGGCACATATTGCATGGCGCACTGGATGTTATACGCAACTAATGGAATCATCGAACTTTACATCAGAAACCGGGGATGTACTGTATGGTGACTAACATAATATAATAAAAAATCATTAAAAAAATAAAATAAATTCTGTAACAGTTAAAAGAAACCAGTAAGCAGGGGTAGAAAAATAAACAATATGTTTAAGGGAAATCTTACTGATCAACATTGAATAAAAATAAGAACTCAAGGTATAGAATATACTTTGTAGTATTCATACTAGAGCAAATGGAAGGCACTTTGAGAAATTATGAAAGGACAATCAAAATGATAAATCACTGTACTTTGCAGTGTCTTGGAATAAACAATATCACAAACCATAAAGAGGGTAAATGGAAGAAATTACAGTAGAAACAGTTTATACTGAATGAAAGTTCAGGGAACCTAGTTATAGGTTCTATCTCATCATTGTCCAAAGAGAATAGAATATATGTGGTAATTACTTTTAGAGGAAGCAAAATTCATACACCCTTATTTTTGCTTTGAGCTTTGCTTTTGCCTTTGTCTGTCATTTGGCTCTAAAGAAACTCACCAACTTCTGTAACAAAACCAAGCCCAGCATCTCTGGGAATGTAAGGACCATCTTCAGGAGTCACCTGAGAAAGTTTCATAGAAAAGATGAATCTCAGGAGCTAAGAGTTGGGGTCTAACACAAAGATGCCCCACAAGAAAGTCTTCCTTCCATTGTCCACAACGAAAGATGAAGTTTGATCAGATTAAGGAAGACAACATTGCTTCTTAAAGCAATAACAAAGTATCCTCTACATTTTATAGATGGAAGAAGGGCACGGAGAAGTAAAATGCTTTACTGAAAATAACATAATGGTTGGAGAGCTGGAATCAGGATTTAGGATACTTATTTTGAGTGCTTACTTGTCTGCATGCTTTATTTGTAAACATAGGGTGCTGCTATTATTTTTTTAGTTAACTTCCTTCACAACAGCTTTTTCAAATAAGCAGTAGATTGACTTATCGTTTCCATTCTGTATCTGTATCTTAATTTCCTCTGCCAAAATGATGCATGATTTCTGGAAACATTTATGCTCAATGCCCATTTGCTATAGAAACATCTCTGTTTCTTTCCTAATAGCAACACTTACACTACGTAATCACTGTCATTATCATTCTACTTCAGAAGATTTCCCTAGCTGCTCTCTCGGGTTCTCACCTATCTCAGAAACTATATACCATCATTCTGTTTTTGTAGTTTCACATGGTATTTCCTAGTGGTTGTGGTTGTGGTTGTTGTTCTCCTTGGTGTGTGTGTGTGTGCGTGTGTGTGTGTGTGTGTATGAGAGAGAGAGAGACAAACAGAAAGACAGTGAGACAGAGACAGAGAGAGAGACAGAAAACGTTTTAGGTCATAGTAATCTGAAACAAATGCCAGGTCTGGCTATTAATTAGGAAAAACTAAACTTCCACTGGTCAATTCAATACATATTTTATTAAAAACAAAAACAAGAACAAAAATAATAAATTTTACCATGGTCTGGGTCAGGCATGGTTTTGTTTCTGGTTATATAAAAATGAACAGGTCACAATCTTGACATTGGAAGTTTGCCATCGCGTTTAGAGAGAGACATAAATAGGAAATATAGGAGAGAGAGAGAGAGTGAGGAATCAAACTCAGTGCCACCCCATAGTACCAATCAGATAAATCCCGAAAGTTATAAACACTGCAGGACTACTAGCTTGGTCTCTTCAGCAGACCTGTCTCATGAAAAAATGAAGGCGAACAGGGTTGTGCTGGATTAAAAGAATGCCTAACAGACATTTAACCAAAATCAATATGTGGATCTGGGTGCTGTGCTGGCTTGTACAAAGCGGTTCAAAGGACATTTTCGGGACAATTAGGACAATTTGAACATAGACTGCAGAAGAAGAAATGAAAATTTATTGACACAGAAATGTAGAGAGTACTAAATGAAAAGTTCATAATATGAAAAACGTATGTGAGGGAAACCAACTTTTTAGAGAGTCAACTGAGGACACACTATACCAGATACAAATTTTTCGTACACTATGTGTTGTTACATTAACACAACAATATGTTATACATATTTTTACGTATTACATATTTATGCATGTATGCTGTTACTTTATCACATGTTACAAATACATATTAAATATTACTTATATTTTGTACACATACATTCTATTGCTTTAGTATAAAAATATAAAAATAGGTATTTATATGAAATTATGTATTATTTATTTTCTGTTACATAAATGCTATTATTTAAACACTATGAGTAAAAAGAGAAAGAGAAAAAAATCCTAGCACCAGGGTTCTATAAAATCTCACCTCGAGCCATCCACCTTTGTGCCTTTGCTGGGAACAAAGGCAGTGAAGAAATCACTGGGAAGACAGATACAGGATGCAAAGAGGGAGCCAGAGAGAGAGTTGGAGCAACCACTAGAAAGATTAAATCCACTCTAATTCTGAAAATACCATAAGATGCCTGGGCAGATCAGAGCAGGACTACAGGAAAGGGATTTCAAAATATACCCTATTTAAAGGACCAACAATATGATTTAGAAGAACAGACTCATATTAAAGAGACCATCTTAGTTTAAAGAATCAAGCATAATTTAAATCAAAGCCCATTTAAAAAAATTAACAAAACAGATAAACCACTAGATAACTTGTTCAAGAAAGAAAAGGAAAAATACAAATACACAAAATAAGAAATTATACAGGAAAGTAACCCTTAAACAGAAGAAATGAAAAAGATTATATGAGTCAAATTTGTAGACAATTTTGAAAACCTAAATGAAATAGATAATTTTCAATTTATCAAAACTGATCCTGTTAGAGTTAGAATGTCTTAAAAGTCCAATTTTCACAGAAAAGATAAAGTTATCAAGGAACCACCCCACAAACAGAACAAAACAAAACATGAAGACCAGATGGTTTCACAAAGGAATTCTATTCAACCTTCAAAGAGCAGATATATTTCATGCTCTATAAGCTATTGCAGAGCATTAAAAAGGAAGGAAATGTAACATAGATATCTAACCCAAATAAAGACAAAGAAAACTACAGATCAATATTTCTCATGGATATTGATGCAAAAAACTTAAAATATCAGATGGAATCCAATACCATATTAAGAAAATAATATACCATGATCAAATGGGATTTTTCTAGGAATGCAACAAGGAAATCCATTAATATCATGTACACATTAATAAATCCAAGGAAAAGTTATATAATTATCTCTATATAGATTGGGTAAATCCTTGGAAAAAATTCCACATCAATTCATGATAACATTTAAGGAAAACATTTAGGGAGGGATACTTTCTCAAAATGATAAAAAATATATATATACATTTGTTTTTAAGCCAGGATCTTTTAAAATTTATTTTATTTTATTTTTATTTAAATTCATTTAATTAGCATATCATGTATTATTAGTTTCAGAGGTAGAGTTCAGTGATTCATCAGTTGTATATATATGTAACACCCAGTGCTTATTGCATCATGTGCCCTCCTTAATGCCCATCACCCAGTTACCCCATCCCCCCACTGCCCCCAGGATCTTTTTTTAAACCAAGAAACACTAGAGGCATTTTCACTAAGATGAGGAACAAGGCAGGGATGCCAACTATCTCCACTACTATTCACCATTGTATTAGAGTTATCAGCCCGTGCAGTTAGACAAGATAAATACATTAGAAGTATAAGAATGAATAAGGAAAAAACAACTATCTTTACTTGCAGTTGATACAATGTTATGTCAAATGCTCCCATTCCCCAGAGAATCAATGATAAAACTAACTCAACAACAAAAGAGGTGTTCAAGTACGGGTTAGAAAATTAACATACAAAATTAAGCAGCCTTCTTGGGGCGCCTGGGTGGCACAGCGGTTAGACGTCTGCCTTCGGCTCAGGGCGTGATCCCGGCGTTAGGGGATCGAGCCCCACATCAGACTCCTCTGCTATGAGCCTGCTTCTTCCTCTCCCACTCCTCCTGCTTGTGGTCCCTCTCTCGCTGGCTGTCTCTATCTCTGTCGAATACATAAATTAAAAAATCTTTAGGGGCGCCTGAGTGGCACAGCGGTTAACCGCCTGCCTTCGGCTCAGGGCGTGATCCTGGCGTTATGGGATCGAGCCCCACATCAGGCTCCTCCACTAGGAGCCTGCTTCTTCCTCTCCCACTCCTCCTGCTTGTGTTCCCTCTCTCGCTGGCTGTCTCTATCTCTGTCAAATAAATAAATAAAATCTTTAAAAAAAAAAATCTTAAAAAAAAAATTAAGCAGCCTTCTTATACACAAGCAATAAACAGAGAACAATTGTGTGTGTGGGGAGAAACTAGACTTACCAGACATTCAAACTTATTATAAAACCTATATAAGTAAAACAGTGTTCTACTGGTGCATAAGTAGAGAAATGGACAAGTGGAATACGATAGAAATTCCTGAATTAGCCCCAAATACATAAGGAGATTTAGTATATGACAGAGACATATACCGCTTTACACAAAGTGGTATAAAGATGGACATTTAATAAATGGTGCTGGGAAAATTGTGTAGCCACTTGGAAAAAGGTAAAATTAGATTTGTATCTCACACCATACAAAAGAATTAACTCTAAATGGATTAAACGTCTACATGTAAAAAATGAAATCATGTAAGTACGAAATAAATGTATATGAATTCCGTTTTCATCTTACATGGGGAAGGACTTTCTACTATGACTCCGATTCTAGAGAGAAGAAGAAGATTAATAAATATGGCTACCTAAAAATGAAATACATATAACAACAAACAGCATAAGTTAAACGACATCTGATGTATTGGGATAAAATATTCACAATCTGTACCACAGACAAAGGCTAGTGGTCCTAAAATATAAGGGTCTCTAATAAATTGAGGGACAAATGACTGAAATTCCAACAGAAAAATGGGGAAAAGACATGAACTGAAAATTCATTTAAAAAGATATAAATGTATGATATAAAAAGATATAAATGTATCAAATATATGAACAAATGCTCAAATTCACTCATATTTAGAAAGATGCAAATTTATACAGTACTGAGATCCTATTTCTCTCCTAAGACTGGTAAACATTTAAAAAACATGACAACATATTCTATTGGCAAATCTGTTTGGAAACAGACACCTTGTTGGTGAGAATACAAATTGATACAACACTTCTGGAGGGAAATTTGGCAATTCCTAACAAAATTACAGATACATGTATCTTTCAATCCAGTAATCTTGTAGAAATCTACCTTGAAGGTATACCTACAACAAAACAAAAATATATATTCAGAAGCTATTTGTCACAGAATAGTTTGTAATTGTAAAATATTGGAAATAACTAAAATGTTCATACATAGGAGAGTGATTAAATAAGCTATGGTGCTTATACATGGAGTACCATGTATCTATTCAAAAAAAGAATGAGGGAGATACCTATGAATTGATGTGATCTGATTTCTAGGACATGCTGTTTAGTTAAAAAAAAAGCATAGGTCAAAAGAGTATGCATAATATTCTGTTCTTAATATATGAAAGAAGGGGATCCAAGAAAACACACAGTATGTGCTCATTTGTTCAAAAGAAATATAAGTAGGCTAAATCAGAAACATAAGAGATTGGTTATTTAGAGGGTGAGTGGAAAAGGGTTCGGAAGATGTAGGGAATGAGATTCAGGTAGCAGGGATATGAAATACTACCTTGAGTACATCTTTTTGTGTAACTCTGACTCTTAGAACCATAGTAATAGTTCAGCTATCACTGACTTACCCCCAAATATACCACTGAAACACTAGAATATGATCAACCCCCCAAATGGAATAGAAATATCAACAAATTAACTGTATTACTAATGAACCTACTCACATTGAAATGAAGGGGAAAGAAAACAACTAACTTCAGTAACTATGAAAACTATCTTGATAGGATATTGCAAGGCTGAAGACCAAAAGAATTGTACATAAATTCTGTTCCAAGTACCAAGGTCAAATGGATTCTCTTAATTTATGAGCTTCTTTTTTCTCTTCTGCTGTTCTGTTGATACTTAGCTGCCACTTTTTCTTGTGTCTGTCATGCCTTTTCACATTCTCTCTCTTTTTTAGAATGAACTCTCAAATATAATTTTCATTTAAGATGCATTCGTGGAAAGCATTCTCTACCATTAACTCTTCAAATTGTGCCTCTTTTATTCTTGTTCTGTCCTTTAGGAGCTCCAATTTGATGTATCATTTTTTGTTTCTTAATCTCTCTTTTGTATATTGTAGTACTTTTTACTCTGTGTTTCATTCTGGGTAATTTTTTCAGCTCAATCTTCCATGTTACTAATTATTTCTGCAGCTATATTTGATTTGATGTTTAATTTGATGAGTTTTTGGTTTTAATGATTATGTTTAATATTTCTAGATGTTCTACTTGATTCTCTTGAAAATCTGCATTGGAGCATTTGCTAGTCCTGTTGTTTTTCATTATACTTTCTACCCATCCTGTATTGTTTTAAGCATTTTATATTGTACATGTGATAGTCCTGGTACCTGTGGAATTTGTGGATTTATGTGTCGTTTGTTGATTTTCCTGACTATTGCTTATGTAACTTGCTTCTTCAGGAGTTGAGTAATTTTTAAAAATGGTGGGCTCACTTTCCTTGGAGGGATTATTTTAGACCTTGGTCGAAGGTGCATTCTTCCAAAGAGATGTTTGCCTCTGCTAAGTTCCTGGGGCTCTACAAATGGGGACAACTTAAAAACACATTTTTGGTTTTGAATCTATATGGATAATATAAATTCTGGCACAAACCAGTCTGAGGGGTAGGCCTGTGCTTAGGAATTGTCCAGGGAGACTCTCCCTATTTTTGCCCTCTCATTTTCCCCATCCATCCAATTTAAGGCTTTTTCATCTCCTTTTATGAGTTATCTTTTTTTTTCTTGTATTGCCTTTAGAGGGTCCCATATTTGTTCAGATTTCTCAATCTGATTTCTTATCTTTGCAGGGACCAGTTTTTCTCTCCCACCTTGTACAGGGCCCAGGTCTGTCTTCTGTAAAAACCTAAGCCCTAGGCCACCGTGGATTGGTGGTTGCCCCTAGTGTACACGCCAGCCTCAGAGCTTGCTTACCTGTCTGGATTTTTCCTCTCTTTATTTCTGCTCTCTGAGGATTTTCTTTACTCAGCCAAACATGTAAGAAAATTAAAACAATTCTATTCAGCATTTTCTTGTGTTCTAAATTGAAAAGATTTCTCTGGATATTTGATCTGACCCATTGGCTGAAGTGGAAATCTCTTTTTTATTTTAAAGCAATGAAGGAAATGTAGACACCGCTTATTATTCTTATTTTATATCATTGTTATAGTTTCTTTTCATATGAATTTATATCTAACCATTCATTTCAGATAGGTTTTGAAGAGGAGAAAAGTAAATGTATTCAATCTGCCTTATTGAACTGCAAGTTTCTATTTTAAAACCTCGTGAAGTCTTGTGCTAGAAAATTCTGATTAAAATGTCTATTATATAGGTGCAGGACACTTTAACCCTGGCATTTTGACCTAGTCTTTATTTTGACTTCACCTTTATAATGGTAAGGACATACTGACTTTATATTATAATTTACTATTTTTTTCAGAATTAAATCAATGCTGAAAAAAATTCTTTGAAAAAGTTAATATCTTAGTCAATTTGTACTGTGTAATTAAATGCTTTCTAATTAAAAAATTTTATCTTTATTTACTGAAATTTTTTTTTATCAAAATTATTTCTTTTTACTTGATCTTTATGAAGAAGTTTGGATTACAAATCTGGGCTTTTTTTCTTCCTCATGAGTTTATATCCTCTGTTGGGAACTTTCATTTGGGGCCATTGTTTTTATTTATTTATTTATTTATTTATTTATTTATTTATATAGTAATTTTTTATTATGTTATGTTAGTTACCATACGGTATATTCTTAGCTTTTGATGTAGTGCTCCATGGTTCATTATTTGCATATAACACCCAGTGCTCCGTGCAATAGGTGCCCTCCTTAATACCCATCACCGGCCTATCCCAGTCCCCCACCCCCCTCCCCTCTGAAGCCCTCAGTTTGTTTCCCAGAGTCCATAGTTCATTCCCCCTTCTGTTTACCCCCCTTCATTCTTCCCTTCCTTCTCCTACCGATCTTCCTGCTATTTCTATGTTCCATAAATGAGTGAAACCATATGATGGGCCATTGTTTCTAACAGACACATTTTACCAAGTTCAAATTTTTCAGTCCAATAATTACCACTCGCAGTCCAGCCATTTAAATTTTTTTTCCGTGAATTATTCTTATCAGTAATAGTACATGTTACTGGATAAATTGAATTAGAAAATAAGTTTTACTTGTTTCTTAGTTAAATCTTGAGAAAAGAAATAGCAATTTCCTTTAGTTATTTCAGAATAACTTAGTTTTCTGGGTTTATTTTATCGCTAATACAGTTCTTCCATATTCTTCTAATTAGTTTGTGTACCTTATACTAAGTGCCAAATGTAGTAAGTTAAAATGGCATGGTGAAACAGTATGGCGAAAATGGGGGCCTGGAATGTCCTGCTTGGACAAGTTTCCTACTGTTTTCAGCAAGTATTTGTGACAGAGACTAGTTGGGAATTTGGTTGATAATAACCTTAGTTATTAGTGTCATAGCTAGGAGCTGAATATTGTGTGGAGGAAAAACTTTGTGTGTGTGTGCGTGTGGGGGTAGGGAAAACTTTTAATTATTTTTCAGAAAGTGGAAAAATGTTCTTTAAGGATGGCAAAGAGTAAGAAAAATCCAAAATATTAGGGGAAAGAAATATTATATCTTCTTAGTAAAAAGCCCCTAGAATGGCTAACCCAGACACTATTGAGTTTAATCAGCATAAGCAAATGGATTTAGAGAAACTGCACACACTTGAAATAATGTTTTGATGAAGAGACTAAAGTTCTAGAGACAGGATTTCCTGAATCATCTAGAATATTTGCTAAAAATGCAAAATCTTGAATCTTACACCGAAGAATTCAGTAACTTCGGTATTGCCTTTTGTAATAAGCACCCAAGTGACTAATGAAGACTGAACTTGAGAATCATTACCAAGAGTATGTACATCAGATCAAAGTTGAAATCTCTCCCAAGAGAAGAAAGAGTGACATAGATATGTTTTAATTACATTTGGAAATATTAAAATTAATATAAATTAAGGGCCAGATGGTAATATTTTAGGCTAATATATCTTATTCACTTAAGCCTTTAGGACTTCTTTTCTAATCTTATTCAACTACTCAAGTTTTCATTCAGTTGATTCAGTGAAGAGCTCTATTTTTGCCCTTTATTTATGAATTTTAAGAAAAGATCTGAATAAAAGTTTATATGTCATACTAGGCAGCGGGGAAGAGGCTGGGAGGATGGGCTAGCCCCGTGATGGGTATTAAGGAGGGCACATATTGTATGGAACACTGGATGTTATACACAAACAATGAATCATGGAACACTACAGAAAAAGCTAATGATGTACTGTATGGTGACTAACATATCATAATAAAAAAATGCAAAAAAATCATGACTATATTTGAAGCCAGTATTTCTTAAAGCCTATAGATGAACACTAGTGTCATATATGATCTTAATAAGTGGCAGATGAGAACGTGGCTTCATCATTAAATATACCTGTGAAATGGTGGGTTCAGTAAAGTTAAAAAGTTTTATTGTGTTCAGAATCTTTAAAAGTGAATGTGTATTGTTATTCTCCAAGAGGTAGGGTATATTAAGCATTTCCTAAAATTTTTTTTTGACCAGGAAACTCTTTTTTAATGGGACATCTATTAACATATTTGGGGATATTAGTGTTCTCAGGAAAACAATTCGTGGTCTCCTTGTTGAAACCTGTGCCACATATCCATAGGCCATGGCAATATATTCAAGAAATCAGGTTCAGATCTTTAGAAAACTGAATCTATAAGCAGGGACAAAGTGAAGTGCGTGCCAACTTTACGGGTTTATTTTTGTTCTTGTGTGTATTTTTAAATCTTACGTGTGTACTAGATTGTAAACAGGCAGGCATCATATCTTGGTAAATAACATATGTTTTATCATTCTTGCCATGTCAAAGCATTTTGAGTGTAGTAATAATGCTCATTACACATAGAAGATAGCAGTAATCACTTCTGTTGTTGAAACACCAGGTGGAAGTAGGAGTTTGTGTTTAAGAATTTGAGTTAAGTAGGACAAAGGAAAAAATTTACTTCTTGTCTTACTTTTTTCCTTCTTCAGGTACACCATCTTTCAATTACTTACAAATCATTTCTGTTTGTCCTCCATTCTTCAGAAATACAGCAGAGCTCAATGCTCCGTATGTGGCTTTTCCCCTTAAGTGGCTCGTTTGAGATATGTTAAAAACTGCTAAAGATAAACAATTTCCAGAAAAATCTAGATTTTAGCTGTCATTTTATTTAGTAAATGGAGGTGAAGTTCTGAAAGTTTAAAGATAATAGTGTACGAATAATCAGGTGTTTAGATGATTTCACTGTATTCTTAATTTTGGATGAAAATATTGAAGATAAAATAGGTATTAAATGCAACTCAATGTATACACGCTGAGTGTCCACTGTGTAAAAAGAGCTAGGGAGATAACGGTGATGGGAATATAGAGCTACCCCCATGGAGCTCACAGTCTAGCAGGTAAAAGAGACATTTAAAAAGAAATTGTATGTGCAATTGAAGATGAAGTATAAGGTGTTAACCTATTTTGGCTAGTTACGAAGCGGATCCTTTGGAGTTGATATTTCAGCTGACTATATTTTAGAAGACTGTTAATGATGTCAGTGATGGTGGGGAGAGGGTATAATGCTAATATTAGGTCAAAGGCCTATAGGCAAAAGAGAGAGAGAAATTTTCCTGTAGCTACTGGCAGAGCCCAATATGATATAGAATAAAGGGGGATAGTGGCAGATAAGGTAAAAGTAATAGATTACTGGGGGTTTTATAGGCCATAGTACAAATTTTCTACTTTATTTGGAATGCAATGGACAGTATTTAAAAGGTTAAATTAAAGTGGTGTCTGTCTGTGTGCCATGATCAAACTTACAATTTTGCAAGATCATTCTGGCTAGAGTGTAGGAGCAGAAGCCAAGGCTCTGGTGGTCATAGCAGATGCAAGAAGTCGGTTACTTGGATTTGGTTAGTGACAGTGGGAATGGAAAGAAATCTATAAATCAAGAGATATTTATTATATCAAATCTATAGATTTGATAATTGATTGGAATTCAGAAATAACAGAGAGGGAGGTGTCAAAGGATGACTCACCAGCATCTGACTATGCAACTGGGTGTTTGGTGGAGATATTTCCAGACATAGGAAACACTGGTGGAGGAAAAGAGGATTTTGTTTTTGTTTTTGGTGGTGGAGCCATTTACTATTTCAAAAGAGTAAGGAAGGGTAAGGAGTGGGGTTAAGTTGGGGCTTTGTTTTTTTGATTGCTTATTTGTTGTTAACAAATTGAAGAGTGGGCAGTTTAAAAAATTTCCTTTGCAAAATGGGAACACAATCTGGATGGGGGAGTATTACCAGCTAGTGTTGAGGGCCCACCTGAGCCAATTGCTAATCTATAGTAATGCAAATCTTTCCTGTTGTGTGATTTTACTTAAACTGTTCAGTAGCCAAGATGCTGGTATAGATTAGGCAAATAATTTTTATCCAGTGTTGGAGATTTTCTGAACTTGATGGAATGATAATGTGGGAAAGATTTTATGATCTCATAGACAAGAGAGTGATTGAAGTGATGAACCAAGAAATAAAAGCTGGATGGAGAGGAAAGTTAATATAAAAAGGGGTTTAAGGGTGGCAGTAAGTAGAGGAATCAATGCGCTGCAGGTGCCCATGGAGTCAAGTACAGATATATTGTGGCCAGAGGATAGAGTGTATCTATGTTTGACACAACAGAGCAGTTTTTGGGGATGACAGGGTTTGGGGAATGAGTACAGAGCTGGAGTGGAGGAAGAATACTGTTGAATATAATGAAGTGCAATATAGTGGAAAATAGAGAACCACTGCTATACTTGTTTCATTTTTACAATCTTGATATAATCTCCTCTTCTTTTTTTTTTAAATAATATCTTCTTTAATCCCTTTTCTTCTCACACTTCTTCAATCCTGGTTTTCTGCTTTCCTTCATTCAAAACTCATGAAAAGAATTATATACACTTACCATCTACACTTTCTTTCCTACAATCCCTCTCTTGAGCTCAGTCTTCTTGCCTACCACTCCACCACAGCAGTCCTGCAGGATCCCATCTGTGTCACCAATGACCATGCATTGACCTAGTCCTAGACGTCACGGTACTTGACGTTTCAGCAGCCTTTGACATGGTGGATACCTTCTTCCTCCTTGAAACACTTAACTTCACTTGGCTTCAAGGATGCCACAGCCTTTTGATTTGCCTCTCACCTTACTAATTGTTCATTTTTAGTCATCTTAGCTAGATCTTTCTTTTTGTTTTCCCTCATATCTAAATATTGGGGTGTCTCAGTACTTAAGTCTCCAGTGTTGCTCATCCCATCCCTTCTGCACCTATTATTCTCGTCTTTTCTGTCTCTATATATTCCTTAGATTATTTTGTTCAGTCCCATAGCTTAACATATATAATTCCAACTTCCAAATTTATATCTTTAGCCTTGACTTTTCCTTTGAAATCTAGACTTACAAAACCGAATATTACCCAATATTTACCATAGGATATCTAAGAAACATCTCAAATTTACCACATTCCATACGGAATTCTTTATGCTGTGCTCCAAGTCTGCCTCTCCTGAAATCCTCTCCATTTTAATAAATAGCAACTCCATTTTTTCAATTGCTTAGGCTAAAAAACATCCCGATTTTTTTTTCTCATAGCTTACATTTAGTACATCAGCAAAATCTCTTGCTTTCAAAATACATCCAACAATTTCTTTTGACCTTGTCTATTATTACCTTAATTTAAGCCACTATCATCCCTTACCTCGACTGTTCAATAGTTTCCTACTCTCCACACAGTGGCCAGAAGGACACTTTAAAATGGAGCTAAATCATGATATTTATCTACTCAAAACCTTCCAGTGTCTTCCCTCTCTCTAAAAAAAAAGCCAAAGTCCTAAATAATATACCCCACACTATGTTTTCAACATCATCCTCTATCAGAATTCACCTTTGTTCACTCTGCTATGGCCGCTCTGGCTTTTTTTGCTGATTCTTGAACACGTATACCACGTTCCTTCCTTAAGACGTTTTTTTTACTTTCTGTTCTCTTTTCCTGGAATACTTTATCCATGGATAAGTACATGGCTTGCTCCATCCCTTTTTTCAGGTGTCTGCTTAAGTTTTGCCTCACTACTGATTACTTGATATGAAATAATGTCTTTCTTTACTCTTTATCCCTTTACCCTACTTAATTTTTCTCCACAGTACACCGCCTGACATATATCATATATTTATTTTTTGTGTAATTTTTGTTTTTTCACCAACACTTGAAGGTAAGGTCCATTAGAATAGAATAATATCTATTATTTTTCATTCACTGTTATAATCCCTGTGCTGCTCGATAAATTTTTGTTGCGTGGATAAATGTCTCTTTTTATTGAGAGGCTAGGCTATATCATACCAAAGTAAAAATCCTGAGCCCAAAGTAAGATGGATCTGAATACTCAGCCCAGCTCTGGTACTTATGGCTCTGGAAATTTAGGTAAGCCATTTAATTTCTCTGAGCTTCAGCTTTGTTATTTGTAAAACATGGCAGCTAGACTATATGTGATTTTTAAGGACTTTCTATCCTGAAACAATAACCATGATCCTATAAATCTTTTCTTTGCGCTCTTTCTTAGATGTTTTGGTTTAGCATATGGTGAGATGTTTGCAGGATGAGGTTAAGGAGGCACTCTATAAGGTGTCATGTGCTGGTAATACACAGCTTCTTTGTTCAGGCATCTGTAAAATACATGAGGAGCTCTCAGAACATGGTTTAAGAACATTTTGTACCTACATCAGTGTCATGGGCTTTTCCTGATATGAAGGAATGAAACATGATTGAATGTGCCAAAAACGATGCCTTTTTTTGTTTTACAACTAATATTGCCAAGCTATGAACTTTGACTTAGGAATGATTTAAAACCACAAATACTTATAAATAAACAAAATTGATAGTGTAAACTCTCTAGATTTCAAGTTGAGAAGGTCATCAAAGGCGTATATTTTGAAACCCTAACACCTGAAGAGCTAGAGAGTGCAAATAGTGTTAAACTGTGTTGAATATATTATTTAATCTACATTGGACTTTCTCCAAAGGTGCTTCAGTGAACTCTCCTGGCAGGCTGGTTTTTCTTCTTTAACAATTTTCCAGCCACTTGGATACTGTGTTCCATTTCTCTTGTCTACAGCACTTTACAGATGATATCTTCTTATATGAGCTTCATAATTCAATATAAATTGCTGAAACTGCACCTTATTTTTTTTTATTTTTTTATTATATTATGTTAGTCACCATACAGTACATCCCTAGTTTTGATGTAAAGTTCCATTGAAACTGCACCTTAAAAGGCTTTTCTTTGAGATTCAGAGGATAGTGTTTAAATAGATTGTATCTTGTAGCCCTAATAAAAACATTTATATAGCAACAGTCCCAGAATTATTGAATAAATATTTGTACTATCACAAAGCAGTGGAGAAAATCACAATGAAGGAAGCATTTATTAGAACATTTAATAGAATTAATGGCCCATAAGAATATGCTTCAAGTTCACTATTGTTAAAACTTCAATATTAACAGTTTCAGGGTTTGGATGAGAAATTGCTATTTCTAACTTAGTTTTGGTAAAAGGAAAGATTTTAAGACATTCTTGATTTTTTTAAATTACTCTTTAAGGTTATAAGCCTTTGTTGTTTGGGACTATTAAGAAATAACATATTATATGGTTTTATTTTGGGCTTAAAGGAATTGCTTAGCTGTGCATTATCCTGAAATAAGGATGTATAAAAAGAAACAGATAATTAAGTTACAGATAGAATCATTTAAAAAATAACATTTTTATTTAAAAATTATAATTAGTCATTTGAGATGTTCCTTATTCAAAATAACTTGATACCCTCTACAGAATGATGGAGATTAGCTTGTATTGCTTTTGTTCATGCTGGCTTTATTTGTGGGTAAAATAAACAGTGGTAAATGATTATGTAATCATTTGCATAATGTGATAAACCTTAATATCTTGAATCTGAAGTTGTCATAGGCTCTTAACCTCACAATGTGTTTAATTGGCAGAAGGATTTAGAGGGTTGCCAGATGGGGTGGTGGGAGAGGGAGAAAAGGGAGAAGGGAAAGAGGTGGAAGGTAAAGATATTGCAACAGTGTTCAACTTTGATGTTTTTTTATGGTCTCCCCTTACCTTCTGAATCTTGAAATTATTTTTCTTAGAAATTTTTCTTCCATTTGCTTTCTGCCAGACTTCCTCCTTCTCTAATTTTTTCTAGTCCAGTTGATTTCATATCTATCCCCCTTTTCTTTGTTCTTGTATCTCAACCAAGAATAGGCTACAAAGCCTTTTAGGAAACATTTTATCAGCTCATAGATGATGAAAAGTAAAAACTTGGCCAAGGTAAGGCTGCCTAGCTTCTGTGCTGTTATTCCAGTGTATCCAGAATGTACTTCCATCCTTTCCCTAGTTATTGGCATTGTGAGCTTTTTATATCACAAGTCTATTGGGTTTCTGGTGCTTGATTATGTGCTGTTTCTTGTGTATGTGTTTGTTTTAAGCACTTGATAAATGTTGATCAGGAGCTCCTGGTTCTCAAACTATAATTTTGGGGGATTGATTTGGCTCCCCTGGAAAACTGCATTCGCTTTTAAGTCTATTAGGACTCCATGTAGCATGGGAAGAATTAGTTTTATGATTCAGTGATAATTTAGGGATGCCAACATGCTGGCTTAGTTCATATGATCTTAAAACTATACATTTAAAAAACTGGCAAGTTATTGATAATTCATTTGAATTAAATCATGCTTCCACTATTGTTTATTTACTTGATTCTTTGTTGAGTCTCTAGAAATACTGGGAAGTGAATGAGAGCTTCCCAAATGTAATCTTCCTCCTGCAAGAAGAAAAAGGAAGAAGGAGAAGAGACTGTATTTTCATAGGATCCACTACATACGACTATTTTTGCAATCCCAATATTTTCTTCAAATAAGAGCCTATCTTTACCACCAGGCCATGAAATCCTTGAGAGCAGATCCTTGAATTCTCCTTCACTCATTTTCTTCTCATCCAGGGCCTGCTACATACTAAAGAAACAAATATTTTTAAAGCACAAAGCTATATCATTAGTCTTGCTTCAATGCTATGATCCTTTCTACCTCCTGACACAGGGCTCCTATGATTTATTTTAGAAATTTCGTGGATGGTGATCCTTGTCAGTTCTTTGTAGTACCTATAATTCAAAAGTGGAGAAAGTGGGATATTGTTTGCTCAGTGATTTTTAGTTAGAGTAAAGGATTAATACTGAACCCTTTCATTGGCTTTACATAATTTCACAATAAAGGCCAAAATGTGGTTCCTTCTACTTCTGCAGCTTTTATCTCCATGCTTTTCTAGCTTGCTGTTAGGTCACTGGCCTTCTTTTGAGTCCTTAAATAAACTGTGTACCGTTTACCTTCACAATCTTTGTACTTGCTGTTGCTCCTGTCTGAAATATAATTCTTCTGTATTCACTCTCCCCATCCTGCTATCCTTTACCTTGGTAACTGACATTCATTGTTCATATCTCATCTGGGAACAGGGAAGCCTTTCCTGATGGCCTAGAAGAGGTCCTGTTCCCTAGTTGTGCTTTTATCTTTTCTTCATTGCACTTACTATGGTTGTTATTTATTTACATATGTATTTGATTATTTTTGTTTCTCCCACAAGACTTTAAGTTCCAGGTAGGTGAGGACTATGCTTTATTTTATCACTGTATCCTTTGTGTCTTGCTTAGTCTCTGGCCCAGGGGAAACACCAAAATTTGTTGAAAAAATAAAATCTGTTCTGGTCTACCTGTTTTGTCTTGTTTTTGTTTTTGTTTTGTTTTTTTCCTGGAAAAGCAAATTTTATATTTTTCATATGAGTAGTGGGGAAGCCCTCTCTAAAGACAGAGCTGGTATCCAAGATCTATAAAGAACTTCTCAAACTCAATACCCAAAAAACAATAATCCAGGCAAAAAAATGGGCAGAAGACATGAACAGACATTTCTCCAAAGAAGGCATATGAAACAGGCACATGAAAAAATGTTCAACATCATTATCATCAGGGACATTCAAATCAAAACCACAATGAGATTCAACATTATACCAGTTAGAATGGCAAAAATTAACAAGGCAGGAAACAACAAATGTTGGCGAGGATGTGGAGAAAGGAGAAATCTCTTACACTGTTGGTGGGAATGCAAGCTGATATAGCCACTCTGGAAAGCAGCGTTGAGGTTCCTCAAAAAGTTGAAACAGAGCTACCCTATGACCCAGAAATTGCATTACTGGGTATTTACCTCAAATATACAGATATAGTGAAAAGAAGGGGTACATGCACCCCAATGTTCATAGCAGCAATGTCCGCAATAGCCAAACTGTGGAAGAAGCCCTTCAACAGATGAATGGATAAAGAAGTGGTCCGTATATACAATGGAATATTGCTTAACCATTAGAGAGGATGGATGGAACTGGAGGGGACTATGCTAAATGAAATAAGTCAAGCAGAGAAAGACAATTATCATATGGTTTCATTTACATGTGGAACATAAGGAATAACATGGAGGACATTAAGAGAAGGAAGGGAAAAATGAAGGGGAGGAAATCAAATGGGGAGATGAACCATGAAAGACTATGGACTCTGTGAAACAAACTGAGGGTTTCAGAGGGAAGGGGGTTGGGGGGATGGGTTAGCCTGGTGATGAGTATGAAGGAGGGCACGTATTGCAATGAGCACTGGGTGTTACACACAATGAATCATGGAACACTGTATCAAAAACTAATGAACTACTGTATGGTGACTAACATAATATAATAAAAAATGTGAAAAAAAATAAAGACAGAGCTGAATTCATTACCCAGCCACTCTTTCCAAATCCCTAGCTGTATCTGCTTTAATCTTTGCATATCAGAGACCTTAGCTTCAAGCAGCAAATAGGCACAGGAAGAAGAAATATTTTTTCTTCCTTATTTATTGCATCATCTGTAATTTTCACTTATTCCTCTTCTTTCCTGCTATCTGCTGTCTACTATCTACTATCTATTCTGCTCCATAATTATGCCACTTTGAGGCTTCAAGTTAATGTCCCAACTCCAATATTGCTCCCGCCTGGTGGGAGACATTACCAGATATTTTGATATTGAAGCCTTAACAATTCTGACCACTTCAAGTGCAAATAAATGAACATCAGGATAGCTCAAACAATTTTTAAGATTTTTTATTTATTTACTTGATAGAGCACAAGCAGGGAGAGTGGCAGGCAGAGGAAGAGGGAGAAGCAGGTTCCCTGCTGAGCAAGGAGCCTGACATGGGGCTTGATCCCAGGACCCTGGGATCATGACCTGAGCTGAAGGCAGATGCTTAACTGACTGAGCCACCCAGGCATCCCAGAGTTTTCAGGACAAATAGCAGGAGTGAATAGATTGGATCCTGTGAGAAACCATTTACTAATTGTCCCTGTGATAGATGAGAAATTGTCCAGTGATCAACATTTGGATTGCCAGCAACACATTATTACAGAACTCATGGGATGCAGCAAAAGCAGATGTTAGAGTGACATTTATGTTATAAATTCTTGTATTAAGAAAAAAAAGTTCAAATAAATAACACCACACCACAAGGAACCAGAAAAAGAAGAAACTCAGCTGAAATGTAGCTGAAATTTAGTAGAGGAAAGGAACAAAGAAAAATCAGAAATAAATAAAATAGAGACTAGAATCAACAGTAACATAACATTGAAAGTAGTGACTACTTTTTCTACAAATAATAAACAAAATTGGTAATGCTTTAACTACATTAACTATGAAAAAAAAGACTCAAAAACCAAAATGAGAAGTGGAAGAGAAAACAGATTAACAGATAACCATAGAAATATGTAGTGTCATAACAGATAACTATAAACAATTACATACTAACAAATCAGATAACTTAGGAAAAAATCCAGGTAATTCCTAAAAAATGCACAAGTTACCAAGAATGAATCATAAATCTTAAATCCAAGAGGTAGGAAATCTTAGACCAATAACAAGAATGAAAGCTGAATTAAGAATCAAAAATCTCCCAGCACAGAAAAGTCCAAGACCACAGGATTTCATGGCAAATCACACCAAACATTAAAAAAAAGAAAATTATGACAATCTTTATCAAAATCTTACAAATAATGGAACAAAGGGTATGCATTCAAAATCATTCCATGAGACCAATACTACCTTGATATCAAAGCAGGCCTAAAGCAATATAAGAACAAAAAAGTCTAGCTTGTCCAATGTAAGTATTGCTACTCCTACTTTCTTTTGACATCCATTTGCATGATAAATGTTTCTCCACCCCCTCACTTGCAATCTGCAGGGGTCTTAAGGTCTAAAGTGAGTCTCTTGGGGCGCCTGGGTGGCACAGTGGTTAAGCGTCTGCCTTCGGCTCAGGGCGTGATCCTGGTGTTACGGGATCGAGCCCCACATCAGTCCTCCGCTATGAGCCTGCTTCTTCCTCTCCCACTCCCCCTGCTTGTGTTCCCTCTCTCGCTGGCTGTCTCTATCTCTGTCAAATAAATAAATAAAATCTTTAAAAAAAATAAAATAAAATGAGTCTCTTGTAGGCAGCATGTAGATTGGTCTTTTTTTTTCTTTTAAATCCATTCTGACATCCTATGTCTTTTGATTGAAGCATTTAGTCCATTTACATTCAAAGTAATTATTGGTAGATACATATTTATTGCCATTTTATTACTTGTTTTGTCATTGTTTCTGGAGATTTTCTCTGATCCTTTCTTTGTCACTTTTGTTCTCTCCTTTGTACTCAAAGAGTCCCCTTTATTTCTTTCAGGGTTGGTTTAGTGGTCATGAACTCCATTAGTTTTTGTTTATTTGGGAAACTTTTTATCTCTCCTTCTATTCTGAATGATAGCCTTGTTAGATAGAGTATTCTTCACTGCAGATTTTTCCCGTTCAGCATTTTGAATATATTGTGCCACTCCCATCTGACTTGCCACGTTTCTGTTGTGAAATCTCCAGTTAGCCTTATGGGTTTTCCCTTGTAAGTTAAAGATTTCTTTTGTCTTGCTTCTTTTAAGACTTTTTTTATCACTGTATTTTGGAAATTTAATTATAATATGTCTTGGTGTTGGCCTGCTTTTTGGTGATTTTGATGGGAGTTCTCTGTGCCTCCTGGATCTGGATATTTGTTTCTTTCACTAGTTCAGGGAGTTTTCTGCTATTACTTTCTTGAAATAAGTTTTCTACCACCTTTTCTCTCTTTTTTTTTTCCTAGGACTCTATAGTACAAATGTTATTACATTTGATGGAGTCACTGAGTTCCCTAAGTCTATTTTAGTGCTGCATAATTCTTCTTTCTTTTGTTGAGCATCATTGTTTTCCATTATTTTGTGTTCTCAATCACTAATTCTTTCCTCTGCTTTTTCCAGCTTGCTATCCATTGCATCAAGCCTGTTTCCAATATTATTTATTGTATTTTTCATCTCTGATTGATTCTTTTTTAACTCCTTTATTGCTGTTGTCGGGGTCTCCTTGATGTCTTCCATTCTTTTCTCAAGCGCAATGAGTATCCTTATGACTGTTGCTTTAAATTATCCATCAGGCATATTATTTTTATGTGTTTCACTTAGATCTCTTGTTGTGGCCTTATGTTGTTCCTTCATTTGGGAGAAATTCCTCCATCGTAACATTTTTGTCTAATTCTGTGCCTTCTTCTCTGTGTTGGGAAAGCCTGTTATGTCTCCTGCTCCTGAAGGTAATGACCTTATGAAGAAGAGGTCATGTATTGGCCAGAGTCTGGCACTTCAGGGAGTGTCTCTGGTGCGTGCTGCATGTGCTCTGCTGTTGTGTATTGGCTGCTCTATCCCTTGGGCCAGTCATCTGCAGAGACCTTTGCCTGTTATGAACAGTGTTTGGTCGCTAGCCTGTATGTTGTGACTTTTAACTAGGTGTGCTCTGGTCTGCTTGTGAAATGAGACCTGATATCCAACTCCACCTGAACTGAGGCCCTACAGAACTCTCTGGTTAGGAGACATGGTGTGGGCAGCAGTTTCTTCTGATCTTCTGGGGGAGGGTCTTGCTGCCTTAGGATTGAGGCAAGCTTGACTGAGAAGGGCAGCCCTGGCAGATCACAGTGGGGTGGGGCTTGGTGTAAGCAAGTTAGATAACCAGTGTCTGCACTGAGCTGCTTCTCTCAGGTGGCTCTGTATTTATGCTGAGGGGTAGGGGAGTGTACTTAGATTTTAGAAGTCAACCCTTCTAGTTTATGAAGAACTATTTGTAGATAGTAGTGACATTGAATTAACTGTGCTAGTGAATTGAGAATAGCCATTTTAGAACAAAGATTCAACTAATAAAAAACAATTATCTGATAAATAATAATAGTTTTTAAATCTATTTATAGGTGTATCTGACTGGATTCACAGAGGGTTTTTTTTTTTTTTTATATGCCCTTTCTTATTGGACCTGTTCATAGCTCTAGCCAAGCTAATAAGTGATGAATAGTAACTTGATTCTTTATTTAAAAGATTTTCCTTGTATGAATTGGGGCCAAATATTTCTTAGAGAGGGAAGGGACACTGGGAATTGACAGAAAAGTCAAGTGGGGTGTAAGCTGAAGAGAAGCAGGATAGCCTTCCACTCTGTGACTGGGAACATTTTATTAGCCCCTATGTTTTTACAAGTCTGGCACTGCTCTTCTGATTGTGGAAGGAGCAAGTTTGCAAATATTCTGTGTGGCCTCCTGGAGGAAATAGGAAACAAAATGGCCTCACCCTTCTGTGGATTGAGGCTTAGAGAATTGGCACCCTAATAAGGTAGCTGTAGAGCAAGAAGCTCAGTTAGGCAATTTTGGCTTTAAAGAAACATGAGAGCTGCTTTAGTGAGGTGTCTGTCCCTATCTTGGGTTAAGATGCTGACATCTCCTTTGCTGTGGCCTGATATATGGTGCTCCCTGTTGGAGGCTGAACCTGTATTAGTGTAGTGCACAAGAATATGAAGTGGTGTATTGTAATCTTATCCCAGGTTATTAAGACTCCAGTGTCATGATACTACTGAGTCCTTTTACTGGCCCCATTCCTAATATTCAGCAGAGCAGAGACTTTTATGATGCTATCTCAGAATTGATTGTACCTTGGCAGTCATCACAGCTGGAGTGATTTACCAACCTGACCAAAGATGCTGTGAGACACAGCAGGATGATGTTAAGACAGGGTTGGATGAGGAAAAACTCGACACGTGCTAAGACAGGAGGAGCTAGAAATTGGCAAAATCAGTAGTACTGCTGGGGTTTTTCTGGCCTGTTCTTAGGTCTCAAACCTGTAGACTTTCTACTGGAACTTATGCCACTGGCTCCCTTGGTACTCAGGCCTTCAGACTCTGACTGAAATTACACCATTAGCTCTTCTTGGTTTCCAGCTTATTGGCCATCACTCTTGGGACTTCTCAGACATCATAATTAATGATTTAAAATGGTATTTGAGTAGGAGCTTGGGAAGATGGTAGAGAAGGAAGACCCTGAACTCACCCCATCCCACATCGTCCACATCTAAGCCAACAAATGGAGCGCGATCAGATGTCTGGCGGAACAGACTCCACAACTAAATATAAAGAAGCTGCAATGTAAAGGTTAGGAAGGTCAGAAAGGCAGAGGGAGGCTGCCCACAGGAGGGATGGAGCTGTGTGCTTAGAGAGGGCAGAGAAATGGACCCTCACACCAGGGAGTTCACATGGGGAAGATGAATCCTCATAATGTTTGACTTTAAAAAACAGAGGGGCTTGATTCTGTAGTTTATGAAACCAGTGGTACTTAGAACCTGGTGCATTAAAAGTCTACTGAGACTCAGCATTGGGCTAGCCAGGGCGGGTGAGGGATAGTTGGGTCGCTGCCCTTAAAGAGACAGCAGCTGGTGTGGAGAAGCAAATTAACAATGACAGTTTGCACAATATTTCTTTAAGAAATCAGTCAAGGAACTCACAAAAAAAGGATAAAAATATAATAACATTTAAATAAAATGTAGAGAGGAGAGGAGAGAAGAATGGGTTCAAACTTTAACAACCATCAACTTAATATAGACTGCATTTTGCAGAAGAAGTTATATACAAACCTAATAGTGACCATATATCAAAAAACACCAATAAATATGCAAAGAATACAGAGTAAGAGATCCAAATATATCAGTAAAGAAAATCAGTAAAACATGAAAGAAAGAAAGAAAGTTATGAAAGGATTAAAGAAAATTTTCAGAAACAACTGTAAATAAAATAATTAAATGGCAATAAATGCATATCTGTCGATAATTACTCTGAATGTAAACAGACTAAATGCTTCAATCAAAAGACATGGGGTGTCAGACTGGATGAAAAAACAAGACTGATCTATATGCTGTCCATAAGGGACTCTTTTTAGGCCTAGAGATACCTGCTGATTGAAAGTGAAGGGGTGGAGAAACATTTATTATGCAAATGGCTGTCAAAATAAAGCTGAAGTAACAGTACTTATATCAGACAAAATAGACTTTAAAACAAAGACTGTAACAAGAAATGGAGAGGGTCACTATATCATAATAAGGGGGACAATCCAACAAGAAAGTGAAACAATTGTAAATATTTATGCATCCAACATGGGAGCACCCAAATATATAAGACAATTAATAATAAGCATACAGAGACTCATTGATAATGATACAATAACAGTAGGGGGCTTTAACACCCACTAACATCAATGGACAGATCATCTAAACAGAAAATCAATGAGGAAACAATAGCTTTGAATGACACGCTGGCCCAGATGGACTTAACAGATATACTCAGAACATTCTATCCTAAAACAGCAGAATACACATTCTTTTAAAGTGCACATGGAACATTCTCCAGAATAGATCACATATGAGGTCACAAATCAGGCCTCAGCAAATGCAAAAAGATCAAGATCGTACCATACATCTTTTCTGACTGTAATGCTATGAAGCTTGAAGTCAACCACAAGAAAAAAATCTGGAAAGACCACAACTACATGGAGGTTACACAACATGCTGCTAGGGAATGAATGGGTCAACCAGGAAATCAAAGATGAAATAATAAACAGTACATGGAAAGAAATGAAAATGAGTATACAATGGTCCTAAGTCTTTGGGATGCAGCAAAAGTGATCCTAGACTTATTGCAATACAGGCCTACCTCAAGAAGCCAGAAAAATCTCAAACAGCCTAATCTTACACCTAAAGGAGCTAGAAAAAGAGCAATGAACAAAGCCTAAAGCCAGCAGAAGGAAGGCCATAATAAAGATTAGAGCGGAAATGAACTAGAAAACAATAGAACACATCAACGAAATGAGGAGATGGTTCTTTGAAAAAATTAAGAAAATTGATGAACTTCTAGCTAGAATTATCAAAAAGAAATGAGAACAGACCCAAGTAAATAAATAAAATCAGAAATGAGAGAGGAGAAATAACAACCAACACCACAGAAATATAATTGTGAGTACATTATGAAAAACTATGTGCCAACAGGTTGGACATCCTGGAAGAAATGGGTAAATTCCTAGACACATATGAAGTATCAAAACTGAAACAAGAAGAAATAGAAAATTTGAACAGACCAATAACCAGCAAAGAAACTGACTCAGAAATTTAAAAAATTCCCAACAAACAAAAATTCTGGGCCAAATGGCTTCACAGGAAAATTCTACCAAACATTTAAAGAAGAGTTAATACCTATTCTTCTCAAACTATTCCAAAAAATAGAAGAGGAAGGAAAATTTCCAAATTTATTTTATGAGGAGAGCATTTCCCTGATACCAAAACCAGACAAAGAATCTGCTAAAAAAGAGAACTATAAGCCAATATCCCTGATGAACATGTATGCAGAAATTCTCAATAAAGTACTAGCAAATTGAATTCATCAATACATTAAAAGAACCATTCATTATGATGAGGTGGAATTTATTCCTTGGCTCCAAGGTGATTCAGTATTTGCAAATCAATCAACCACATTAATAAAAAAGGATAAGAACCATATGATCATTTCAAGATATTCAGAAAAAACATTTGACAAAATACAACATCCATTCATGATAAAAACCCTCAACAAAGTAGGTTTAGAGGGAACATATCTCAACATAATATAGTCCATATACAAAAACCTCACAGCTAATATCATCCTTAGTGGGGAAAACTGGGAGCTTTTCTCCTATGATCAGGAACAAGAAAGGGATGTTCACTCTCACTGCTGTTGCTTGACATAGTAATGGAAATCTTAGCTGCAGCAATCAGACAACAGAAAGAAATAAAAGACACCCTTCATCCAAGGAAGAAGTCAAAACTTTCACTATTTGCAAATGACATGATACTCTATGTAGAAAACCCAAAAGGCTCCCCCCAAAAATTATTAGAACTGATACATTAATTCAGTAAAGTCATAAGACACAAAGTCAATGTTTAGAAATCTGTTGCTTTTCTATACACCAATAATGAAGCAGCAGAAAGAGAAAATAAAAAATCAATCCCATTTACAATTGCACCAAATACAATACAATGCCTAGGAAAAACTTAACCAAGAAGGCAAAAGACCTGTACTCTGAAAACTATAAAACACTGATGAAGGAAATTGAAGACTACATACAGAAATGGAAAGACATCCCATGTTCCTGTATTGGAGAAATAAATATTGTTAAAATGTCTATGCTATCCGAAGCAATATATGCATTTAACACATTCCTTATGAAAATACCAACAGCATTTTTCACAGATCTAGAACAAACAATCCAAAAATTTGTATGGAACCACAAAAGGCCCCAAATAGCGAAAGCAACCCTGAAAAAGAAAAGCGCAGCTGGAGGCATCACAATTCTGGACTTCAAGTTTTATTACAAGGCTATTGTGATCAAAACAGTATGGTACCAGCATAAAAATAGACATACAGATCAATGGAACAGAATAGAAACCCAGAAATGGACACACAACTCTACGGCCAATTAATATTCAACAAAGCAGGAAAGAATATCCAATCGGACAAAGATAGTCTCTTCAACTAATGATGTTGGGAAAACTGGAAAGCAACATGCGAAAGAATGAAACTGGACCACTTCTCACACCATATACAAAAATAAAATCAAAATGGATTAAAGATTTAAATGTGAGACCTGAAACCATAGAAAACCTAGAAGAGAACACAGGTATAACCTCTTTGACATTGACCGTAGCAGCTTCTTTCTAGATATGTTTCCTGAGGTAAGAAAAACAAAAGCAAAAATAAGTTATTGATACTACATCAAAATAAAAAGCTTCTGCACAGTGAAGGAAGCAATCAACAAAACTAAAAGGCAACCTACAGAATGGGAGAAGAAATTTGCAAAAGACATAAACAATAAAGGGTTAGTATCCAAAATATATGAAGAACTTATACAACTCAACACCCAAAAAACAAAAAATCCAATTAAAAAATGGGCTGGGGTGCTTTGGTGGCTCAGTCAGTTGAGTGTCTGATTCTTGGTTTCAGCTCAGGTCATGATCTCAGGGTGGTGAGATTGAGCCCTGAGTTGTGGGGTGGGGGTGGGGGGGATTCCACACTCAGCAGGGAGTCTACTTGAGATTCTCTCCCTCTCCCTCTGTCCCTCTCCCTCGTCACAGTCTCTCGCTGTCAGATAAATAAATAAATCTTGAAAAAAATTTTAAAAAATGAGCAGAAGCCATGAACAGATATTTCTCCAGAGAAGTCATACAGATGTCCAACAGACACGTGAAAAGATACTCAGGATCACTCATCATCAGGGAAATGTGAATCAAAGCTACAGTTGGTGTCACCTGGGTGGCTCAGTCAGTTGATCTCTGTTCAGGTTTCCCTCTCAGGATCGTGAGTTCAAGTTCCACATTGTGCTCCAACCTGGGTGTGGAGCCTACTTAAAAAAAAAAAAACAAACAAAAAACTACAATAAACTACCTTGCACCTGTCAGAATGGTGAAAATCAACAACAGAAGAAGCAACAGGTGTTGGTGAGGATGTAGAGAAAAAGGAACACTTGTGCAGTGTTGGTGGGAATGTAAATTGGTACATTCACTGTGGAAAACAGTATGGAGTTTCCTCAAAAAGTTAAAAATGATCTAGCAGTCATATTCCTGGCTATTTCTGCAAGGATACAAGAACACTAATTCAAAGGGATACATGCACTTTTACGTTTATAGCAACAGTATTTACAATAGCCGAGATATGGAAGCAGTCCAACTGTCCATCATTAGATGAATGAATAAAAATGATGAGATACACACACACACACACACATGCACACACACACACACACACACTCGTATATATACAATGGAATATTATTCAGCCATAAAGAATGAAATCTTGGTATTTGCAATGATATGATTGGAGTTAGAAGTATAATGCTCTGTGAAATAAATCAGTCAATGACAAATACCATATGATTTCATTTATATTTGGAATTTAAGATACTAAACAAACAAGCAAAGGGAAAAAATAAGACAGAGAGACAAATCAAGAAGCAGACTCATAACTATATAGAACAAGCTGATGATTACCAGAGGGGAGGTGTGTAGGGGGATGGGTGGAATAGGTGATGAGGATTAAGGAGTACAGTTGTTGTGATGAGCACAGCATGATGTATGGGAGTGTTGAATTACTGTATTGTATGCCTGAAACTAATATAACACTGTATTAAATAAAAACTTAAGAAAAAATAGTGCTGCTGTGGGATATTTTGGAGTAGTAGAAAGCACTTTGAAAGGTGGTAGGTCAGTGATAGTGCTACCAGGGACTTGTTTTGTTGCCAGTGACAAATTACTCCAATTCCCCTGTCTTTTCCAGATTGGAAGTCTTATATTTTGCATGTTTTATCCATATACTTTATATATGTTTCAAATCCTCACAACAACACTAAAAGAATGTAGCCCCAGACCTACATGTCTGTAAGCCTCATGTGCCAATCCCGAGTACCCTGCGTCACCTCTCACTTCCCAAGCCTAGATGAAATGATATACAGGGAGTGTGGGATATGGCTTCTGAAGTAACCACTAGGGACCAAAGTATGGGGGAATTAGTTCCACATGGGAGTGAGATGGGAGATGGGGTTTTCCTTTTTCCCCTCCATGAACTGCTCCAGGTACAGTTTCTCCTTGCAAATCTTTCAAACAAGTAGCCTGTGCTGAGAAACCTGCTGGAGCTCTTCATGGCTTTTCATGAAGCTAGTGTAATTATACATTGCACTGCATTGCTTAGCATATTTAATTAATAGACCAGGCAAAAGAACCTAGAATGACAGAGAAAAAAATGTTCTTCCCTATAGCTTCTATTTTCTAAAAAAAAAAAAATGAGCACTTTAATTTTTCTCAAGCTTTGTTTTCTAGGGGATCTGAGCTAAGACATACCATTATTTGAAATTTGATAAAATTAAGATCTATATCTACATTATATAAAGAATTCATATATAATACATATTTTTAATGAAATATATAAACCATTTATATGTATAAAATCTAATGGCTTCTACTGTTGAATCTTTCCCTAGCTGACTTCTTATTTTCTCCTTCATATAACATCTATTCCTATCCACAATTTATATTTCAAAAAGGTGCTTTCTTAACAATGAACTTGGAGTTTGCTTTATTTTTCTATCATGTAATGCACAAATATTTTAGACTTCAGAATACTGAAAGAAAAACAGTTAATTGCTTTGTGTTTTTATTTTTTGTACAATCCTGGGAAAATCAGGATCCAATTTTATAGCCCTCCTGGTGCTTGTCACACCTAACACATTATATGTTCTCAATAAATGTTTCTTGAATGAAGGGATGACAATAACATCAAACCAGCAAATACCAGAAGTAACCTAGTTTTTCTCTATTTTTTTCCTCTTTGGACCATTTCTTAAGTTTTCCACAAAGCTCCTCCTCATATACAGCTTTTGCTGTTGAAATTTTTAACCCAGAGGGAGTTGATGGCATTATCTAAGTTTTTCAGGAATTCTATTGACTTCTTGTTATAGATCAGATTGATTTTTAAATTACTTTGGAGAGACGCAATGAGTTTTGCAATTGAGGTCATACATTCTGAGAAAGATATTAGCTCAGTAGGATCATGTTATTGCTCAAGATTTTCAGCTGTTAAACAATTTTTAAAAAGATGTATCAGCACACCTACAACAACAACCAAGAATTAAATTCTTTTAGCTTCAGTGATGCTGTAGTTTGCAATGAGAAGTCAGCTGAGTTATTTACATTTAAATGTTAGCTATTTAATGGCTTTTGTAAAGATTACATTATATTTATCTCAGTGCAGCATCCTTGTTGGGATGCTTGCTTGGGAGACAATGTAAACACCCTGACTATTTGATATAGACTACTTTAGAGTTATTTTAGTCTCTCATTATACTTAAATGTCCATGAAGAAATAGGGAGTTCTTTTCATTTGCTGGGAAATTGTGTAAGTTAGATCTGCCCTTATATTAGTTAATACCAGCTGCTATAGCAGACAAACCAAGGGCTTTACACAATAATTATTTATTTCTTATATACATCAAAGTCTAATGTTAATGTACATAGACAGTGGGTTTTCCCTCTAGTGGTGGCGTGAGAACTTAGGCTACTTTCATTTTGTGGTTCTGCTTTTTGCCATCTTCAAAAGGCAGTTGGGGGGAGGCTCTCAAGGTCATCTGTTGCATTGTTTACAGCAAAAAGGGTACATGAAGAAGGGGATCACCTGTGAGAAGTTTTTATTGGCCAGGCCTAGATGTGACATGCATTATTTCTGCCCCCATTCCGCAAGCCAAAAATCAGTTATATGATCACATCTAAATGAAAGGGAAGCTGGGAATTACAGCCTGGCTGTGTGTCCAAAAGGTTTTTGGTGATGACTAGCAATCTCTGACATAGTTCCTAAATAGTGTTTTGATCATAAAGGATTTGAGGGTAGCTCAGCTAGCTCAGTTGGTAGAACATGAGATCTTAAAGGATCTGAGGATATTTTTAAAGATGAATCATTTCTCAACATTTTTCTAATGTTATTCTTTCCAAGTCACATCCATCAACTTAATGATAAAAGCTGCCTATTCTATAGAAAACAAAATGAGGTATCAGGCTGCATAGATAGAAAGTAATTTTTAAAGGGTTCATGGGTCTTGAGTGATATTTTTTTTCTTTTTGACTCTAAAATATTTGATTTTTCAGGCTCCTGAGTGAAAGCATACTTTTATAAAGTGGATGGAGGGGATGCCTAGGTGGCTCAGTCGGGATAGTGTCCCTTGTTGGGCTCCTTGCTCAGCAGGGAGTCTGCTTCTCCCTCTGCCTGCTGCTCCCCTGCTTGTGGGCTTGCTAGCACTCTCTCTCTGACAAATAAGTAAATAAAATCTTAAAAAAAAAGTGGATGGAGGCAAATCTGCCTTAGATTTTTCTTGGTCAGAATTCTGTTTCCAGAGTCAAACTGCAACTTTAGGATCTGGGGTCTTAGGAATTTGGAATTCTTTTCATGCTGTGAACATGGAAATTATATCTCAGTAAAAAAACTGAGCCTGGGTAGCTCACTCTGTTAAGTGTCTGATTCCTGATTTCAACTTAGGTAAAGATCTCAGGGTTGTGAGATCAGGCTCCACACTCAGTGGGGAGTTTGGTTGGGATTCTTTCTCTCCCTCTCCCTCTGCCCCTCCCCTGCCTCACACAGCCTCCGTCTCTCTCATAGATAAAAAATAAATAAATAAATAAATAAATAAATAAATAAATAAATCTTAAGAAAAAACAATGACCAGTATTAAATGTAATATTTATATTACCTCAAAGAATGTTACATATGATAAGTTTATAAATTATAATTACAGGCTTTACAAAGCCAAAAAATCTCATTTTAAAGGTTTCCTTATATAGGTTTAACTGTAGCTGCCTAAATAATATTGACGAACTTTAGATGGTTGTATCACAAGATAATGTATTATCCATTCTCTTGTATTCTTTGTTGAGGTGTGATTGACAATAAAATTATAAGATATTTTGAAGTGTACAATGTTATGATTTGATATACATATATATTTTGAAAGAATTTCACCTATAAAATTAATGAACACCTTCATCACTATTTAAGTTCTTTCTTATCAAATTTCAGTTATACAATGCAGTGTTATCAGTCATAGTCACCATGTTATACATTAGATCCTTAGACCTTATTCATCTTGTAACTGGAAGTTTGTGATATTATCCATTCTTGATTCATATTCTCATTCATATAAAAATGAGTAAGATGCAGTCTTTTCTCTTAAGAAGTCCTAATTTTGTATGTGAGGCAGACAATAAATATAATGTTGTGTGGCACATTTTTTATAGAGTAATGAGTAGAATGTAGTAAAAATACAGAGACAATTGAGTTTTGAAGGATGCTTAGAAGTTTGGTCCATAAGAAAAAGGGAAAGAAAATTTCTCCTAGAAAAATAGCATAAACAAAAGCCTAGGGTCATGAAAGAGAATGTGGTGTTTATTGAGTATCTAGAAGAAAATGGTGTTTAGTGAGTATCTAGAAAACATATATCCATGTATCTAGAAAACAATAGAGACACTTGATATCTTATAGTTCTTGGTATCCCTCATCACACACTATGCTGTAGCAATAACCAAGGAGTGTGACTAGGGTGGTGAGAAAGCCTTGAAATTCCATTAAATGAAAAATGGTGAAGAGTGCTTGAAGAGTTCTTGAGGGATGTGTAGGACAAAATTAAGCTTTGGAAAAATATAAGCTATCTTGAAATATTTGAAGGGCATGTTATAAAGATTGTAAATTCTTTTGTGTGGTCCAGAGGAAACAGTTAAGACTAAGGTATGAGAGTTATCTTGAGGTTTCATCTTAAAGCGAAAGATTTCCAAATTTGGAGCTGTCCCATGAGTAAAGACTTCACCCATGAGGGTAACTGGAGACCAGATAATCCTTTGTCAGATTATTTTGAAGGGTTTGATTGAGATGTTATGATTTTGTTGATTTGGGGAAGTATTGTAACATGGACTTTTTAACTAGACTGTGTGGATTTGAATCCAGGCTTCAGAACTTACTAGAGGTGTGGATATTTAAACTTTCCACTTCTATAAAGATATTTAACTTTACACTTCTATAATGAAGGTTGTAATAGCACTGGCTTCAAAAAGGTATTTGAAGTTTAACTGAGATAATCTATGTAAAATGCTTAGCATAGTTCCTGGCACATGGTAAACATGCTATAAATATTAATCCTCATCCTCATCATCATTGTCAAATACTAAGTAAATTATCCTTCCTTATGATTTGAAATGGGCTACATTGATAGAGAGCAAAGGTCAATCATTTTCTGTAATGGGCCTGATAGTAAATATAGGCTGTGTAGGTAACTGCATATTCTTCAATTTTTTTGTATTTTTACAATGTTTTAGAAATGTTAAAACCATTCTTAGTTGGTATGCCATATGAAAACAGGATATGGGACAGATTTGGTCTATGGCCTGTAATTCACTGACCTCTGATATACATGAACAGAAAAATTAACCAAATAAATAAGCAGCATAGAATTAAGAGAAAGCAACTGTGTTCATTAAGTTAAGACAACAAAGCCGATATTTACAGAGCATATATATATATGAATGGGACATTTCAGGTCCAGACTTGGAAGAGGAAAGGGGTGCTTGTATGTTGGAGCTACTTAGATGGAAGAGGAAGAAAGTAGAATCACAAAAATGCCTATTATAGCATCAGATATAAATGTTATGTAAGAGCCCCAGAATAGCACGATGGCTGTAAACATGTCAGATATAAAAGCCAAGAGCCTAATTACAGTTCCCATCTAGTCTAATCCTGTTACCATTAGCAACAGGGAGGACAGCATCTGGGTTTGCTATTCCACCAGTCTGATTTTTCTAGTTCCCTTTATTCAGCCCCCCTCCCCCGCCTTCCCCCCAGCAGTTCCTGCCACTGTAGAGTACTATAGGGAAAGAGGTATCCAAAGACGTCTGCTGGTTAGTTTAAGCCAGGTTTCCTGGGTTGAAGGAATAGTCCCTTGGTGGACTTTTTATAGGTCAGGAATGGTCCTTTGCTTTGGAAATCCTGCAATAAATTTTTAGTTCATTCAAAAGATACTAACTTCTGGAAATAGACTCATGCTAACCTATTTCTATAAAGTTTGGTTGGCTCCAAAATAAGACATTGATTGTTTTCACTATTTTTTGTCACTCCAACCCTCATCCTGTTATTACTTCCACTCAAGAAACCAATTAGGCAGCAAAATGTTGTTTGGTTAGCAAAGAATTAGTCAAAGAGGATTAGATATTTTTGAGGAGTATGTACCTGAAGCTAAGGCAGCCTGATTGCCTTTTTCTACTCTAGGAATATTTGTATCAAGAATCAGGAATCAAAGTATCTTTCCTTCTAGATAGTGCTAAATTAAGACTGACAAACTATTACTCCTCAATCCTTTTTCTTTTCTTTTTCTTTTTTTAAAGATTTATTTATTTATTTATTTGACAGAGATAGAGACAGCCAGCAAGAGAGGGAACACAAGTAGGGGGAGTGGGAGAGGAAGAAGCAGGCTCATAGCAGAGGAGCCTGATGTGGATATCGATCCCGTAACGCCGGGATCACGCCCTGAGCCGAAGGCAGACACTTAACTGCTGTGCCACCCAGGCGCCCCTCCTCAATCCTTTTTATATTAGTCACCAAAGCATTATTTCCTCCAGTGCAACTGGATAGTTTATAGCTTTCTAAAATGATTGAAAATTCCAGAGCCTACTATGTACTAGGTAGCATGTTATATCATGGGAATATGGTGATGATCAGAAAGCAAATTATTGGCCTTCAGATAACTCACAGTTAAAATACAGTAAGTATTACAATAGCTATGAGAGAGGTAAGCATATGTAAGCACAGAACACAAAACAAGGGCAGCAGACTTAGCCTGCAAGAATTAAGGTAAAGTGATGGTGGAGGTGTGTTAGGGTGTAAGAAGTGGAAGAACTTTTCAGGGAGAGGGAACAGTATGTGTAAAGGAATAGAAGTGAGAGCCTGTAGAGCATGCCTAGCTAGCTGCAAATAATTTTGTGTAGCTCTAGTGATGGGCAACGGCAGGGAGAATGTCATTTGGGAGCATAAACCATAAGCAGGGGTCAGGTTATGAAGAGCCTTGTAGATTATGGTAATGAATTCGTATTTCATCTAGATGACAATTGGAGATCTTTTGGATTGTTACTACAGATTGACATTCTAATGGTTTATAACTTGTTTTTACTAGTGGTTGACTTTTATTGACCTTGTACTAAATTTCCTGAATAGAAAACCTCATTTGGAGCCAACAGCCATCTATATATGCATTTGGGGTTATATTAGTGTGCTACCGCTAGAAAATTGCTACATAACAAGCCATCCAAAAAATCAATGGCTTAAAATAACAATCTTTTGTTCTCATGGATCTCGAGGTCTGTGGGATCCATGGGTTCTCATGGATCTTGTGGATCTTAAGATTGTCTGATGTAGGCTTAGATTGGCTAGGAGGTCTTTGCCGAGCTCATGCTATAGCTCTCTGGGGATGGCTTGACCAGTGTTATATTTGACTGGAGTGGCTCTGGCACATGTGTCTCTAAATCTCTTCCTGGGATTAAGGCTGGGCATGCCAGGCTCATGATGATGGTAGAGGTATAGGTAGTTGGGACTTCTTAAGATTTAGGCTCAGAATTTCATACCATTACATCCTTCCTATCTAGAGACCAAAGAAAATCACAGGACTAAGCCAAACATCAGTGGAGTAAGTATATTTGTCCTGTGGAAGTGAGGAGGATGGAGTAAATACATCTGAACAATAATGTAATCTATCATAGGAGTATTATTACTACTAATAATAATAAGTATTTTTTGTGTGGGGACGAAATGAGAAAATGATCCACATGGAGTAGGCAGCATAGAGTCCACATATAAAAAGCACTTAATCAATACTAGTTACTATTGTCAGTAGTAGTAGCAGCAGCAGCAGTAGTAGTTACATAGCAAAGTTAAGTAATTTTGTGTATTAGTCAGAGTCTGGCAGGAAGTAAGTGGTGCTCCTAAAAGTTGGATTGAAGATAATTTATTGAAGGATTATTTACAGAGATTGGAATGGAAGCCATTACACCCCTTAGGCCTGAGAGACAAAATTTTATTAGGATTCAGAAGGAGCTTCAGCCACAGGAGAGGTGCTTACTGATAGGAGCTATGGCCTTTGAGAAAAGAACATAGCCATTGCCACAACCTTGCCCTGGCAAGGAGTGAGCTGGTGGAATAAATACCCTGAACTTTCTCTCCTCCCATTCTCTGGTCTTCTGCCAGCACCTCACATTAGCTGACTCAACCAAAAGCCAGTAGGCCAGGAGTCTTAATGACAGTCCATAGAAGTCAGCATCCCAGGGTGCAGAGCAAAGGAAAGAAAGATGGGGAATGGATATTAAGAGGTAAACAGGATATCCAGCATACTGTATAAGCCAGTGAGTTTTCAAATAAAATATTCTCTTCTTTCCCTTTAGTTTTTTTTTTTAAGATTTTATTTATTTATTCGACAGAGATACAGACAGCCAGTGAGAGAGGGAACACAAGCAGGGGGAGTGGAAGAGGAAGAAGCAGGCTCACAGCAGAAGCGCCTGATGTGGGGCTCGATCCCAGAACGTCGGGATCACGCCCTGAGCCGAAGGCAGACGCCCAACCGCTGTGCCACCCAGGCGCCCCCCCCTTTTTTTTTTACTAGAATCTAGGTTTCCAAAAAGGGTTGTTGCTTTCTGTTCCTCTTTTCTTTTGATGTGAGCACATGTCACTACCAGAAACATTACAAGCCTAAAATGTCAGTGGTTTTATTATTCAATTAAATACAAATAAAACTGCCTCAATAAAGGGACCAAACTAGCTAGCACATGGATAAGGGATTGAACCAATGTCTTTAGTAGAGAATCTATTTTCACAGTTTTGAGATTGGACAGTACTGTCACAGATTCAGAAAACACCTCTTTCCCCATTGCCTTTAGAAATTATTTTATGCTGTGGAGTGATTCAACTTTTCTGTGAAATTGAGTAGAGAGATCATCATAGTTTAGAGAAAAATGACCTCATCATGAATTTGGTCCATCTCTGCTGTCAGCTAGCCAAAGTCTGCTAAAAAATGCTAGAAAAAGTATTTCCATATAAAGTAGTTCTTTTCATAATTAAATTCTGTACTAACTAAAAGAGAATTTTTTTCACATACTTAGAATCTGGGCAGAAAATTTGATTTTTTCTCTTTTTTGTTTCACCCCCCTCTACAGCCTGTCAAACTTTGTTACTTTTTTTTCTATAGCTCTAAGAATCTTTCTTTTATTACTTGTCTCAAGTCTTTTTTCAGTTTCTTAGATTTCTATTTTATGTAATTTTTGTTTCTCCTTTGGTTTTATTCTGTTCCTTTTGGGAGGGGCATGGTTATTCTGACAGATCACAGTCATAGGCATTTATTCATTTGTTTAATAAATGTTTGTGGAGCATATGATTTGTGCCCCAGAGGCCAGCATCTCCTTTCACTGTATTGTACGGGTAGTCAACTTGTCTTAACCTACAATGGTTTATACAGTTCCATCTTTGCTAATTTCTTATTGTATTTTTTTTATCACTCCCCACTGTCCCCTGAAGTCTTTGTATTTCTTCTTGAGATTATTTTCATGAATTGCTAAATCAATGACTCTTAAGAGTATAACAGGGCTCATTTCTTTACTAATCAGATTTAGGGCTAGGGAACCTTTATGAAGGTAATGCTACATTAAAAAAAGGATCAACTTACTGGCCTGCATGTGGTCAAGTTTCCACTTAGAGTTCCTAAAGGGTTGGAAGTCTTGTTCAGGCTCATTGACCTGGCAGCAAACAAGTAAATCCAGAAATTTTGTATTTAATCTCAAAGCCCAGAGCCTGAGACTAGCTGTATTTCATTAATACCAATCTCAGATGTTTATTTCATCTCTCATTTGGGCCAGGCATTTCGTAGAATGTAAGCTCCATGAAAGCAGGGGCCTTGCTCTTTGCCGTGTCTGTAGTACATAGAGCACTGACAGGTACACAGGAAGTGTTCAATAAATATTTGTGGAATAAATTTACTATGAATGGTGATGACATAGGAGAGATCTATGGAAGAGGATGGAACCAGGAGATGAGGAAGTAAACCTATATTTAATGTGCTCAGCACTATACTATATATAATTTAATTTATTCTTACAAAAATCCCATGAAACCGGTATTATTTCCCTATTTTATGTGAGGAAATTGAAGCTCATAGGAGTTAAGAAACTTGTTCAAAGTCACACAACTAATTTGAGCTAGAACTCAAATTCAAGTCTGTCTGATTGAAATGGGTATCTTCTTCTGCCTTTATATTCTTTACTTGTGATTTAGCAACATATGAAAATAGAGGAACCAGGACCATGGGTGGAGGGGGACTTATATTTATACTAAGTGCTGTAAATTTTCTATAACATTTAAAACATTTTTGAGTTTCTCTTTCAATAATAGTGTAAAAGAAATCAGAGAGGGAGATGAATCATGAGAGACTATGGACCCCGGGAAGAAAACTGAGGGTTTCAGAGGGGAGGGGGTTGAGGGGAGGGAGTGACAGGATGATGGGTATTAAGGAGGGCACATGCTGTGCTGTGCACTGGTGTTATATGTAACTGTTGAATCATTGAACACTACATCAAAAATTAATGATGTACTATAACAGTGGCTAACTGAACACTAAAAAAAAAAGAAAAAAAAAGGAAAAAGAAACAAATTTAAAGTCTAATTGGTATTGTCTGGATAACCACTTTATAACTGAGCCCTGTTGCATGATTTCCTGGAAGGCTTGTATTTGGGCTTGTGTTTACAGTTTTGAGGCAGACAAGTGGTACTCTTTAAATGTCACAATCCATTATAAAGAGAACAAAGGTGGACTTAATCTGTAATCACTGCTGTACACCACGTTAAAGCCAAGAGAAATCAGGAGATGGTTAACACAAAAGAATTTGTACCGTATTAGTCAGTGTCCTTTATGTTGAAAGTAGCAGCTTAGTTTCAGCAAAACATTATCATTCATCACATTAAATTAATGTTAATTTGAAGCTTATTAATTTTGTTGTTTTGATTTATTCAATCTTTAAATTTTAGTTATTGTAGTTGTATTGGAGCTTAAGTAGTTTATACCTAGTTTTATGTTTGTACATTCTTAAATGATTCTATAATTAAATGTTTTGCCAACATGATAGTGTTTTATACTTCAATTCTTTTTTCTTACAACATGGATGCACACTTTATTCAAGTTCTAAAAACAATGATATAGTTGGTTGTGAACTAGTGTATGTCTGTCTCTCATTAGGTTGTAAATTCTCAAAGACAGAAACTGTACGATACTCATTTTATAATCCCTATTGCATCTCCTGATGCCTAGCATAATACGTGGTCATTCAACTAGTCAACAAATATTTACCAAGAATCTATAATTCCAGGCACTATGTAGACCCTGGTAATACAGATGTGAAGGTGACTGGCAAGTTCCTTGTCCTTACAGAGCTTACATTCTAATAGGGGTGAGACAGACAAAAAATAAAGAAACACATATGGAAAATGAAATGCTTATATATTGATAAATGCTATGGGGACATAAACAAATCATTTCATCTTCAGTACTTCACTGATGCTGCTCTTGTTAAGATCAGCAATGACCTCCATGGTGCCAAATTCATTGACTGCTTTGCTGTTCTTATCTGTTTTGCTCAATAGGTGTTTTATACTAATTTTTTTTTATTACTGAGTTCTTTTAAATAACATTCTTGGACCCTGAATCATTCATTACTGTCTGTTTTCTCAGAACCTAGATTTACCTTGTTTGCCAAGATTTTTTTTCTTTGTGGTCTTCTTAAAATTATTTCCCAAATTTATGCCTAATCTCTTCATGGAGACTGCCAGCAACTTGAGAGCTTGTCTACTTGTCTACACCTGTATATTGCTCTACACATAGTGGATGAACAGGAGTATTTGACTTGACTAATTGGGCTCTGCTTTCTTGCTTGCCATAGTTTAAAAACTATGTTTACTGGAAATATAAGTTCCATAAATCTGACCCAGGCAGGATCTGATGGATCTGATGAATGGACTCCCTCCACCCTCTCTATAACAGAGATTCCTTCCTTCCTTCCTTCCTTCCTTCCTTCCTTCCTTCCTTCCTTCCTTCCTTCATTCCTTCCTCCTTCCCTCCCTCCCTCCTTCCCTCCCTCCCCCTTCCTTCTTACCTAGGATTTTGTTGAACAAACCTTTTTGAAAACCATAGTAAACTTGTTTGTGTGCCATTTTATTAAGCTCTAGAAACTAACTGGTGCATATTTGGAGGTTATACCTGCTTCTATATGGTATAGGAGAGGCAATTAATTTTGCCCTTTTGTTACAAAAGTAAATGACTAAATAGCAGAACTTCATATTTAAATATTTCTTGTGGGGGTGCCTGGGTGGCTCATTCAGTTGAGTGTCTGACTCCTGGTTTCACCTCAGTCATGATCTCATGGGTTGTAGGATTGAACCCCACATCTGCCTCTGTGCTCAGCGGGGAGTCTGCTTGAAGATTTTCTCCCTCTGCCCCCCCCACTCGAGCTCTCTCTCTCTAAAATAAATAAATCTTTAAAAAATGTTTCTTGTGTTTAGTCTTGTTCAGTCATCCAATTTTACAGGTGAGGAAATGAGTCAGAGAGGTAATGTGATCTTTGTAAGGCTATGTAGCTAGTCAATGGCAACTGGGACTAGAGCTCAGATCTCTCAATCTTTCATGACCTCATGCTGCATATATAAATGCACAATTTCTAATTTTTCTGTCAATTCTCATACATTGCAGTGTGTTGATAAGAAGTTACAGAGATTGAGAGACATGAATATAACATAGAGTTATGCTGCGCTGTGACTTTTTGTATCAACCTGGGTTATATGGAATAAGTAGGTAACTAGATGGGGAAACGCATATGGGCATTTATGTACATTTGCATGCATATAGATAGCACTTAAATATTTGTCGAACTGCATAAGCCAAGCTATTTACATATATGTTTCCAAAGTCTAATATTTTTCTTTCCTTCCTCTATTATCACCATTTCTGATGGCCTAAATTAATAAAGAACAATGATAAAACTGATATAGAGTAAGATGCCAGAGATGTGATTAAGATAAGTCTAAATGGTTAACAATTAAAATGTTGGAAAACATGACTCTAGGCCTTGGTACTCTAAAAATCAATCCTGAGCATGCCTTTTAGGTTCAGAGCTTCACCTTTCCTGTGTTCCATTTTCCTTAAGTAATGAGGGTTTGGTGTACCAATTAAAGTGCAAGTAAAGAAGGCAGGGATGTCAAACATTGTACAAAGCCTGAAATATCATTTCAGACATAAAACAAGCTCTAACTCAGAATAGTAGTTAAGACCAGGGATCCCATAATCAAACAAATCTGGGTTAGAATCCTTACTAAGGGAGTGAGCTCTTGTACTGCCTTAATTTCTCTCTGCCTCATTTTTCTCTTCTGTGAAACAAAGACAATAGAAACTTCTTCAGAGGTAAGTTGTAAGGTAGAGGTGGAATAATGAATGTAAATGTCTTACCATGTCTGGTTCATAGCGAGGGTTCAATAAATATAAGCCTTTATTATTGTTGTTGTTTCGTTATTATTATTAATTACTAGTTTTGTTAGTGTTACTGCTGTTTTGTTATTATTATTATTATTATTTTTAAAGATTTTATTTATTTATTTGACAGAGATAGAGACAGCCAGCGAGAGAGGGAACACAAGCAGGGGGAGTGGGAGAGGAAGAAGCAGGCTCATAGTGGAGGAGCCTGACGTGGGGCTCGATCCCATAACGCTGGGATCACGCCCTGAGCCGAAGGCAGATGCTTAACCGCTGTGCCACCCAGGCACCCCTGTTTATTATTAATTACTAGTTTATCTTCCTGTACCCTCAGAGACTGTGCTCCCAACTCTAGTCTTCACAACTATGCCAAATGAAATTCTCTGTTTTGGCTGCTGTTTCCCCTACCATTATTATAACTGACTTTTTCTGCCCCACCTTTTAAAAATTAAACTTCTTAAGTGAAAGGACTGATTTAGACTATCACCACCTTTGTAAGGCAGAGTTGTTGTATCAGGCCATTTCATAGCCTTTGGTTAGACTAGCAATTGACCAATTTTGGGTCAGGTGCTCAGCACTCACCCGGCTGGCTGGGATAGTTTATGTGTAGAAAATCCCTCAGAAGGGAATATAGGCCAGAATTAGGCATTCTGATGCTTCCTAAAAGAGAATGATGTGGCTTGTACCTACCATGTTGCTTGACCAATACAGGAAATTTAGAAAAAAAGAGCCAAATTGTTTTTTCACTTCCACATATGAGTGAAATCATATGGCGTTTGTCTTTCTCCTTCTAACTTATTTCATTTAGCATAATACTCTCTAGATCCATCCATGTTGCTTCAAATGTCAAGATTTCATTGTTTTTCATGGATGAGTAATATTCTGTTACACACACACACACAAACACACACCCCGCATCTTAAACAGAGTCTTAAATACAGAGAAGAAGCTGGTGGTTGCTAGAGGGGATGTGGATGGGAGAATGGGAGAAATAGACAAAGGGAATTAAGAAGTATAAACTTCCAGCTTTAAAATAAATAAGTAATGGGGCTGAAAAGTACAACACAGAGAATATAGTCAATAATACTGTAGTAACATTTTATGGTTACACTTGTCATGGTAAGCGTTGAGTAATGTATAGAATTGTAGAATCACTAAGAGGTGATATACCTGAAGTGACTATAACATTGTATGTTAATTATACTTCAACTGAAAAAAAAGCAATTCAGAAGGGAGCCAGGAAGTGAATAGGCATGGCAGCCAAGGTGGTAGGGTCAAGAAGGAAGGACTGATTGCTAGAGTCAAATGCAATGGAAAAATCCATCCAATCTGATGAGAAAGGAAAAGCATCCATTGTATGATAATCAGGACTTCGTTGGTGACTTTAGTGAACATAGTGGTGGCATATTCTGTCTGCAGTGAAGGATACCTAAAAAAGAATTTTATATCATTAAAAATGCAAGAATTAAAAAAAGAGAGCCAAATTGTAATACTTTGATTAATAACACATGTGATGCTTGATTGAGTCAAATATATGCCATTTGTTTAGATAATAGTATTGTTAGTTAATTTGGGCAACAGAGAAAAAGAAGCTTAGAAATAATAGACTAAATGAAGGCAAAACCTATATTTGTGATATATGATTAGAGTCTATCCAAGTTTCTGACAAACAGTAGTTACCTAAGGAGGAACAGAATGTGCAGTCAGCCTTTCAGAATTCTATTGACTAACTTCCTATGAATTATAGATAGTCATACAGCTGCTTGGAGAGATTTCTTCTCATGACAGTCTGACCTCAAGTACTCTCAAGATTATTTTGTGCTTTTTTTCACTGTACCATTTGTATTAATCCTATTAGGCTAAAGATAGACAAGGAATAGTAACAGTGATTTAAAAAAAATTTTTTTTTAATGAATCCATTTGATGACAGGGAGGGATGGGTTTTTTCCTTGTATCTCCAAACTATGTCCTAAAGCTCCAACTGGAAAACACTGTGGCAGCTGCTAACTATGCATTCTTTAGGGATAAGGTTCTCATGTCCTTGGCATCTGCCTGCATAGTGACTGTTAAAGGCTTGTTCTTATGCTTCTAGGTACAGAACAAGCCATGAAAATAGTGGCAAGCTTTTTTGGAAATCAGGAGATTCAAGTCCTGGCTTAGTTATTACTAGCTTTGTGTTCTTGGAGAAGTCAGCTTGATTCACCAGCCCAGGGTTCTTCATCTGTACAGTGAAGAGTTAATAAGATGATTCTCGGCCCTTTCACAGGTCTGGCACTGTGTGATTCAGGCTCAGGCTTCTTTTCTTCATTATATTAGTCCATTCAGTGTTTTGTTTACAGATCATGCCATGCGATTTTATGCCTTTGTCTTTTGTACTATATATATATATATATATATATATATATATATATNTTTATTGAGCATGTACTCTTTTTCTGGCAATGATGATACAAAATTTATCGACATGATCTTTTTTTCAGGATCCTTAAAGTCAAATATGGAATACAGCAGTGTCCCTGCCTGCCTTTCCAACCTCATCTCGTAGGACTCTTCTCTTCCTCCTCTGGATTTCTTTAAAGTCTTTGACATATTTTCTCATTCCTTAGGTTTTTGCACATTTTCCATCCCTTCCACTTCCCTGTACCCAAACTCCCATACCCGAAAATGCCTATGCATTCTTAGGTCTCAGTTGAAAGTTCTCCCTCCTTTGAGAAACAAGCTTCCTAAAATAGGTTTTCTATCATGTATTCTCATTACACCCTATACTTCTTCTAGACTGACATTCATGACACTGTAAGTAATAACCTGATTAAATGATTACGTATGTCCATAATATGTTCAGAAAGAAAACCTTACTTCTGGACAATATGAATATACATGGGTTCCCAAGAATGTTGCAAAATCCTTGTTTTCCTTTTCCATATATCTGTTTATACAGAGTACACGCCTGTTGGGAATAAGGGATCTCTACTTTATGGTCTTCCTACCTCTTCCTGCTTTTATTTTGACTGTCTGTCTCCTTCAAATTTCATCTATTTTCCCCTGGGGAGCTGGAGGGACACTGTCATATACACTATACATCTTTGGAGATTAGTTTAGACCCTTAGGTACTTCACAGTGAAAACTTTATAGGACAGACAAATCTTTCTCTGCCTAACCTGTTATAGCATAACTTCAATATGTTACTGTGCTTATTCTTTGCTTCCTCAAAAACGAAATAGAAAGGAAATAAAGGTGGAGGTAGAGAAATTTGTTTTGCCTCACCTGTTTAGTGTCCTTTTTTTCTCTTTCTGCTAGACTGTTAGTTTTCATTAGGACAAAGACCAATCTGACTTATTCATTGCTGTATCTCCATACCAGGTACATAATACATGCATAATAACTATTTGTGAAATAAATAAGTGAATGAATGAATGAAAGGTGGGAAAGACAGACTAACAAATTTATTGTTACCATATAATGTGAATTGTGTAACATAGACATAAATTCAAAGTTATATAATATTCAAAGAATATAATGTATGTATTATAGTTTTGTAAATCCTAAAAAATATACAGCTACTTTGGTAAGACATGGGTAAGGGGTACACTGCAATGGCTCTTAAAATGTGGTCCCTGCACCAGCAAAATCAGCACCACATGAAATTTATCAGAAAATACATTTTGAGGCCTACCCTTGACTTACTGAATCAGAAACTCTGGTGATGTGGCTCAGTGATCTGTTTTTTAAAATCAGCTCTTTAGGTGATTTTGGTACATGATAAAATTAGACAACCATTGCTTGTAAGGGATAAAAAGTGGAGTGTGACATGGCCTTTAACATTGCAAAGCTTATGTGTAGGGAGATAAAACATATATATCAGTGACATGGGGCTGTAAGAATCACAAAATAAATGCAAAGTGCAAAGGCAATAAAGGGGAGGAAGGGAGAAATGACTTTTGGTTGAAGAGGCTTCAGGGAGAAGGAGCTTTTGAGGTGGAACTGCTGAGTCATGGTCCATAAAACATTCTAGATGAAAAGAAAAACAAAATAAACAAACAAAATCCATGTAAACCTGGAGCAAAACAAAGAAAATCCAACAATTACTTTAGACATAAAAAGGCAGTTTGTAATAGTGAAGACCGTAGGCTTTGGAGTTAGTTATTATGTGATTCCTATCCTGGCTCCAACAGTTATGAACTAAATAAACAAGGACAAACTTCCTAATTTCTCTCTTCCTGAACTTTCTTTTTTGTAAAGTGGGTAAAATAATAGTGCCTATTGCATAGAATTGTTGGGAATGGTAAATGAGATAATGTATGTACAGTGCTTAACCTGCTATGGTAAAGGCTTGATGAATGGTACTTATTACTAACACAAAAAGCGGCTATTAAAGTTGAAAAGTTAGATAAGGGGTCTTCATCTAGACAACCAGGAAGAATCTACATTTTCTACATCCTAGATATAACCTTTTTTTTAAAAAAAATAATTTTTAAGGCATTAAAAAAACTTTGAAACAGTATTAAATTAGAAAGTAAGAACAAAATTTTTTATCTCTCGAACCATTTGAGAGTAAGTGGTCAACCTGTTGTTTCATCTCCTTCTAGGTACTTTAGTGCATATTTCCTGGGAAGAAGGACATTCCCCTACATAACTACAACATGACCATCAAAATCAGGAAATTAACAAATGTCCCAATAAAATGTGCTTTATAGCAAAGAATTCGTTTTATAATCACACATCGCCTTTAGTTGTGTCTTTTTAGTCCCTTGATTCTGGGACATTTCCTCAGCCTTTACTTGTTTTTTTATGACTGACGCCTCCAAAGATAGGAACATCACAGAGGCAAGGCTGTGTACTTTTCCTTCAACCTATCAGGTGCTACATGGTTATATTTGTTCCATTTACTGATGATGTTTACTTTGAATACTTGATTCAGGTTGTGTTCCAAGTTCTTGGTTTCTCCACTGTGAAGTTACTCTTTTCCCTTTTCACATACACACATTTATATCTGTGTCTATTGAAAACTGTGAGATCACACTGATGCCTTCAGTTCTAACCCAGTCTAACATAGTTCATTGCAGTTTTCTCCATTTCCATATTTTGAGTCCCTTTTCTGATAGACTGTTATTATCCTAATTTTATTTACTTATTTGATCAATCTCCCTGTATGCAACCAATCTTCTGTTACCACTGCCACAGATACACTGCTCATCAAACTCAGACTCTCACAAACTAGGCCTCTCTAGCTACCCCTCTGCATAGATGATCTCCTCACCCTGCTTAGCTGTAACAAAGCACCCAGGCCCTTCCCACAGCATGGATGCCCTCCAAATAGTGGTCGGTTTTTGACTCCATGCTCTAACATAATCTAAGCTGTTTGGCTCTTTTTAATCTGTTTTGGTTTCAGTTGTCCACATGAGGCAACCTCTCTGAGAGAACTCTTTCCTCAGTTTGTCAATCTCTGTGACTCTGCTCTGGGGCGCCTTTACTTGTGGATACCCTCCTCACCTTCCTTGAGTTCTAGCTGCCTGCTCTGGGCCACCAGAGTTCCTTTGCTCCACCTCCTTCACCACCAGAATAGACCTTGCTGTACTTTACCTAATGGTTTTCACATTGAATTGTCCAGGAAGGGGATGGAAGGGAAGAGAAAAAGAGGAAGGGAATGGGAAGAAGAAAAGGAAAATAGGAAGAGGAGCTCATAAATGTATTTTTTAATAAAGCAAGAGCAAGTATTACTATTTTCCAGATTGTGAGTGAAACTATTAGCATGAAGTTTTCTATGACTAAGAATAGGCTGGATGGTCTTCTGGTTTGATTATGTGGTCTGCTATGGTTTTCTAGCTGTTTCAAGGTTATTGCACAACATTATGTAGTCTGAGAGAACAACAAGAGTTTCCTGTCACACTTGTGGACTGCAACAGATTGGATGGTTCTTGTACTATGAAAACCTGCTGTGTCTAGGCTGGCTTTCTGCTCTCAGTTCAGAACAAAAGGCAGTATACTTTATTTAGCCAATACAAAAGTAAGCTAATAATAGCTTAAACACATGGAGTAGCATATTTTCTAATCTGTACTTCTGTATTTGGGCATACAATTTTCCCTTTAGATATTGAGGATGTTGGGAATAGAAGGTAGGCCATGTTCAATAGCTCTAGACTGCAGTTTTAAAAATTTTACTTATGCAGTACATTTTAATAAGATTACTTAGCACAATAGATCATAAGCTTAATATAACATAATGGATATGATTATACCTGTGCTACAATGATATGCATATGATAACTAACTTTATATAATCAATATAATTTATAAACTATAAAAATTATAATGTTATTTATGTATAATAATGTAATTATATGTAATGGAAATTATACCATAATTTAATAAAATATCATAAATGTTATAGGAGTATATTTTTGGTAACTTAACAGTCTAAAATTGATCTTTCAGATAAATTGGTACCCTGGTGCTGAAGAGCAGTATTCTTTTTGAAATTAACCATCAGCTGTCACTTCTTGGACCAATTCCAAATGAAGTGATTACAGACTGCCATTTGAATCAATCTTTTTGGAGCAATAGAATGTGACACTTTTCTCAAGTTGATGTTAGGTGTTTAATTTGCCAGAAGAAGGACTAAGCTTTTGGTATTTATGAAGAAAGTTCTATCCAATCTTGTCTTAATATTTACAACTATATGTCCAAAACAGGAAAAAAGTAAAGAAGTGAAAACCACAAATAATATTTTGGAAAATTGTAATAAGTTGTATAAGTGTCCCTCTATACCAGATTTAAAGAGATGAGAGGGACACTTTTTGCATATCAGAGACAGAATTTTATTTTCCTACATAACATGTGTCTCTGTGGATAACATCTCCCTGTAGACTGAATAGTATTCTGGCCTCATTTAGTTGGTTAATTGGGTTGATTATAAAATTGCATAAAATCACCATTAAACAGAATATTAAGTAAATCTGTACTTATGTGCCTGACAGTAAAATTTCCCCCACAGTCTGGTTTCTTATTTCATACCTATCTTGCCATCTTCTTCTCTTCTGCTTCTTATTTTCTGTTTGCTCCAATTCCACAGGAAAAAATTGCTATGATATTATTGTATAACTAATATTAATTGAGTACCCTGTATTCACGGCATGTGTTAAGCAAACTTGAGAAGCTGTTGATGCCAATAAAGTCATCTGTAGTAATCTTTTTTTAAGATTTAATTGTCTCCAAAGTTAACTATGCTGACAATCTGTAGCTACCTCTATATAGAAGAATCCTTGCTTCCCTGTGGCATTCATCAGCTAGGAAGATATGGTCCCTGGAGCCCAAACTCTCATTCTGCTTGAGTTTTTGCTGATGGAGAGAGAAACAAAATAGCTTCTGCTAAGCATTGTGCAGTTGCGATTAGTTAAAGTATTCTTGGTAACAGGCCTTGGAAAGTTTTTGAAAGAGTTCCTTAGGTTTGATTTTCCTTCCATCTGGTGATCTGAAGAAGTTCCTAAATGATATTCTAGTCATGCATTTACAATGAGATATGCTTGTTTTAGCATTGATACTATTCAATTAACCCCCAGTGTTCCATTAGGCAGATTAATGCTGCATTTTGTAGCAAAAAGAATGTAGGCTTTTGTGTCAAATGTGAATTCCAATCCTAGCCTTGCTGCTGCTCAGCCTCATGATCTTGTGCAAGTCTCAGTTTTTCCATCTCTAAAATAGGTGTAATAATAATGCCTCATACTATGGTGGTAATCCATAGTGAAATAAATGATGGTTTCAATGTATGAATGCCTAACACATGGTGGGTAATGGACAAAAGTTAATTGCTGATTTCTATTTTCCTTTCCTCCCTCAATGAGTGATATCATTGCCTAATCACAGACTGGAAGATATTTAGGATTTTTTGGGGGGGTGTACAGAGGGTGTGCAGGAATATGGAATTTAAAACCCTATAGGATCATATAAGATTACTTATAGTTATTTATCAGTCCTAGATTTATAGAGTTTTCATAGTAAGTCTTTGTGAAAGAAGATTTTTTAACATTCTTGGGTCTTGGATGATTGATGTGAAATTGAAGGTTAATTATCTCCTAGATATAGAATAAGACACACCTGGTGGTGGTTTGGGAATTTAAGTGCTGATAAAAGGTAGCTTATTTGCATTAACAATATCTTGAGTTTATTTAGTGCCTGCTTTTTGAGCAGCTTGAAATATCACACTTATTCATCAAAGAGGTAGTATGAATTAAAATTTGTTTTAGGGGTTGTATTTTTAAAAACCTTTTTTGAGGAAAAATATACTGTGTGTTGCTTCATTGCACATCGTACTGTATTTCTATTAAAATTTCTGTTTCGGGGCGCCTGGGTGGCACAGCGGTTAAGCGTCTGCCTTCGGCTCAGGGCGTGATCCCGGCGTTGTGGGATCGAGCCCCACATCAGGCTCCTGCGCTATGAGCCTGCTTCTTCCTCTCCCACTCCCCCTGCTTGTGTTCCCTCTCTCACTGGCTATCTCTATCTCTGTCGAATAAATAAATAAAATCTTTAAAAAAAAATTCTGTTTCAATTAGATACATTTTTTAAACTTACAAATAACAGTTTTCTGCATCCTTTTCAAGTATTGATTCTATTTCATTACTCCAAGTGTCTTCACTCTTGACTGTTTAGAAGAAACGACTCCTAGCTAGGCATATTCTGTGTTCAGGTTTCCAACATTTAATGAGATGTCCTGTGTACATGGCATTGTTGAAAGATGACACATTAATCAAAAGAATAATAGCTAGCATTTATTATGTTCTATGTAACTGTTCAACACTTTGAAGTACATATATATGTAGATTTTTAGGTGAAGAAACTGAGGTTTAAAGGTGTTAAATTTAGTAGAAGCAGAGCCAGGACCTGTTTGTCTGAATTTAATGCTCATGCTTTAACTTTTAGATTATTGTATTACTTTACTTATGTTCTATTGATCGTCTCTTCCATCATGTTCTGTACTTTATACTTTGTTCCTCTTAGAACCTTTTTCCTCTACATATTTTTTTTTTTACAAATGTTACTGGATATTTCTCAATTTTATGTTTATCCAAAGTATCTCCTACTTCCCTTACTGTTTTTAAAAACTTCCTATTTTGATATAGTTTCAAACCTACAGAAAAGTTAGTACAAAAAGCTCTTGTATACTTACTTTACCAAGATTTCACCAATTGATTACAATTTTACCTATTTATCATTTTCTGTATGTGTGTGTGTGTTTCTCCTATATCTATCTGTACACATATAGATTCATACTTATATGTGCATATTATTAATGAGCCCTTTGAGAGTGAGTTGGGGATATTAGTCCCCTCTATCACTAAATACTTTCATGTATACTTCCTAAAAACAAGAATATTCCTTTACATAAATTAGTACAGTCAAAATCAGGAAAGTTAATGTTGATGCAACACTATTATCTTATGCAGAGTCCACATTCAATTTCATCACTTGTCTCCAAAATGCCTTTTATAGCTATATTTCCCAGTCCAGAATCTATGCAAGATCACATATATTCAGTTGCCATGCATCTTTAGATCCCTTTAATCTGCAATACTTCATCAGCCTTTCTTTTCTTTTTTCTTTTATTATTAGTTTTTGGAGTAAAGTGATATAATCATAGATAATGCCTTAATAAAGCATATGAAGGAGGATGTTGTGTGCATTTTCTAATTGGAATAGAACCAGGAGTAACAACTGGATTCAGCCAATGGAGAAATTGAGTGTGGCCTGGGAGGCTTTGTCCAGACGTGTCCTACAAGGAGTCACTTTCCTGGTATGGGCACCAGTCTGTGAAGTCTAATCTTTAGTTTGGTAGGCTTAAAATTTGACTTTGCTAGAATAGCAAGATGACTGGCCTTCTAGAAACTGACTACAAGAATTATAGTCACAGAATACTCTAACCATCAGAATATAACTCTTAAGCTCATTAGTGAATTCTCTTCTTCTAGACTAGTCTAGACCAGAGACTTTCTTTTCTTGACCTTGACATTTTTTTAAGATTACAGTCCAGGTATTTGTAAATGTCATACAGTTTGGTTTTGTATAATGTTTTTTCGTGATTAATTTCAGTTCATTAATTTCAGGAAGGAGTATCACAGAAATGATGCCATCTTGGTCTTGGTGCATGATAATGGGAGGTGTTAGTTTAATTTGTGGGGAGATACTATTAGCCTATATAACATTATGTTCCTTGTCAATTTTTTACCTACTATATGCAGTGTCCATTGATGATTTTCTATCATTTCTCCTGTATTTATTAGTTGTAAGGAAGAGCTTTCCCTTCTCCATTTACTCATTTCTATTCTTATTTATTTCAGGATGTACTCATGGATTCTTATTTTTTTCCATAAGTTATAATCTGCTACTATTATTAAATTATTTTAATGCTCAGATTATTTCAGATTTAGTCAGTAGGAGACACTTCAACCTGATTTTGTATCCTTTTGATGTGATCCCATAATTTTTCATCACTTCTTTACATTGGGTGTAACAGAATGTCCCAGGTTCATTTTATAATTTCCCTGCTGTAGCCCTCAAGTGAACCTTTCTTGCTCCTTTTAATAAAGTATTTTGAAACTAAGATTGCCTCCCTCATCCATCCATCTATCCCTTCCTCCCTCCCTCCCTTCCTTCTTTCCTGTTTGTGCTTTATCTAGGCATAGAAGAAACACAATCGTATCAGAACATTGTGGAAATTTGATAGAACCTTTGTGTGTAAGCTTTTCCTCATTCTCTTGTCTTGTCTTTTCAGTATCTATTTTGTTTGATTACATGTTAGTCTTTGGACTCTGGGATTCACACTTCTCCCTGCTTTGGTTTAGCCTCTTTTGTTCCCTATCGTGATACTTCATTTGTACCTACCACTGATCTTGCTTCCACTCTCTGTTCTTGGCTGTAAAATTTAACTGATGTTTTCTTTTCACCCATATTTAACTTTAGCCTGCTTCTCATATTCAACCCCATTCTTCTAGTCCCAGAAGAAGAATCTTGTCTGGTTGTAAGCCTAAGTTTAAGGCACTTGCTACACTGATAAGGCCTTTACTGGGGATTCTGTTTCTGTGTTTCATTGTGTAATAGTCTTGGACTCAAATGGATCAAGGCAAGGATAATTTTTTTCTTTGCAGAAGAGAAAGCAAGGTGTCTGGATGCAGCATAAAGAAATGGGATATGAGCATTTATCTGACTCTCCAAACAGAACCAAGGGTTCAGGAAAGGCTAATGGAACACCAAGACTGAACTTTGTAACATCCTTAAATATAGCAAGATCAACTGTGTTATACTCTTCAGCTGAATTCATTATCACATATGTGGTATGGGAAACCCTACAGAGAACAAGAGATGCTAGAAAAGCATAAGGCATATGTATTAAAAGAAGGCATATCTTACAAAGATTACCATGTCTTTATTGAGGCTGGAAGGCAAGAATCCTCAGCTGATTTCAATGAATTCTTGGGATTAAACAGCTTTGGTGAGTTATATCCATATATGCCAATCATAAAAATTAAATAACTAACAATAACAAGCTCCAAGGAGGTGATTACAATTGTCTCCATCAATACTACACCTTACAGCATGAAGGCTGGAATGGGAGGAAGCAGAGCTTTTCTCTTGTCACTTTTATTCCAGCCTATGAGCTAATAGATAAGAAAGTATGTAAATATGTTAAACATTCTGCATTCTGGTTACTTTTTTGTTTTACTGTAGTTAAGTAGATAATTGCAGAGCAATTTGTGAGTCATACAAGAAAAAGTCTCAGCACTTAAGGGTCATATTTTTTTTTAAATTTTTTTTATTATATTCTGTTAGTCACCATACAGTACATCCCTGGTTTCTGATGTAAAGTTCGATAATTCATTAGTAGAGTCATATTTTCTTAGATTAATTCAAGTCATGTACAAGGAAATCCATTTCTGCATTACTCACCATATTCACAATTTGTCCAATGAATTTTGGTCATTTCAAAAAAAAAAAAGCAAATCTTCATTATGTGAAAAAAGATTTGCCACTTCTGAGGATGTTATTCAAAATAAATTCCTCAGATGTTTGAAGGCACATCTCAAACAGGAACTCAAAGGATCTTCTGAGAAAGAGCACCATCATTGAAATAAGTATGCCATGTTGGATGTCTTTGCTTGGAAGAAGATGAAATACCTTCAGTATATGAGCTTTTAAGGGTGTGTGTAAACAGACAATCCTATTTATTATGGATTCCCTTGATCATGTTTGACATTTGAAGAACTAATGTTTCAGAATCATCATCACAGAGGCCAGAACTCATCTTTATGGAGTATAGGTTGAACCAAAAGAGAGAGATTGGATGGAGTAGGGACTGTCTCAGATATCACCTAGAAGTTGATTTTGTTTGTTTGTTTTAATGTGTCCTTAAGTCAAAGCACTGAAATATAGTTCCTTTTAATTGAGTTTCTAGGTAATTAAATCTGAATCATCAGTTTAGTCAATAATATTAACTAAGTAGTTATTATTATTGTTTTTCAATCAATGGCATTGAAGGAGAAGTAGGATTTCTTTGTGTGTTGAAAGGGCATCTGAGCCTAAGGAAGTGTGAGCAAGAGATGGCAAAGGCCTCAACTCTGGTACTGGGAATGTATAGGAAGTGGTGGTGGTGGGTATATGAGAGGGTGTTGAAAAGAGATGCTTCAAAATGCCAAACAAATATAGATCAGACATTTAAAAAATACACCTGACTAACCAGAAGTAAAATATTGCATTGGTTGTAGAATTATCTTCAAATTTAAATAAACTTTGACTTAATTAAAGTTACCTTTCCCTCTCTAGTGGTTAATTAGGTAGGAATGGTAAGTAGACAAAGGAATGAAATAGACTATGAGCATATTATCAGGTTTAGGGGTGATAAGTTAATTAATATTTTCAAATTTAATATTGAAGTACTGTCCATAGGGTTTTCCTAAATATGATTGAGTTACTGCTATCCATTATGTTTCAAAGTATAGCTTGTTAATATGTATCCTTAACATGAATATGATAAATATGCTTTCATTTCTGGATAATGAATACACCTAATATTTCAAAATTTGGCAATTTGCGAATGCTGCTTATAAAACAGTGTTTACATCCTTAAAATTGATGCAAAGAAAAAGCATCTTGAAATTTGACTCTTTGCAAAAATTGTTTTAGCCATTACAAGTCATTATTCTTTAGAGAATATGTAGCTGCAGAAATCTTTACAGGGATTCTTTTTTCTTATGTTTAATTAATACTTGATGCAGAGAATGTTTTTGGATTCCACTTTTTTTAAATTCCTTATTTCTGACTTTTGTTAACCTAATTACCACCCTATCAACACTTACTGTATCAGATATCTAAGAAGGATTTATATATGTATGGTTTTTACCTTCTTTTTCTTTTTATTATTGAAATATGGTTGACATGTTCTTTTAATACATTACTCAGTGCTCATCACAATAAGTATAGTCACCATAGAACGTTATTATAATATTATCAACTATATTCCCTGTGTTGTACTTTCCATCTCTGAGACATTTATTGTATAACTGGAAGTTCATACCTCTTAATCCCCTTCACCTAGTTAGCTCATCCCCCAACACCCTCCCTTCTGGCAAGCACCAGTTTTCTATATTTATCAGTTTGTTCCTGGTTTTGTTTGTTTGTTTTGTTTTTTAGATTCCACATATAAGTGAAATAATATGGTATATGTCTTTCTCTGTCTGACTTACTTCACTTAGCATAATACACTCTAGGTCTATCCATGTTGTCACAAATGGAATGGCATCATTCTTTTTTATGGCTGAGCAATATCCCATTATGTTTTATACCACATCTTTATCCATTCATCTATTGATGGACACTTGGTTTGCTTTCATACCTTGGCTATTGTAAACAGTGTTACAGGGAACACAAGGATATTTTGGATATCAATCCATTTTTGGACATATCATTTGCAAATATCTTCTGTCATTCAGTAGATTGCCTTTCCATTTTTTTTTGATGGTTTCTTTACTGTGCAAAAATTTTTATTTTGGTAGTCCCAATAGCTTATGTTGCTTTTGCTTCCTTTTCCTGATGAGACATATCCATAAGTATGTTGCTAAGGCCAATGTCCAAGAGATTACTGCCTATGTTTTCTTTTAGGAGTTTCATGGTTTTATGTCTTACATTTAGCTCTTTAATCCATTTTGGATGTATTTTTGTGTATGGTGTAAGAAAGTGGTCCAGTTTCATTCTTTTGCATGTAGCTGTCTAGTTTTCCCAACACCATTCTCTTTTCCCCATTGTATATTCTTGTTTCCTTTGTCGTAGGTTAATTGACCAAAGAAGGGTGTGGATTTGTTTCTAGGTTCTCTATCCTGTTCCATTAATCTATGTGTCTGTTTTTGTGCCAGTACTATACTGTTTTAATTACTATAGCTTTGTAATATATCTTGAAATTTGAGCTTGTGATACTCCCAGGTTTTGTTCTTCCTCAAGACATCTTTGGTTATTTTGGGTCTTTTGTGGTTCCATAAAATTTTTAGGATTATTTGTTCTTTTTGTTTTCTGTTCTTACACATTTTCCAAACATGACTTCACAGCCACCTTATTGCTAGTGGCAGAATAAAGTTGTAGCTGTGCATAAAATTTGAGGATTTGTAAGTTTTCTATGTAAATCTTACTATTTATGAAAAAATTTTTAAATTTAAGAATATATATAATACATTCAAAAGAATATATGTAATTTATATATAACATATGTAGCATAATAGTACAATAAAAATTTCTGGAGTCACCACTCAAATATAGAACTAGACCATTGCTGTTTGCATCGACCTATGTATTCCTCCCTTACCCATTTTCTTGCCCATGCCTTCTGCTGAGGTAATTACATCTTTCCATGTACTTCTTTGCTTTGATTTAAGTGTTTCTTCACATATGTATGTATGTATGCCTAAAAATATATAGTTTAGTTTTGTATGTTTGTTAACTTTACAAAAATATTTTTATGCTGAGACTTGCATTTTTCACTCAACGTTGTTTTCAGGATTTATTCATGTCATTTTATGATACTGTAGTTTACTCATTTTCACTGCTGCATAAATTCCACTTTGAGAACATACCATTTATTCATTTTCCTTTAGGATGAACATTGGATTGTTTCTAATTTTTTGCTATTATGATCTGTGCTACTCTGAACATTTTGGTTTGTTTCCTGGTGCATATGTGCAAGAGTTCATTTAAGATGTGTATTGGGTAGTAGAAATGCTGGATTATATGAGAAACAAATGTTCAGTTTTACAAAATAAGACAAGATTGTTTTCTAAAGTGGTTATAGCACTGGGCGTTATACACAACTAATGAATTGTTAAACACTACATCAAAAACTAATGATGGACTATATGCTGGCTAACTGAACATCGTAAAAAAAATAAAGTGGTTATAGCAATTCCCACTCATCAGGAACAAATAAAAGTTGCTACTGATCTATATCTTTTTCTTTTGTCAGTGATATACATTTCCTTTACTGTGAAATGACTGTCCATACTTTTCACCCATTTTTCCCTCTTCTGGCTTATATGTCTTTCATTTTTGCTTTGTTGGCCTTTGCATATCTAGATACTGTTCCTTTGTCTATGTGTTATGAAAATGTCTCCTCTAAATTCATATCTTATCTTTTTCACTTTATTGAAGTGTATTTGATACATAATAAACTACACATATGTGAAGTGCATGATTTAATATATTTTGAAGTATGTATATATTAGTGAAACTAGTAGCACAATCAAGGTAGTAAACATATCCACTCCTCCTTAAAGTTTCCTTCTGTTTCTTGGTAATCCCTCCCACTCACCCCTTCCTGCAGTCCTTCCCCCTTCATTCCTCTGCAACCACTGATTTTTTTTTTGTCAGTATAGAATTAATTTGCATTTTCTAGAATTTTTATAACTGGTATTATAAAACACGAACTCACTTTTGTCTGATTTTTTTCACTTGATATAATTATTTTGAGCTTCATCTATGTTGTGTGTATCAATAGTTTGTTTCATTTTTTTGCTGAGTATTATTCTATTGTATGGATATGCCAAATGTGTTTATTCATTTATCTATTAATAGACATTTGGGTTGTTTCCATACTTGACTTTTCATAGGGACATAACATTTTCATTTCTCTTAGATAATACCTAGAACATGAATTGTTGGATAATACATTAGTTGTATGCTTAACTTTTTAAGAAACTGAAAAACTGTTTTTCAAAGTAGTTGTACCATTTTCAGTTTCAGTATCAGAGTGTGAGAGTTCCAGTTCCTTCACATCCCTGTCAGTGCTTGGTATGATCAGTGTTTTTAATTTTAGCCATTCTAATAAATATGTAGTGGTATCTCATTGTGGTTTTGATTTTTCATTTCCCTAATGACTAATGATGTTGAATATCTTTTCATGTGTTTATTTACCATCTATTATTTTCTTCAATGAAGTGCCTGGTCAAATCTTTTGGCTATTTTTCTATTGGGTTGTTTGGTTTCACATTGTCTTTTGAGAGTTCTTTATATATTCTAGATACAAGTTTTTTAAAATCATATATATGATTTGCAAAGGAACAATTCTATGTTCGTAGTTACTTTCTCTCAAAATTTTGAAGTTGTTATTTTACTGTTGTCTGGCTTCCATTATTGCTTTTGAGAAGTCTGATTAGTCTTTTCACTGACTTCTTTCATGATCTTTGTTTTGTCTTTGGTTTTCTGCAGTTTTATTATAGTATGTGCAAAGCTTTTATTTATTCTCTTTCATATAAGCTGTTATTTTCAGTATCTGTGAATTCATATTTTCATAAGTTCTAAAAATTTTATATCCATTATCTCTTTAAATATCACTTGTTATTCATTCTATTTTCTCCTTGAAGACATCTACTAGAAAGATATTGGACTTTCTTATCCATCCTGTACCTAGTCAAATAATACTTTCATATATTCTATTTCATCTTCTCTTATGTTGAATTCTGTCTAATTTCTTTGGGAATATTTTCCAGTTCTGCTTTGTTTATTCTGCTGTTTAACCCTTCCATTGAGTTTTAAACTTTCAATAATTACACATTTTTTTAAAATTTAATTTAATTTTTTATTATTATGTCCAATTAACCAACATATAGTATATAATTAGTTTTTGATGTAGTGTTCAATGATTCATTAGTTGCGTGTAACACAATTGCTTATTACCACATGTACCCTCCTTAATACTCATCACCCAGTTACCTCTTCCCCCCACCCCTCTCCCTTCTGTAACCCTCAGTTGGTTCTCAGAGTCCAGAGTCTCTCATGGTTTGTTTCCCTCTCTGATTTCTTCCCATTCAGTTTTCCCTCCTTTCCCCTGTGGTCCTCCATGCTATTCCTTACATTCCACATATGAGTGAAACCATATGATAATTGTCTTTCTCTGTTTGACTTATTTAACTTAGCATAATTCCCTCCAGTTCCATCCATGTCGATGCAAATGGTGGGTATTCATCCTTTCTGATGACTGAGTAGTATTCCATTGTATAAATGAATCACATCTTCTTTATCCATTCATCTGTTGAAGGGCATCTCAGCTCCTTTCACAGTTCGGCTTAAATAATTACACATTTTTCTAACATTTTATTATGAAAGGTTTCAAACAGCAAAGTTATAAGAATATTACAATGAGTACCTGTACACCTACCACCCAGATTTTATCATTAGCATTTTATTATATTTGTTATACGTGATATCAATCCATTCCTCTAGCCATCCATTAATCTATTTTTTAAGAATTGCATTTTTAATTTTTAGAAGTTACATTTGTTTCTTCTCATTTTGCTCATTCACTCTTACTAGGTCTTGTTATTTGCTCATCTTTACGAGTATGGCCATTATTTATTCAACACTTTACTTAGCTTTTCTTTGTTCTATGTCAGAAAATTCCAAAACCAACAATAACTGTAACCTATTGTTTGTTGTTGCTGCTGAATTTCATTTATGTTGACATGCCTTTCTGTTGGTTCGTGATCTTGATTTTGAGCTGTTTTCTTGATCCTCATCTTTGAGAGTCCTGAAGCTTTAAAGGGGGTTCTATAGAAAATATCTTTTGCAGCTGCCAGTAGCAAATAGGGAGCCACTGACGTAGAATTACTTCAGTATCCCTTGAGGATCTTGGTTCAGTGAGGAAGTTCAGGGATAGCTTCCTTACCTCTACTTACTGATATGAGGGTCTGTATGCTGATAGCAATTCTTCCATAGGTATGTGTCCTCAGAACATCCCCATCCCTTTTGTCTGTCAACTACCATTAATCTAACCTCCCAGCTGATCTGATTTCAGCTCAGATTTTTTTTTGTGTGTCTCTATATGGAAGATCATTCTTAGAGACCTACCCCATGTGCTCCAACATCAGTAACACTTCGAAGTGCCTAGTTAATCTGAAGAGCAGTTAGTCAGCCATAGTGTCAGAAGCAGATGTTGTCAAAAATGCTTTTTTCATATATTAAAAAGTTGCAAAATGTAACTTTGTGTGATAATTTTTAATCCCATTTACATCCTAAATCTGAAAATGGATTTATGAAAGCATTCATTTTGGGGGCCCTTTGGGCAGGTTTCCAGCAGGGATTGGGTAATACCTTTTATTATTTATTTATTTATTTATTAAAGATTTTATGTATTTTTTTTGAGAGATAGAGTGCATGAACATGAACTGGGAGGAGAGGCAGAGGAGGAGGGAGAAGCAGACTCTCCACTGAGCGGGGAACCCAGTGTGTTGGGGGATCAATCCAGGGCCCTGAGATCATGACCTGAGGTGAAGTCTGACACTTAACTGACTGAGCTACCCAGAAGCCCGTGTGTAATGCCTTTTAAAAAGGCAATGAAAGGAACGCCTGGGTGGCTCAGTCAGTTAAGCGGCTGCCTACGGCCCAGGTCATGATCCCAGGGTCCTGGGGTTGAGTCCTGTATGGGGTTCCCTGCTTATCAGGGAGCCTGCTTCTCTCTTTCCTTCTGCCTGCAGCTCCCTCTGCTTGTGCCTTCTCTCTCTCTCTCTGAAAATAAATCAATAAAATCTTTAAAAAATAAAATAAAAAGGCAATTAAAAATAAGGGTTTTTTTAAAATTTTGGAGTAGTTTTAATGTGTACAGAATAGTTACAAAGATAGTACAGAGAGTTCCAATGTATCCTAGACTGTTTCTCCTATTGTTGACATCTTATATTTACTGTGGCAACTAATAACAAATATTGATACATTATTATGAAATTAAGTCCATACTTTTTAGCTAATGTCCTTTTTCTGTTCCAGGATCCCATCTAGGTTACCATATTACATTTATTTATCATGTCTCCTTGGGGTCTTCTAGACTGTGACAATTTTTTGGACTTTCCTCATTTTTTATTATCTTGACAGTTTGCAGAGTACTGGTCAAGTTTTTTTGTAGACTATCCCTCAACTAGGATTTTTCTGTCTTTCTCATGATTAGATTAGGGTTATGCGTTTTGGAGAGGAATACCACAGAGGTAAAGTACCATTCTCATTACTGCTATTAGCATAACTCTTCAATGATGATGTTGGTCTTGATCACTTGATTCACTTGTTTGTTGGGGTTCACCTCTGTAAAGTTACTCTTGCTTTCCCCCTTTTAATACTGTATTGTTTGGAAGGAAGTCAGTAGGCACAGCTCACACTTAAGGGGAGGAAAGTTATCCTTCATCTCCTTGAGGACAATATCTAAATAAATTATTTGGAACTCTTTATCAGGGGAGATTGTCTATTTGCATATCTACATACATTTATTCCTTCATTTATTCATACATGTGTGCACATACCAATATAGATTCATGGGTGTTTATTTTATAGTTTGGGTTCTAATCCAATACTACTGGCCATCTTTGGCTGCTACTTCTTATAACTCTTATATTGTTTTGACATGCCCCATTTAGCAGGGTTTTTTTGGGGGGGGAGGTAGTATTTTTTCATTTATGAGTATTCAAGATGTTCTAGCCTCATTCTTATTGTTTTCTGTTATTCCTCTAGTAGTAGAGTCAACCATTTTCTCAAGAAGCCCTGATTCCTTTTATTCAAGCCATGATCTGGGCTCCAGATCATGCTTGTTGCTATTGGATTATTTTTCCTGCTAGGCCCTGTCAGCCTACGAATTATATCACAGAGCTAGGAAACATATACACACATCATCATTTTTATTTCTATTCGTAGTTTTCTATATCCATCTCACTCTTTTTCTCCCTTCTTCCTTTCCTCCTCTTTCTTCCTTCCTCTGTTCCTTTCTCCCTCCCTTTAAAAATTTTTGAATTCATGTAAATAGTCCCAATCCTAATCCAGTACCACTTTATTTATTCATTATTCTTTACCAATTGTTGGAGAATGCTATATAGAGGCCAAAATCTGGCTATTAATTGTGTTCATTCTTACTGGGGTTTCATTAATTCTAGGTCCTTTCAGCATACCAAGTAAGAAAATATATGTGTATATATTAACCTGTGTACATACAGATCTATAAATATTTCTATATGTATCCATTTATACCCATATTAAGCTAAAAAGGAGTTTATAGTAATGTCTCCAAATATAATACAAAATCATAGGGATCATTCTAGTACCCTCCTCTCACCTGTCCCCACCTACTTTTTTGTAAACTCCTACTCCAATAGTGAGAAACCTGGTTCCCACCATCCACCATCCATTTAACTGTTCAATTCTAATACACACACACACACACACACACACACACACACACACACACACACAGTGGTTCCAAAGTTGCTAACTTTTGCTACACCATGGGAAACAAATTTATCAACTAGAGAATAGAGTAAGATTCTTTTGTAATAATTCCTTCATCTTTGGTTTTACAATTTCTACTCATTTTCAGGACACCACCTTTTTCTACTACTGCCTTTAGGGAGGTTATTTCACACATTTGTAATACAGTTAGATTCTTTTGTCACAGTCTGTGTTAAATCTTGGGATTCCCTGACCTCCCTAAATGATTTTTTAAAATTTACATACATTAAGGTTCACTCTCTATGCTATAGAGTTCTATGGGCTTTGACAAATGCTTCATGTTAGATGTCCACCAATGCAGTATCATTACAGAATATTTTCATCACCTCTGCTTTACCTATTTAATCCTCTTCCCCACCCCCAGAACCTCTAGTGATTACTGATCATTTTACTGTCTCTTTAGTTTTGCTTTTTCTAAAATATTATATACATGGAATCACATTATATATAGCCTTTTCAGACCAGATATTTAAACTTAGCATTTAAGCTTCATCTGTTTTTACATGGCTTGATAGGTCATTCCTCCTTATTTTTGAATATGGACTTGCTACAGTTTATCTATTCAGTGATTGAAGGACATCTTGGTTGTTTCCAATTTTTGCAGTTATAAATAAAGAATTCTCATGCAGGTGAAAATGCAATTTTCAGGATTTCCTTATTTTTGTTATTTTTCTTTGGGATCATGTGTATGTAGTTCTTTAGTCAGCAAAATTTTCATATATATATATATATATATATATATGCAAAAGCTATTTATGTGATGGTACATGACATTTGATCCTTCCCTTACATTTTTTTCACAGACATTCAAGAATTTTATGAGGTGACATTGCTAAATTCTCAAAAAAGTTGTGACCAGAAGATAGAAGAAGCCAACCAAGTTGCACAGAAATGGGAGAAGACATCCCTTCTTGCTCCATGCCATGATAACCTTCAAAGATCTGCAGAGGTATATACTGAAACATCTAAAAGAACTGAATAATATTATGACTTACTTACACCAGTAAAGTGGTCACAGCCATAGTAGTAGTAATCGTTACCAACAGATGGCAACAATAATAATATAAATGTAGTTATACTATACTGTATGCAATATTTACATATAAAAATCCATATTTTGCCATGAGACAAAAAGGCATGAGAAGACATGATTCTTCACATTGTACAAGTGAATTCTGTTATGAATATTGTGATAGTTTGAGTTAACTCAAGTTTAAGGCATTCTGGAATTTCAGAACATGTTTCCAGATGCAATACAGGAAGGAGATAGGATTGGAAATTATGGTCTGTGGCTGTCATCTCCACAGTAGGGCCATATCTCTTGGGATGTTTTAAAATGACGAGTTAGGATTTAGGAACAAAATAATAGAATTTCCATTTATATTTTTTATCATATTCTTTATATTTTTAAAAATTTTGTGCAATTTATATTATTTATGAATTTATATTATATAATTTATTAACAGTAATACACACATTATGTATGTATAAATAAATATAAAGCTAGTAGAGTTCTGTGTTCAAATGGTTTTTATATATAGGATATATGAGATCAAAAAATTTGGAGACTACTGTTGGAATTAATAGCTACTGAAGAGTAAGGCAAGTACTCAGGTTCATAACTAAGGATTAATATGGAGGCAGGGACAGCTCAATGATATTTTTAAGTGACATTCAATACTTTGAAGGCAGGTAGTAGTACACACACACACACACACACACGCACACACACACACATCTGTCAAGATTGTGTAGTGAAGCTGACTTGGAAGCTACATGGAATCCTAGTGATAATCAATGGCACTTCACTGAATCTTTGGATTGTTAAGATTGAGGCCTGTGATATGCGTTCTATCTTGCTCAGAATTGATTTGAAAAACAAAAGAGACTAAGTCTGATGACTACCTTAGTTATTTGAAGAAAAAGTATACAATAATGTGTTAATTGATACCACTATATAAAGTTTATAAAATACTAACAGCATTAAAAGTCTTAATTTCAATACCTATAATTATTTTGACCTTTGTAGTCTTTTTTTTCTGTACAGATTATATGTACATAAAATTTGTACACCAGAATATATGGTGTTTTTATGACTTTTACATTTAATGCTATACTGATAATATTTTCCCATATCATGTCATTAGATGTTTTTTGAAAATATTTTAATGGCTATATAATATTCCATCATTTGGAATTTACTTAAATAGTTCTCCATTCAATATTTAGACTATTTCCAGTTTTAAGCTATGAATAATTATTGGGTATTTATGTTTCTTTAAGTTTTTATTTAAATTCCAGTTAGTTAACATACAATGTAATACTAGTTTCAGGTATGCAATATGTAGTGACTCAATACTTTCATACAATACCCAGTGCTCAACAAGTGCACTCCTTAATCCCCATTCCCTATTTAACCTCCCACTCCCACATCCCCCTCCTCTGGTAGCCATCAGTTTATTCTCTATAGTTAAATTTATTTCTTGGTTTGCCCTCTTGTCTCTCTTTTTTCCCCTTTGCTCATTTGTTTTGTTTCTTAAATTCTGAACATGAGTGAAATCATATGGTATTCATCTTTCTCTGACTCATTTATTTCACTCAGCACTCTCTAGCTCTATCCACATCATTATGAATGGCAATATTTCATTTTTTTTTATGGCTGAGTAATATCCCATGGTGTGTGTGTGTGTGTGTGTGTGTGTGTGTGTGTGTATACCACATCTTCCTAATCCATTCATCAGTTGGTGGAAACTTGGGCTGTTTCCATAATTTGGCTATTGTAGATAATGCTGCTACAAATATCGGGGGTGCATGTATCCCTTTGAATATGTATTTTTGTAGTCTTTGGGTAAATACCTAGTAGTACAACTGCTGGATCACAGGATAGTTCTATTTTTTAACTTTCTGAGGAATCTCAGTATTGTTTTCCAGAGTGGCTGCACCAGTTTGCTATTTTGATGAAGTACAGTAGTGTATTTTTCTTTTGTTTTCCTTGCCTCCAGAGATATATCTAGAAAGAAGTTGCTACCACTGATGTCAAAGAGGTTATTGCCTGTGTTCTCCTCTAGGAGTTTTTACAATTTCATGTCTCACATGTAGATCTTTAATCCATTTGGAATTTATTTTGTGTATGGTGTAAGAAAGTGGTCCAGTTTCATGCTATTGTGTGTTGCTATCCAGTTTTCCCAGCATCATTTCTTGAAGAGACTGTCTTTTTTCCATAGATATTCTTTCCTTCATTGTCAAAGATTAATTGACCATATAGTTTTTGGGTCGTTTCTCAGTTTTTTTTTTCCGTTCCATTGATCTTTGTGTCTATATTTGCGCTAGTACTATACTGTTTTGATCACTACAGCTTTGTAATATAACTTGAAGTCTGGGACTGTGATGCTTCCAGCTTTGCTTTTCTCTTTCAAGGTTGCTTTGGCTATTTGGAGTCTTCATGGTTCCCGACAAATTTTAGGATTGTTTGTTCTAGCTCTGTGAAAAATGCTATTGATATTTTGATAGGGATTGCATTAAATGCATAGATTTCTTTGAGTAGTATAGACATTTTAACAATATTTGTTCTTCCATTCCATGAACATGGTATGTCTTTCCATTTCTTTGTGTCATTTTCAGTTTCCTTCATCAGTGTTTTATAGTTTTCAGAGTACAGGTCTCTTACCTCTTTGGTTAGGTTTATTCCTAGGTATCTAATGGTTTTGGTGCAATTGTAAATGGAATTGATTCCCTGATTTCTCTTTCTGCTGCATCATTTTTGGTGTATAGAAATGCAGAAAGTTTTGTATGTTGATTTTGTATGCTATGTCTTTACTGAATTTGTGTATCAGTTCTAGCAATTTTTTTGGTTGCGGTTTTGGGTTTTCTATAACGAGTATCATGTCATCTGCAAATAGTGAAAGTTTGCTTCCTTGCTGATTTGGATGCTGTTTATTTCTTTCTGTTGTCTGATTGTTGTGGCTAGGTCTTCCGATACTATCATAAATAACAGTGGTGAGAGTGAATATCTCTGCATTGTTCCTGGCTTTAGGGGAAAGCACTCAGGTTTTCCCCATTGAGGATGATGTTAGCTGTGGGAATTTCATATAAGGCTTTTTTTTATGTTGAAGTATGTTCCCTCTAAACCTACTTTGTGGAGGGTTTTTATCATGAATGGATACTCTATTTTGTCATATGCTTTTTATGCATCTATCAAAATGATCATATGGTTCTTATCCTTTCTTTTTTTAATATGGTGTATCACATTGATTGATTTACAAATATTGGACCATCCTTGGAGCCAAGGAATAAATTCCACCTCATCATAATGAATGATTCTTTTAATGTGTTGTTGGATTTGTTGGCCAATACTTTATTGAGAATTCCTGCATACATGTTCATCAGGGATATTGGCTTATAGTTCTCTTTTTTGTGGATTCTTTGTCGGTTTTGGTATCAGGGAAATGCTCTCCTCATAAAATAAATTTGGAATTTTCCTTCCTCTTCTACTTTTTGGAATAGTTTGAGAAGAATAGGTATTAACTCTTCTTTAAATGTTTGGTAGAATTTTCCTGTGAAGCCATTTGGCAGGATTTTTGTTTGTTGGGAATTTTTTAAATTTCTGAGTCAGTTTCTTTGATGGTTATTGGTCTGTTCAAATTTTCTATTTCTTCTTGTTTCAGTTTTGATACTTCATATGTGTCTAGGAATTTACCCATTTCTTCCAGGATGTCCAACCTGTTGGCACATAGTTTTTCATAATGTACTCATAATTGTATTTCTGTGGTGTTGGTTGTTATTTCTCCTTTCTCATTTCTGATTTTATTTATTTACTTGGGTCTGTTCTCATTTTTTTTTATAATTCTAGCTAGAAGTTCATCAATTTTCTTAATTTTTTCAAAGAACCATCTCCTCATTTCGTTGATGTGTTCTATTGTTTTCTAGTTCATTTCTGCTCTAATCTTTATTATGGCCTTCCTTTTGCTGGCTTTAGACTTTGTTCATTGCTCTTTTTCTAGCACCTTTAGGTGTAAGATTAGGCTGTTTGAGATTTTTCTGGCTTCTTGAGGTAGGCCTGTATTACAATAAGTCTACCTCTTAGGGTCACTTTTGCTGCATCCCAAAGATTTGGGACCATTGTATACTCATTTTCATTTCTTTCTGTGTAAAGTTTTTTATTTCTTCTTTGATTTCCTGGTTGACCCATTCATTCCCTAGCAGCATGTTGTGTAGCCTCCATGTAGCTGTGGTCTTTCCAGATTTTTTTCTTGTGGTTGACTTCAAGCTTCATAGCATTATAGTCAGAAAAGATGTATGGTACGATCTTGATCTTTTCGCATTTGCTGAGGCCTGATTTGTGACCTCATATGTGATCTATTCTGGAGAATGTTCCACGTGCACTTTAAAAGAATGTGTATTCTGCTGTTTTAGGATGGAATGTTCTGAGTATATCTGTTAAGTCCATCTGGGCCAGCGTGTCATTCAAAGCTATTGTTTCCTCATTGATTTTCTGTTTAGATGATCTGTCCATTGATGTTAGTGGGTGTTAAAGCCCACTACTGTTATTGTATCATTATCAATGAGTCTCTTTATGCTTATTATTAATTGTTTTATATATTTGGGTGCTCCCATGTTGGATGCATAAATATTTACAATTGTTTCACCTTCTTGTTGGATTGTCCCCCTTATTATGATATAGTGACCCTCTCCATTTCTTGTTACAGTCTTTGTTTTAAAGTCTATTTTGTCTGATATAAGTACTGTTGCTTCAGCTTTATTTTGACATCCATTTGCATAATAAATATTTCTATATTCCCTCACTTTCAATCCGCAGAGGTCTTTAGGTCTAAAATGAGTCTCCTGTAGGCAGCATATAGATAGGTCTTTTTTTTTTTTAAATCCATTCTGATACCCTGTATCTTTTGATTGGAGCATTTAGTCCATTTACATTCAAAGTGATCATTGATAGATATGTATTTATTGCCATTTTATTACTTGTTTTGTCATTGTTTCTGGAGATTTTCTCTGGTCCTTTCTTGTCTTTGTCACTTTTGTTCTCTCCCCTGCATTCAAAGAGTCCCATTTGGTATTTTTTGCAAGGCTGGTGTAGTGGTCATGAACTCCTGCTTTTTATTTGTCTGGGAAACTCTTTATCTGTCCTTTACTCTCAATGATAGCTTTGCTGGATAGAGTATTCTTGGCTGTAGGTTTTTCCCAGTCAACACTTAGAATATATCATACACTGCCTTCTGGTTTGCCAAGTTTCTGTTGAGAAATCAGCTAGCCTTCTGAGTTTTCCCTTGTAAGTTAAGGACTTCTTTTGTCTTGCTGCTTTTAAGACTTTTTTCTTGATCAGTATATTTTGCAAATTTAATTAGCATATGTCTTGGTTTTGTCCTGCTTTTGTTGGTATTGGTGGAAGTTCTCTGTCTCCTGGATCTGAATGTCTGTTTCCTTCCCCATTTTCCAGATTTTCTGGTGATTATTTCTTGAAGTGAATTTTCTGCCCTCTTATCTCTCTCCTCTTCTTCTGGGCTTCCTATAATAGAAATGTTATTATGTTTGATGAAGTCACTGCGTTCCCTAAGTCTTTTCTAGTGCTGCACAATTCTTTCTTTTGTTCAGCTTCATTATTTTCCATTATTTTGTGTTCTAGATCACTAATTCATTCCTCGGCTTTTTCCAGCTAGCTATCCATTGCATCAAGCCTATTTCCAATATCCTTTATTGCATTCTTCATCTCTGATTGATTCTTTTTTAACTCTTTTATCTTTGTTGTAAGGGTCACTGATGTCTTCTGTTCTTTTCTCAAGTCATTGGGTATCCTTATAATTGTTGCTTTAAATTTTCCATCAAGCATGTTACTTTTATCTGTTTCACTTAGATCTCTAGTTGTAGGCTTATATTGTTCTTTCATTTGAGATAAATTCCTCCATCTTAGTATTTTGTCTAAGTCTCTGCCTTCTTCTCTGTGTTAGACAAGCTGTTATGGGGGCGCCTGGGTGGCACAGCGGTTAAGCGTCTGCCTTTGGCTCAGGGCGTGATCCCGGTGTTGTGGGATCGAGCCCCACATCAGGCTCCTCTGCTATGAGCCTGCTTCTTCCTCTCCTGCTCCCCCTGCTTGTGTTCCCTCTCTCGCTGGCTGTCTCTATCTCTGTTGAATAAATAAATAAAATCTTTAAAAAAAAAAAAGAAAAAAGAAAAAAAGAAAAGCTGTTATGTCTCCTACTCATGAAAGTAATGGCCTTATGAAGAAGAGGTCATGTAGTGGCCAGGGTCTGGCACTTCAGGGAGTGTCTCCAGTGTGTGCTGTATGCATTCTGCTATTAAATTTTGGCTTCTCTATCCCTCGGGCCAGTCATCTGCAGAGGCCCTTCTTCCCTCCTCTGGAAAATGTTTGGTCCCTGGCTGGAATATGGTGACTTTTAACTAGGTGTGCTCTGGTCTCCTTGTGAAATGAGACCTGATATCCAACTCCACCAGAACTGAGGCCATGCAGAACTCTCTGGTTGGGAGATGTGGTGTGGGGAGAGAGGAGGAGAAGCCCACCATGCTCAGACTGAGGCAAGCTTGACTGAGAAGGGTAGTCCTGGCAGAGCACAGGGTGTTGGGGTTTCGTGTAAGGAAGTTGGGAAGCCTGTGTTGGCACTGTACTGCCTCCCACATGTTGTTCTGTGTTTATGGTGAGGGGCAGTGGTGGCAAAGGGTGGCAGCCAGCTCCCCCTAACTTGGGGAGGGGTCTCTGTGAATGCTCCCTCCCTTGGACGTTCTCCCAGAGGAGCCAATAATCTCTCCACTGTGTGTCCCAGGCATTTTTCAAATTGCTTTTTCCATGCTGTCTGCCCTCACGTTGTTTGCCTGCTTTTTCTCCATGAGCAGGGCAGTACTCTCAGGGCTCTATCCCAGTCAAGACTGCTGAACTTTAAAACTCTAGGCTTTAAGCCCCACTGGCTGCAAGAACTCATGAAATTCAGCTACTCTTATTTTCTAAGCCAATGGTTTTGGGAAAACATTCTTGTTCATTCCCGTGTGCCCCTCTCTCTCTTGCCCTTCTCTGGGACCACAGCTCCCTCTCCTCTGTAGTGCTCACTATCTGTTTCTCCCTTAAAGCCCATCTCTGTACTTTCTACCTTCAGTGTGGCCTCTTCTCTCCTTTTAGTTGTGGAGTTTGTTCTGTCAGTCTTCAGGCTGATTTCTGGGGTATTTAGCTCTTTTATTTTGTGATAAGATATCTTATGGTAAGATACCTTCTATTCTTTCTTTAGCCCAGTGAGTATCCTAATGATTGTTGTTTTAAATTCTCAATCAATCATGCTACTTACATTTGTTTCACTTAGATCTCCAGCTGTGGCCTTATGTTGTTCTTTCATTTGGGATAAATTCGTTTATCTTGGCCTTTTGTCTAAGTCTCTGCCTTCATCTTCACTGTGGCCTCTTCTCTCCCTTTAGTTTTGGAGTTTGTCAGTTTTCAGGTCAATTTCAGGGGCATTTAGGATGATCTGATAGTTATCTAGTTGTGTCTTTGGGATGAGACAAGCCTAGGGTTCTTCTACTCCACCACCATCTTCCTCTCTATTTATATTTCTTTGGCGATTCATTCAAGCTCCTTGTCCATTTTTGAAGTGTTGCTAAAATTCTTACTGTTTTGCAAGAGCATTTTATTTATGAAATATGCCATCCTATTGTCATAATTATTGCAATATTTCTTGTTTCTTGATCACTATTAATTCTGCTTATAAGGCTTTTTGACATTCAAAATATTTTTAATTTTTAAGTGATGAAATCTACCACCATTTTTTTATTCTTTTTCATTCCAGTATTTGCTGTCTTCCTGTATTTTTTCTAGGCTCTTGTTGCTCTTTATTTGGATCTCCTGAATTAAATTTTAGTCAATTTCTAGATGCATCATCCCATGCAGTTACTTAATTTTACATAAATGATTAAGTATATACTTTTTATTTTAAATTCAGTTCTTTTTCTTTTTTTAAATAATATTTTTTATTATATTAGGTTAGTCACCATACAGTACATTCCTAGTTTTGATGTTAAGTTCCATGATTCATTACTTGCGTATAACACCCAGTGCACCATGCAATACGTGCCTTCCTAAATACCCACCACCAGCCTATCCCATTCCCCCACCCCCCTCCCCTCTGAAGCCCTCAGTTTGTTTCCCAGGGTCCATAGTCTCTCATGGTTCATTCTCCCTTCTGTTTACCCCCCCTTTCTTCTTCCCTTTCTTCTCCTACCGATCTTCCTACTTCTTATGTTCCATAAATGAGTGAAACCATATGATAATTGTCTTTCCCTGCTTGACTTATTTCGCTTAGCNAACCTCCACACTGTTTTCCGAAGTGGCTGTACCAACTTGCATTCCCACCAACAGTGTAGGAGGGATCCCTTTTCTCCACATCCTCTCCAACATTTGTTGTTTCCTGCCTAACTGGCATAAGGTGGTATCTCAATGTGGTTTTGATTTGAATTTCCCTGATGGCTAATGATTTTGAACTTTTTTCATGTGTCTGTTAGCCATTTGTATGTCTTCATTGGATAAGTGTCTGTTCATATCTTCTGCCCATTTTTTGATTTGTTTGTTTCTTGTGTATTGAGTTTGAGAAGTTCTTTGTAGATCTTGGATACCAGTCTTTTATCTGTAGTATCATTTGCAAATATCTTCTCCCATTACGTGGGCTGCTCTTAGTTTTTTTGACTGTTTGCCTGGCTGTGCAGAAGCTTTTATCTTGATGAAGTCCCACAAGTTCATTTTTTCTTTTGTTTCTCTTGCCTTTGGAGATGTGTCATGCAAAAAATTGCTTTGGCCGATGTCGTAGAGGTTGCTACCTATGTTCTCCTTTAGGATTTTGATGGATTCTTGTCTCACATCGAGGTCTTTCATCCATTTGGAGTTTATCTTTGTGTATGGTGTGAGAGAGTGGTCAAGTTTCATTATTTTGCATGTAGGTGTCCAATTTTCTTAACTTTTTTTTTTTACCTTTTAACTTTTCATGTTTTCCCTTTTACTCACTTCCTGTCTGTGCAGCATTAATTTCCCCTCTACATATAGGTAACCTAGCTTACCAACTTAATGTGTTTATACCTTCTACACCCATACAATGTGTATTCATGTATAAACATAAACATGTATCTATATGTATATTTATATCTTTATTTTATATATATCCATGCACACATATACACACACCAACACACACCCACAGTATTATGAAAAGTAATTGTTTTTAAAAAAATCTTCATTTTATATGAATGTTTCTTCAAATTGTCTGGTATACCTTTAATTCGTTCTTCTGATGGATGCATAATTTCATAGTGTGGATGTATCATAACTTATTCAGCGTTAACCCCTCAGTGTGAATTTATTGTTTTCAATTTTTCCCCATGGTTATTAATGCTGCAATCTGATGATTGCATGCATTTTTGAACATATTGATACTTTTGTTCTATAGGATAGATTCTCAGGGTTGGTGTTATTGGCTCCAAGGGTGTGCATACTTTTGTCTTGAATAAGTGTTGCCAGACTGATTTTGCCTTTCGTATTTTCACTAACAATGCATGTTGATACAGTTTAACCTCACATCCATTCCAGCAATAGATGTTGCTGTTCTTTTTAATTTTTGCCAGTTTAATAGGCTTAGTGATACTTCATTTTTAACTTAATTTCCATTTCCCAGACTATTAGTGAGTTTGAACATTGTTTTTTATGCTTGTTGGCTATATTAATCTGCTCTTTGTGAATTTATTCATGTTCTTTTCTCATTTTTCTGTTGTATGTCTCTTTGTGTCCGTTTATATGGGTTTTTTGTATATTCAAATGATTCAATTTACATAATATTGCTATATATAGATTTTCTTAGGGATAAAATTTTTACATGAACTGTTATACACAGGGAATGACTTTGGTTCATATTAATATCCATTCAACAAATACATCAGCTAGATAACTCATTTAAAAAGAAAAACAGAACTTTAGGCTGTTTACTCAGTGGTTACCTAAGATTATCTGACTGAATACATATCAGTCAGGACTTTTAATTGGTTTTTGAACAGATGCTGGTGATATAAAGATGAATGATGAGGAAAAAAAAACCTGCATGGGTATTAGACTTACTTTTTAATGTCAAAATGGATAGGAAAGACAGAGTTAATATAGTGTGGGTTTTCCCACTGCAGTTTTAGGGTTTCTATTAGTTCTGCGCTATTCATCTTAAAATCTCTTGTTTAAGAAGTCTTCATCCTTAACATGAGAGACTATGGACTATGAGAAACAAACTGAGGGCCTCAGAGGGGAGGGGGGTGGGGGATTGGGATAGACCGGTGATGGGTAGTAAGGAGGGCACGTATTGCATGGTGCACTGGGTGTTATACGCAACTAATGAAGCATCGAACTTTACATCGGAATCTGGGGATGTACTGTACGGTGACTAACATAATATAATAAAAAATCATTAAAAAGATTAAATAAGGGGAATTTATCGTGTTGATTATATTTCAATAAGGCTGATATAAATATATTAAAAAAAAAGAAGTCCTCATCCTTTAGTGATTTGAATATTGGCCAGTTATATCCAAAACATCAGAACATGAATGCTCACTAACTCCAATTAGGGTACTTCTGAAGTGAATCTGATTGTTCTTTCTTAATGGGTAATATAAGGCAAAGAGACAGATCTGTCTGGCCTGTCTTCTTGAAGATAGAAGTGGACACAGTAGGAGAGTATATCTTATTTTGGGTGTCAGTGCACTGGGCAGGGCTACTTAGGATCTTGCTCTGTTGGGATTGGCTTTCCAAGGTCAAATTTTGGAGAGTGAGTCCAAATTAAATTGTTGCTAAAGTTGTTTAAATGATGAACAGTAATTGAGAAGTGGGGCCAAAATGAATTTTATTACCAGAAAACCTTAAAATAAGGGACAACATCCTGGGTAGATTCTGTTGATATAGTGTACAGACTTGTTATGTTTTTTAATTCTCATCTTGTATCCCTTCCTTTGAACAGTTTATTTAAAGCATCGGGGAAGGACATGTAAGTTCTTTAAGGACAGCAATCCTAAGTCTTCCTTATCTCTGATTCCTCTTATGCACAAGAGTGTTTACTATGTTAGGCTCAGGAAGTACATGTTGAACTAGAAAGAAGTCTCTCTAAGCACATTGTCCAGTTTCATTCTGGCTATAGGGCTCCTTGCCTATTCAATTATGCTTCCCTCTTCCTGTTCTCTTAGCTGGGTCTCTGCAAGATATAGGCTAGAATGGAGGAGAAACAGGTGTACTTTAGTTTATCAAAGCTGTCATAGGAATTCATGGATAATATCCTCTGAAGCAATAAGAATGATATTCTTATGTGACAGGTACATTGGCTATGGAAACAAAAGTTTCAAAAACACTTAAAGCAATGGATGCATCACTGGGATACTGATTTCAGTGGATTATATATGTGCTAGTACATTATTCAACAACAAAAAGGATTATTAAGACATCCGTAGCCTTTAAAAAATCTCTGATAATGCAGAAAAATAAAAAAGGAAGTATCCTCTGACAACTCCAGAAGTCAATATTAGTGGTTGAAATGATGACTTTGTTTTATGGATTCAAGATTTACCTTTGTGTTCTGTGCTTCTTTTTAGTAGAATCAAGTCAATCTTTTGAAGTATTTTGACAACATGAAGACAAAACCTGGTAGCATAAAAATGAGGATTTCAGGGCAAGTAACCATCAGATGGCTCTTGGCTGCAAGATGTCAGTGATACTTTCATGCCAAGGAAGTGTCTGCCACCCCCAGTAGAAGGCTCCACAAAGAGGGGCACTATTGTTCACTTAGTGTCTAGCACAGTGCCTGGCACAGGAGGACTCTTAGTGAATTATAATATTGCATAGAATTTTTAACTTTATTTTTCTGTAAATCCACATGATCTTAGTATTAAGCTTTGAATCTGCTGAGAGGCAGAAAACATAATCTTCTAAATTCTGGGTTTTCTCAAAGCATTTTTGCTTTACATTTAATCACTCCCACACTTTTCCTCCACCATCCTTTTTTTCTCAGAGGGAACAATTCCTTGATGCAAATATTTCGTCAGAACATCTCGGTAAAAGTAGAGAGACTGTGTAATATTGTACATCACTGTGCCGAGGACAGTGCCTCAATGATTACTGGTAGATTGAATGATATTGGTGGGGGAGACAGTCAGGGAAGCATCATGATCATCAATCAACATCCACAATGAGATAATTCCTGTTGGGACATTTCCTTTCTAATCTTGGAGAATCCTCACTCCTTTATGTTGGCATATGCAGCTGAGATGCATGTTTGTACTTGGTCTTTAGCTATAAGGTGTGCTCTACCCTCTGCTCCTCTTCCTCATTTTAACCACAAAACTTCCTCACTTAATTATTTTTTAAATCTCCGTCAGTGTATCTCATGGCTACATGAGTAAAAACTGGCAGCAAAACGAGCATTTGGCTGCTTCCTCCTCTTCTTGGGGTACAGTGGGATTTAGTGAAGCTTCTCAGTATCTTCTACTGGATGTTCCTTTACCAGTGTTTTTATTTTATTCTCCTGTGCCCTATTGGTGCCAGGGAACTTCTTTAAAGACTTAGGGTTGAGAGAAGAATGCAAGTTGAAGTGATTTTTGGCAAAGCTTCCTTTTCTCTTCTTTTATTCTCTCTTTTGCTCTTTTAATATGAGTGTTTTGGACAGAGGTAGAGTGTGTAACTGGGAAGAAATATATTCCATTTGACCGCATGGTCCTGTAAATCTTTCCAGTCTTTTACCTGAATAATAGCTTTTGAATTTAAAAACAAGAATATGGTGTCTGTGCTCTCTGTTGTTATGTCCTCTGGAAGTTCTGGAAGCCTCTAATGCAACAATTCAAATGTAGGGTGGTTAGGGTAAAAGGGATATGCAAGGAAAACCCATTATTAATAAGTCACTCTGTCCTTCTGCAATAGATGCAGAAAGATTTGCTGCTTTGATGAAGATATCCTGTAACTTGCATTTTAATGTCTGGCTTGCTGCAGGAAAATTTGCTATGAGGAAAAGAGGATGGTAGATAGAAATCTCTTAATCAGTTTTTAAAAAACAAGAAAGAACAAATAAAGCAAAGCTTGAGTCTCAACCAAAGTTTTCCCCCAGTTTTATTGAGTTATAATTGACCTATAGCACTGTGTAAGTTTAAGGTTTATAGGATAATAATGACATACATATTGTGAAATGATTATTCCAATAAGTTTAGTTAATGTCATCATCTCATACAGTTACCAAAAAAAAAAAAAAGAAGAAGAAGAAGAATGAAAAATGTCTTTTTTTCCTTGTGATGAGAGCTATTAGAATTTACTCTCTTAACAACTTTTCAAATATGCCATACGGCATTGTTAGCTATAGTCATCACATTGTGCGTTATGTCTTCAGTCCTTTTTAAAGTTATAACTGGAAGTTTGTACCTTATGAAAAGTTTGCTTTTAAAATATAATTGTGGGGGCACCTGAGTGGCTCAGTCAGTTAAGTGGCTGCTTTCGGCTCAGGTCATGATCCCGGGGCCCTGGGATGGAGACTCACAGTGGGCTCCTTGCTCAGTGGGGAGTCTGCTTCTTCCTCTCCTTTTGTCTCCTGGCTTGTGCTCTCACTCTGTCATATAAATAAATAAATAAAATCTTTATATATGAAAAATTCTGCACATCTTACCTCTCAATCCAACTCAGTAGTCTGATATTTTTTACTGTGTGGTAATATTGCTATACTTTCAATTTTTGCCATAAAATAAGTTAGAAGTGATGGAAAACTGAGATTGGGATTTTATCACATGTACTATGACACCTCCATCATATTTAACATAATTTTAAGAGATTTGTTTTCTACTGCCCTGTCTTCAAACAGTGTATTTACAATCGAGGTCACTTTATAAAAGTAAGGTCTTTAGCATTTACTGTGAAACATAGACATATGGTGTCACTCCTTTGTCAAAACCTTCCAGTGTCTTCCCACACAAGCTAAGCTCCTTGTGATATCTTGTAGATCTCTACCAGTCATGACTTCAGTTACCTCTCTGATTTAACCCTACTACTCTACTCCTCACTCACTCCTGTCTGGCTTCCCTAGTTTCCTCACTATTCCTTAAACACATAGAGCCTTGATTTCTTTGCACTTGTTTTGTCCTTCAGGAATAGCCTGAAATGCTGTTTTTCTAGATATCTGCATGGGAGGGGGTGAACTCTTTCAAGTTTTTAATGTTACCTTTTCAAGTGAGTCCTACCCCATTCTATTTAGAATAACCCTACCCAGCACTCTCTGTTACCATTCTTTGCTTTGTTTTTGTTCAAGCACTTGTTATCATCTATCAAGAGAAACATTATTGCCTAGTTGTTAAGGGAAAGCTCTCTATAGTCAGACCCTTTGGCTTTGAATGCAGGCTCCACCACTTACTGGCTGGGCAACTTGGATAAATTATTTAATCCCTCTAGATCGTAGTTTCTTCCTCTAAAATGGTAATCTTGAATTAAATGTCTGTTTGCTCTCTCAATGAAATATAAGCTTCATAAGGGAAAGGATTTTTGTCTATTTTGTTTATTTCCTTTTCCTCAAAACCTAGAATATTCCCCCATTTTATCAATCATTTGTTGAGAAGTTTAATTCTGTTATTTTAGCTTATAGCATTTTTCCTCCTAAGAACAAATACACTAAAATTAGCTCTACCTTCTTAGCTAGGGCCATCTGAATCTTCCATGAGAGCCTGCTGTATTTTTAGAATAAACGCATAGTACAAGTGACAGCTGATGGAATGACTCACTCATCCATTAATTCTTTCATTTAAATATTTATTGTTGAAGCTACTGTATTTTGTTAGGCTCTGTGCTAGATAAATTCATTGGGAGACACTAAAATTAAAATATGTTTTTCCATTAACCCTGAACTCAAGGAGTTTGTTTTTTAGTTGAGAGTCTGGACTTTTAAGGATGAATCTGTGAGGATGGTGACTGAAGCTCTGACTTTGTATTCAAACAAATGTGGGTTTTAAGTATTTGTAATCTATATGACCTTGAATAAATTATTCAATCATTCTAAACTGTAGATTCCTAATCAGTAAAGCAGGGATAATATTTGTACTTATTTCAGAGGGCTTTGAATTCATTAAGTGAGATTATCTAGATAATGTGCTTAATATAGTGCCTGACACATAGTAGGCACTCAATAATTCTTATCTGCTATCATTATTGCCTTAAAGGCTGCCTTGAAGGATGGATAGGGTGTGTAGAAGTAGGCAAAAAGGGCATTTCAGGCAGAGATAACAGCTTGAGTTAAGTCAGAGAAGTGATGAGGCATGGGATGCATGTGGGAAATTCCAACTAGTTCTGTTTGACTGGAGTATAGAACACATTAAAGTAGGTAGGGAAAGTAGGAAGATCAAAGTTCAGTCATGTAATTCTTCACCCTGAAGTAACCTCTGGTAACACTTTGACGTATTTCCTTCTATCATCTTTTTTATACAGCACAAGTTTGTGTGAAAGATAGTTTATTATGGAATTGAGATTAGAAATGCAGATAATAGTAAATATCTATATGGGGCTAGTGTGTGCCGGACACTGTTCTAAATGTTTTTAATCCCTATTGCTTTCCTTCTGGGTCTTTCTAACAAATCTGTGATTGGTTTTAAGAAAGAAAAGAATAACAACAATAACAATAAGAGTACCTTACCCTGAAGTATTCCCAAGATAGTATGTATCTCCCTATATAAAATAATCCTGATTTGATGCTCCATAGCTGATCATTTGGCAGTATTTCCCCAGTAGTCTTCTTGTAACATGACTATGTCTGATTCAGTCTACTTCCATTTTTAAAATAGGAGTTATTTTTTGGAGTACAGATTTCTTTAGAACCTTTCTGTTATTGAAAGGGGGGAAAGGAGAAGTTGCCTAGAGTAGGTGTTATCCATTACAAAGGTTTTTAGAATAAAGTTTATGTTCTTCTATATTGGTTGTTTGGTGGCATAGTCTTTCCATATCACCACTTTCCAAGAAGATGGAGGATAAAACCTCTTTTTCATCTCCCCATCCCTGCCTCTCCTGCTCCCCTGCACAATTCCAGGGGAAGGCATGTATTGCATGGAACACTGGGTGTTATACACAAACAATGGATCACAGAACACTACATCAAAAACTAATGATATACTGTGTGGTGACTAACATAACATTAAAAAAAAAAAAAGCAGAGGGAAATGACCAGCATCAGCTTCTCTGCTCAATCCTCTGTCCATAACATACCAAAAAAGAGACTACTCTGTTGATATTAGAATTCGCTGGTGTGGGTTGGGGATAATTATGCAACAGACAGGGCTTCATCCCTTTAGGTTGTTAGAAAGTCCTAGGGAAGAAAAGATTCCTGCTATTTTCAGCCCTATAAAGCTAAAGGTTCTAAGATCTCCAACTGAAGATCTTATTATTTAAGCTCTCCTTGCTCGATTCCATATTTTTATAGTCATAGCTTATGAAAATTGTCATTTTCTGGTTGATTCACCAAACTTCAGTTCTTAGAAAGAATAATAGCATTCATTCGTTAATTTATTCTATCAGTATTTGTTGAGTATATATTATATGTCCAGTATTAGATATATGTCAACAAACAAAACATTTCTGCCTTCCTGGTTCTTATATTCTAGGGGTGGGAACAAACAGTAAATAATCATCAAAATTAAATAAAGTATATAATGTATTAATATGTGATGACTTGTATGGGAAAAATAAATCTGGTTGAAAGGTGTTAGGAATGCTGGTTACAAGAGGTAGCAATTTTAATTGAGTGGTCAGTGTAGGCCTCAATGACAAGGTGATATTTGAGCAAAAACTTGAAGGATGTAAAGGAATTATCCATGAGATTATCTGGGGGAAGACCATTCCAGGTGGAGGTACTAGCCAGTATAAAGGTCCTCTAGGGAGCTAGTATAGTCAAAGGATACTGGGGGCAAGTCTGTTTGGCTGTAGCCAAGAGAACAAATGAAAGAAGAATAGAAGAAAGGGATAAAGAAAGGGGGGGGGGTAATCAGAAGGGGGAATGAAGCATGAGAGACTATGGACCCTGGGAAACAAACTGAGGGCTTCAGAGGGGAGGGGGGAGGGGGAATGGGATAGGCTGGTGATGGGTAGTAAGGAGGGCACGTATTGCATGGTGCACTGGGTGTTATACGCAACTAATGAATCATCAAACTTTACATAAAAAACCAGGGATGTACTGTATGGTGACTAACATAATATAATAAAAAATATAATATAATAAAAAAATATTATTATGAAGTTAAAAAAAAGAAGGTAAGTTCTAAGGATGATAGGGGGCCAGATTATGTACAACCTTATAGGCTATTGGAAGGATTTTATTCTGAGAGAAATGAGAAACCACCGGAAGGTTTTGAGCGTATGAATGACTTGTTCTGACCTTCCCAAAAGGCATGCAAAATCTCTTATTTTTAGAAATGAGAAATATTTTATTTCTACCTGGATTGGTTTGACTTGTCATTAGTTTTCATAGGCTTCTTTATTGTAGCTATATATTTAGTGTATATTGAAGTGGATAGCAAGGACAATGGGGTCATTGTTTTGGATCCTCTGAAGTCCTTATAGTATGCCTCCCAATGATTGATTTCTCTCTTAAAACAAAATCAGATGAGTTCCCAAAGAAAAACGTTGACATTGTTTTAATAGTATGTAGTATTAAAAGACCTGGAGATCAAGGTTTAGACTTTTCTTGTCTTGAAAGAAAATGACATTTACCTGTTTTCATTCATCCTGGAATCATTTTAAATATAAACTTCACCTACTAGTTCCTGAAATTTCATTTCAGGTGCCTAGAGGGAGAGATCTCTCTTTTCACTTCATCAGCATATATGTGATAAAATTCTAACTGCTTAACTTAAATTCTGATTTGTAGAAGATTTTTAGAAAATGTAAATCAAAAAGGTTTCTGTTGCTTCGTTATAGTATTTTTTACCAATAATATGCTGTCGATGTTACAAGGTGGCAGCAGCAAAGTCATAATAGAGTTATTCTGTGTTGTTGAGGTTTTGAAACAAATGGAAAATATTCACTCAGCCTTTATTTTGGGAACATAACAAAGACATTACTTGTTTGAAAACAGATAATCCAAGGTTTGATTTTTTGCTTGTTTCTAGGGTCTATTTTCCTGAGCTATAAGTGATTTATTTCTCTCTTCTTTACTGTTCTATACTGAAGCATATATCACTCTCCTACTGGCTGCCAAAACTACATTAACTGATTTGTAGCTCCCAGTTATGGTGAGTTTTTTGCTTAACTATCTTTTATTCTTTTGTGAAAGAAACAGACATAGAATCCTCCCCACTTCTGCTTTAAGAATTTATATTTATTAGTCATTTTTTCCCACAGAGCTTGAGTTGCTGTGCTGAAACCTGCAATTCTGACTTGGTAACAAAAGGAAAACATTCTTATAATACTGAACGATTATTGAACCGTGTTGCAGTAGCAGTACTGGGCCAGGAAAGAGGCAGCTTGGCATAATGTGAAAATGAAGAGTCATCTGAGAGCTCTGTGTTTGAATTTTGGTTTTTCTGTACGCTAGTTATGTGGCCACAACCAAATTTCTTAACCTCTCTGAACTTCAATTTCTTTATTCGCAAAATGTTAAAATAATAATAATATTTACCTCATAAAATTATTTTGAAGGATGACTAAAATGTAAGGTATGTAAAGTGCTTAGTACAGTAGTTCCTGAGCCTAGTAAATATACCATAAATAGCATATTTACCATATTGGTAATGATCTTGTGGAAAGTCCTTCCATCTCTGAGTCTTACTTCCATCATCAGTAAATGGAGAAAAAAACTACCTGTTGGGGAGAATCAGATGTAAAGATACACACACACACACACACACACACACACACACACACATACATGAAGGCTTTGAAAACTGAATTTTATCAAACTGCATTATATTAGAATGTATGGTAAAAATAGGATTTTATTTCCCTATTTCATCATTCTTTCCGGGGAATTCAGATCAAATATCAGATGGGAAAGCAGTTTGCAAAGCAAAAGCATTATGTGAATGTAGATAATCTCATCATCATTACTCTACAGCACGCAAATACCTTCTCACATACCTGTTGCTGTTACTTGGAATTCTTTTCATGGATATTTTTGTGGGGCTGAAGAAGAGAAAGAGTAATAGTAGTCCCTGGTAGAATGTACATGCCTGCCATAAGGCTGTAGGGCAGTATCATACGGCTGTCAGGTATGAATGAGCTTGTCAGAGCTCCTTATTGACATTTTAATAAGACCAGTGTCTTTTTACTTTTTTTTTTTAAATTTATGCTTATTTGAGCGAGAGGGAGGAAAAGAGTAATTAGGTGGCCCAGGGGACCTGGGTGATGGTGGGGGGAACTACCTGATGATAAATGAAAGTGAGTTGGGAGAGACGTGGAATAGAGAGAAGAGGCACAGTCATAGAGGGGAACCTTAAAGCACAAGTGAATGGTCTCAAACAAGCTTTAACTACCACTTAATTTTTTAAAATTACTCCAGCCTGGCAAGAAGCACAAAAATTAGGTCTTATAAAGAATGATGAAACTGTCCTCCCTTCCATTCCCTTCCCTTTTCTTTCCTTTCTTTCCCCTCTGCTTTCTCACGTTTTCCCTTTCCTTGTCACTTATAGAATATCAGCTATGTGTTGTCATCTTTGAGTGGTGTCTTTAAGCTGCTACCCATCTTTGCACATGTTGGCTGGTGCGTAGAAGTGAACCTCAGGAATGTGGTCTTCTTTCCTAGCCTCTGTTCTGCCCACCTGTTTTTGACCTGTTCCTTTCACTTGGTGCCTTTCTCCAATCTTCCTGACATGAATACTAGTCATTTTCTTTTCCTTGGACTTGATATCTATCTTTATATCAGTTGCCAAGATGAGGAAGACCAAGGCTCTTTATTGGATCTTATACTTAGTAGGAGGAACAGTGTCTCATATATATAGACCATTATATAGTTTCAAAATATCACTTATCTTAGTTGATTCTCAGAATGGCTTGGTGATCCAGATAGAGTTGATGTCACTATCCATATTAGAAATGAGGAAGCTGGGATAAACAACTTGTCCAGGATTATATTGTTAGAAAGTGACAAGAGTCAGGGATTTGACTATAAGCCAGGAATTTCTCCACTACACTCTGGGAGGAAAAGGCTAATTTTCACAAGGATATTAGGGATGGTTTCATGGCCATGTGGCTCTAGCACTGGGCTTTGCATGATGCTTAAGACTTGGGTGGAGGAGACAGATATTTCAGGAAGAGGAAACTGCATGAGCAAAAACTTGGAAGAGTAATAAAACCTGCTACTTACAAATGAAGTCTGGGCTAGGCATTTTTAATGTATTACCTCCTAATCTCCATAGCAATCCAGCAAGGTAAATATTTTATTGATTGATTGCTCACCTTGTTTTAAATAGGATTTGTGATGGTACGTAGGCATTATTTTTAATTTGCCAAAGATGAAACTAAACCTCAGAAAAGTTGAGTAATTTGATCGAAGTCACAGAGTAAAATCCCCACAGTGTTGTTGTGGGGATTAATAATTATGTGCCTGACGTCCCATGGCCCTTCCCAGGAAAAATGGAAAAGTCTTTATGAATGGCGAGCAGTCAGTAGTCAGGTTTAGCAGACAGGGGAGCCAAGAGTTATAAGACTGATTAGGTGATATTGGCTGTCTGATTGAGAGCTTTAATTACAATATGATAGAGTTTAGACTCTGTTCTTTAGGCAGTTGTGAGCCATAGAAATTTTCTGTGCAGGAAAGTGGCATTATCAGTTCTGCTAACGAAGATTAAGCTGCCAGCATCATGCATGATAGATCAGAGAAGGGAGAAACTGGTGGCAGGGAGACCAATTAGTTGGCTGTCATACTAGGGAATATTCAACGGGGTACCTGGAAAGCTATACATTATCCTTCTTGAGTGGATTTTTCTTTGCAAGTATCATTTCTCATAGATAGTAACTTCATTTATAAAAAAAAAATTAGGTTAAATTTTAAAAACGCACCCAAACTAACTTTTAAAAGAAAATTCTGATTGCAAAATTAATTACCTAAAGAAGCCTGTGAGTAACTTACAGAGCTGGTGGTTACTTTGCTGAGGCTAAATGAGGCTCAACATTTTTCTATGAATAATTTATAGTAATATTTTTCTTTGGAGTACTCTAGCTAACTTTCCAATAATATGATCCAAAATTGTAAGAATACATTAGTTTTGTACCTACTGCTGCTCAAATGTAATGAAATTGGATCACATTCCTGTTTACTAGAAGTATTGGACCTCAAAGGATATAATATTGAGATGATGAAAAAAATTAACTATAAAATTCCACTAATGCTAATCACTTTGAAATTTCTCTAAATTTGACCTTCCTCTTCATTTGCAATGCCACTGGTCTAGTTGAAGCTTTCATAGAATCTTCCTGAGAGATGTGGCGACAGGTTAACTGACCTTCGTAATCCGTCTGAACTCTCTACCTCAACCTCCATAAGCCAACAGTTTAAAGAGTACCTACTGATCTTCATTGTTTATTGACTGTTGTTCCATTTCCTTAGCATAGCATTTACGTTAGCATAGCCTTTACAGTTTGGCCCAAACTTGAGTTAAGTCTTACTTAAGCCTTGTTCTTGTCGTTTCTTCTGTTATTTTTCCCCTTAGTTTTCATCTGGAAATTTCCTACTTAATCTTTTGAAAGCCTACTTGTTTATCACCAATCCCCCAATGACCTAGAACAAATTCTTCCCTCCTGAGTGCTGCTCAAAGCCTCTGATAGAGTGTTCATCGTATTCTAATAGAACTAGTTGCTCTAGTGCTTCACTTGTTAGATTGAGAGCTTTCTGATATCAAATATTACATTTATTCATGTAGCCATAATATGGTTCAGAGCTTGTTACGCAGTAAGTATTCAATACATGTTTATTGAGTGATTGACTATAGCTACCTTGATGTCAGAGAAAAATATACCATTTTGCTAAATATGTATGTATTGTATGGAAGCATGTCTTAAAAATCTGTTTGACCCTGGGAAAAGGTTTCTAGTGCTAGGTAAAATTCCAAAGGAACTTGTTAGAAGTACAGAAATGAGTCATGGTTGTCCATAGCTCACTCTATCCTTTAACATACTTAGTAGGTGACAGAATATGGGACAATTATGGGCTAACTGATGTCATATAGTTCTACATCCTTCACTGTGTATCAAACTTTATTAGCACATTGTTATTACTATCAGGGTCAGAGATGCTATTGGGTCATTAGCAGCTTGGGGAGAACGGTTAGGTTGCAAAGATTATACTCTATCCTGCTGTAGACTTGATTTGGGTTGGTTGCTTACCCATTTTGATAATTTTTCTCTTTTAAAAATCAATTTTTTGTCTTTTTTAGCAGTTATGCAATAGTACATTCTTATTCCTTATTTAACAGGCAGAGAGTATCCTGGCAAAAAAGATAGAGGAGACTTCACATTCCCTAAAGTTTTGCTTCCATAGGGAAAGGAGCTTACATTATATGGAAGTCAATGCAGCTCTCAAAATATTATGGTGAGGGGGTGAGATTTGTTTATATGGTGGAACTATCAATAAATTGATAAAAATGTAACAGTGAAGATGTTTCAAAATATCCATACTTTACAAGCTTGATGTGATACTGCCTATATAGCAATATAATAGATCTAAGGAGGTCTACCTGCTTTAGACCCTGTCCATGGTGGTTTTATATGGAAACCTCAAAAGGACTTGGTATTCTCATCCAGAAATATACAGTGCCGCCCCCCCCTCCCCCGGCCCACTTTATCTGTAGGGAATTTGTTCTAGGGCTCCCAGGGGATCCCTGAAACCACAGATGGTACTGAACCCTAAATACACTATGTATTTTTCTGCACATATCTGTGATAAAGTTTAGTTTACAATTAGGCACAGTAAGAGTTTAACAATAATAACTAATAATATAATCAAACAATTGTAATATTATACAGTAATAAAAGTTATGTGAATATGGGCCCTCTCTCTCACATATACACAGTCTTAGAATATTTTTGTTGTTCTGTACTCATCATCCTTCTCCTTGTGATTATGTAAAATGATAAAATGCCTACATGAGGAGATGAAATGAAGTGAATGACATAAGCATTGTGACATAGCTCTAGGCTACTACTGATCTTCTGAGGATGGATCAGAAGTAGAATTATCTGCTTCTGGGCCGTGATTGATCGTGGGTAACTGAACTACAAAAAGTGAAACCATGGGTAAGGAGGGACTATTGTACTCTTCTTGCTTTGAGTGGCTTAGTTTTTGTTTTTCCTTTAGGAAGCCTGGCACTTTTCACATTGTGTTATAATTATTTGTGAGCAGGCTAGAATTCCCTGACAATGTTATGGAGCCAGGAAATGTGTCCTATATATATGGGTTACGTCCTTGTGGCACTAGTCCAGATTCCTGCATCTAGTAGCCAATCAATAAACATTCATTGGATAAATAAATGGATTATATTACTGTCTTATCTAAAAGGACCATAGTTTTCACACTATATAGACATATGGAAACAGGAATAGTCGAAATTAGGAGTGTTCCAGAAATTCTCACATCTGTGATTATACAACTTGTAACGTCAAAGAACAGAATCAGATAGTAGTTCCAGGGTGTTTGAGGCCCTAGAAAATCCATTAAAACACTATTAATTAAACATTTTTGAAATGTTCACAGACATTACTATTCTCAGTTATAATTTCATTATTACTTAAGTAAATATTTATTTGTATGTATGCAGTCATGATTAAAAGTAAATAATGTAAGATCATGGCTTCACGTATGAATAACCCTGTGTTATTTATTTAAGGAGAGAAAGTTGTTTTATTTTGACATTTAGTGTTGTCATCCTCCAAAACCTGATGAAAAATGAATCAATGAATATAACACCAGATATTATACTAGCAGGAAAACCTGAGTTCTCTTGTATAGAGTCTATGAGAGTGAGTCATAAACCCAAAGCCATTAATGCCTCAAGTCACTGAGGCATTTCTTAAAACTAATTTCTTAAAGAAATATATAATACAAAATCATCATGAGATTTCTTTTTTTCTTTTTAAAGATTTTATTCATTTATTTGAGAGAGAGAGAGAGTGAAAGAGAGAACACGAGAAGGTGGGGGAGTGCAGAGGGAGAGGGAGAAGCAGACTCCCTGATGAGCAGGGAGCCCGATGATGATGTGGTACTCGATCCTAGGACCCTGAGATCATGACCAGAGCCAAAGGCAGACGCTTAACCCACTGAGCCACCCAGGTGCCTGGGTGGCTTTATTTCTTTATAGTACTGGGATGTTAAGTTCTATATGTCCACTTGGCTCAGCTATAATACCCAGTTATTTAATTAAATACTAATCTAGAGGGTATGAAGGTATTCTGTACATGTGGTTCGCATCTATTACCAGTTTGTTTTAAGTAAAGAAGATGATTCTCGAGAATGTTGGTAGGCCTCATGCAATTAGTTGAAGGCCTTAAGAGCAAAAATTGATGTTTCCCAGAGAGGGAGTTTTGCATCAAGACTGCAGCACCGGGGCGCCTGGGTAGCTCAGTCGGTTAAGTGTCTGCCTTTGGCTCAGGTCATGATCCCGGGGTCCTGGGATTGAGCCCCATGGTGGGCTACCTGCTCGGCGGAGAACTTGCTTCTCCCTCTGCAGCTCCCTCTGCTTATGTGCGTGCTCTCTCTTTCTGTCAAATAAATAAATAAAATCTTAAAAAAAATAAAGACTGCAACACCAGTCCTGCCTGATTTTCCAGCCTGCTGGCCTGCCCTATAGATTTTTAGACTTGCCTGCCTCTAGAGTTGCAAGAGTCAATTCCTTAAAATCAATCCCTTTGTCTCTGTCTCTCTTTCCTTTTGGTTTTGTTTCTCTAGAGAATGCTGACTAATGTAAGCACTAACCCATTTTAATAATAGGTAACACTTATATAGTGCTTATTATATTCTAGGCAGTTATTAAACATTTTACATATATTAAGTCATTTAATTCCCGTAACAGTTATACAGGAGGGGTATTACTATTACTTTCTTTTTACAGATGAATGAACAAAGATGCAGAAAGTTTAAATGATTTGCCCAAGGCCAAATAGCTAGTAAGTAGAAGGGCTGGGATTCAATTGTAGGCAGTACATTTTCTAAACCACCCTGCTATATACTTTTCAAAATAATAGATTGTGTTCCCAGACACAAATCACAACACAGAATAGATCAAGAGCAGAGCTTCATTTAATTCTTTTTCTTCTCTGTATGTGGTGGATTTGAGGTTCCAACTGGTACCATTATACATGCTAGTGTCCTATCATTAGCACTGTCATGATCCTTCAACATTTATTAAGACTATTAACGATACACTAAATTCTTACATGCACAATCTCATTTAATTCCCTCAATCCTGTGAAGTTGTTTCTACTCTATTTTACAATGTAGTAGAGGATTATGAACTCAAACTCAATTAGCTTTGTCTCCACAATATGTGGTCTTGAATCTTTCTGTCTCTTGGAATATCATGGAATCCTAAGAATTTTGAGGACTCTTATTGTTCCAGTAGTCCAAGGACTTTTCCAAAGCAGGATCTTTTCTGTTGAATTCCATCTGATATTCATCCAATCTAATGTGCAATCTCTCTAACATTGGAAAAGTCTGAACAGGTCATCCAAATGTTAGCTAGTAGATTAAGGACCAGATTAGATGTATTTTTTGAGGCAGTCTGTTGCAGAGTGGCATAGGGCTGGAGTTTACAAGGGAGGAGTTGGAAATAGGGAGACTGAGTAACAAGATGCAAATACGATTGCAACAAAGAAGTAGTAGGCTTGTAAAAGAAAGGGTCTATGTAAGAACTAGAATAGATTAAAGGAGATACTTGCTTGAGATGCTTTAACTAGGGCAGCAGCCTCATGGCTGGAATGTCAGGTTATTTTAAAAGTATAGTATCGAGATACAGAGTTTACTGTTTCCATTATGTGTATGTTCTGGCTGTTCGAAATGTCTCCCATAGATGGAAAAAAAGTAGGTTTTCCTAAAATTCTACCCATTAGTCCTAATTCTGAACACAGTGCAAAACACATTCTTTTCCATCAGTATGAAAGCCATCAATTATTCCCTTATTCTTCTCCTCGTCTTTCTTACCAAGTATTTATCTGATATGTAGGCATCACATGGAGCTTTTAGTGAGACATTAGCAGTTCCAGTTATGTGTTATTTAAAACATTAAATAAGAAAATAGGGTGATAAACAGTGAAGTATCTACTCTCATTGTAATGGTGCTAACTGAAAATTATTGGGATGAAGCTCTCTGAAAAAAGGATGATAACAATTCAGTCATGTTTAGTGATGGCCCAGATATCTAAAATAAACTACCCCACTTTACTCATGAGGAGCATGTCAGTAAAAACAGAAAAAGAGCTCTGAGGAGCCAGAACCAATTCTATACTCTCTTAGAAATTTGTCAGGATTAAGTAAAATAATGCAAATAAAGTACTTAGCACATTGCTTGTCAGTAAATATTCAAAAAATGAAAGTTATTAAATATAGGGAACAATTGCTATTGGAAAACACATTCATAATCCTAAGGAATGAAATCTGACAGCTTAATAGTAAAAGATGGCAGGAAAAGAAAAATAAAATGTGAAAAACAAACAGAAAAATACAAAAACACCGCAGTCTGAGATCATTTGGTGTATGGTAAACTCACTGAAGCAATTACTCTATAAAGAAATAGCTAAGGTTCAAAGTAGTGTCAATTGCTTTAAGTGTGATTTCCTTAAGAGGAAAGGAATATGCATATTTTAGAAAGGCTTCCATACAAAATAAATATTTTATCCTGAAGGATTAAGCTCTAACATATGTGGAAAACTCCTCTTTTTAAAATGACCTATTTCACATGGTTTCAGATAGCCAGACATTTGTTTAGCTTGGGTTGGTTTGGTGTTACTGTTTCAGATTATTTGACAACATTCATTCAACGTACATTGATTAAATGCTTTGTACCAGGATCAGTGTTGCTTGTTCTAGGGGATACAGAAATGAGTGAGACCACGAGGCCAGATCTTTGCCATTTAGAAGGAAGACCCATATCTTAAGCACCCATGTAGCTTGATATCAAGTGCTAAGATAGAGATGGATACAAAATTTTATGGGAGCACAGAACAGGTTTATTAAATATGCATTATGTAACTGCTGCTAAAGGAAATCATGAAAAAATATTATCTAGAACTGAAATTTCTTGCTCTTTAGAACTTGTAGTACAACACTAAATGACTTTGTTTTCTTTTTTTTTAAATAATAATTTTTTATTATGTTATGTTAGTCACCATACAGTACATCCCTAGTTTTTGATGTAATGTTCCAGGATTCATTACTTGCATATAACACCCAGTGCACCATGCAATATGTGTCCACCTTAATATTGTTTTCTAACATTTTGCTGTGACTGTGGTAAAATGACTCCCTATGAGGCAAATATTTCTTCATCAGAATTGATGGGCTCAGAGAGAAAGTTAATGTGCATAAGAAACACTTAAGTAGTCATTTCTTCACTCTGTCAACACATTCTTCTTGAGTGCCTAGAGTTTCTACTCTGTGCCACATACTAGGGATACAGAGATGAGTGAGACTGCATCGCATGTACTGGGAGTCAGAGTGCTGCCATGGAAGGAACATAGGTGTTGGAGCCAAATAGGCTGGGTTAGGAATTCTGCTTCCCCTACTTATAGCAATGTGCTTTGAACATACCCTTCTTACCCAGTACAATGAGAATAGAAATATTTGTTTTGGTATTTGTTTAGATGGTGGAATTATATATGTAAAACACCTAATTTGTTTGGGTTTTGGCACATTGTATGTGCTCAATAAATGGAAGCTATGTAAATGACAGTGAAGTTCATAGTCCATTGGGGGCATGAAGATACACAGGCTGTAATATAACCTGATGTCACAAAACAGGGAGTGCCCAAATTGGCTGAATAGGAAAGGGAAGGCTTCTCAGAACAGGCAACTTGAGAGAAGTCTTGAAGTAAAAGCAGTAGACAGAGTGGGAGTAGTTTTGAGAAGAGAGGGTAGCATTTGGAAAGTCATTACATTTCAGAGAGAGCTTATCTTTTTTTCTTTTTTTTCCCCTAGGAACTGCAAGAATTTCAACATGGCTAGGGCATAGTAGAATATGGTGCAAGGTTAAGATTGGAGCATAGACAGGATCAGACTGTTAAGAACCTGGCATCTATCTCTAAGGATTTAGGGAGTGGGAAAGCATGGGAAAATTTTAAGCACAAAATAAAGCAGAAATTCAATGGCAGTAGTTTGGACTATTGGAAAACTATATCCATAAGATGCAAAAGAAAGTACTTTCCTTGTAAAGAAGCACTATGGCAAATACTGATTTTAAGAAGTAAAGATGCCTTGCACCATGTAGTGTAAGAAGGAGCTGCATTCTTGGAGTTCTTGGCAGATTCCATGTAGATAGAATGCTGCAATCTTGGCTTGGTTTTGGTCTTTTTAGCTAAAATGGAGCTCTATCAATAGCAGTGGCCATCAACAGTGATTATCTATGACTTTAGTGAATATAGTACAGCAAAGCTGAGTGCTAATCACTTTCAGACAGAAATGTACCTAATGATAGACTATGACTGGCATCCCAAACACCTGTCTTGTTGATTAGTTAGCTCTTGTGGCAGTTGGCATACCCTTGAAGTTGCTTTGAAAGGAGAGATTCACAAAAGACAAGAATAGACAAATAGACATGGAGTTACTAAATGAGGTTTCATCCCTAGGATCTGGTTTGGTATCCTACTGAAGTTGGTAATAGTATGGCATTTGGAGCTCTTCAGCTTATACTAAGCCTAAGTTCTACAAAAAAGCTGGCTGAACGACTTTTTTGGTATCTTTGTTTTAGGCCTTTATCCTTATCTCAGCCCTTGAGATGTTACTGTTTTGATGATGACAAGAGGCAGGATTTGATGAACCTAAGAGAAAAATTGCCAAAGAAAAGAAAGTATTTCTCCATAAGGCATATAACCTCAAGCTCAATTTGTACATTTTTACGTCCTCTGTCCTGAGACTTATCCCTGGCTTCTGCTTGGTTTCTAAGGGCCAAGGAAGGAAGAAGAAGGTCTTTCTCTCAAGAAGGTGGAGATTATAGGCTTTTTAACTGCACTGTATGTATGAGATGAGAGACTCCCCCAAAGGGAAAACCTCAAGAGAGACTTTATTTTTTTAAGAAGTATTCTTAAAAAAATTTTTCTTTATGTATTTAAGACAGAGCGAGGATGCGCACAAGCAGTGGAAGTGGGAGAGGGAGAAACAAGCTCCCCACTGGGCAGGGAGCCCAACATGGGCTCAATCCCAAGACCCTGGGATCATAACCTGAGCCAAAGTGGACGCTTAACCAACTGAGCCACCCAGGTACTCCAAGAGAGACTTTAAATAGAAAGGCACACAGCATTTGGATCCACTAGTATTTAACCCCTTCTCTCTGCATTCCACCCCTACCATGGCCCATGTGGATTGGGGTGGGACTGTATCCAGTGTGAAGAGATTGATGTGTCCCAGCCTCTGGTTCCCTCCCATCTAGAGATCAGTATAACAAAAAAGTGATGGTCCTTACTTTATTCAATGCTGGTCAGATGTTGTGGTCCTTTTTGGAACCCTTAAGAAGAATATAAACAAACTTGGGAGCATTTGAAAGAGAGAGACTAGGAGGGCAAGAAGACACAAAACCATGTCCATCTCTTGCACAAAAATGTATATGTTGAGGGCAGAAATTGTATTTCATTCATCTCTATGTTCTATAGCAGAATGCCTGGCACAGTGTAGGAACTTAATGAGAGATGTTTTTTAATGAGTGAACGAGTGAGGCAATGAATGAATATGTATAAGGAATTTAGAATTTTAGTTATTAGGGATGCATAAACCAAAAAATAATGATGATGGGGACAAGAGAGTCTTGACTTTTCATGTGGAAGAAGATCGTCAAAGGATAGATCTAGAAGAAAGTGTTGAGGTTGTTTGGAGGCTGGCATAGGCCTGATGAAAGAAATAATCATCTAACAATCAATTTCATTATATTATAGTCATGGATATTCTATCCAAAAATATCCATTAAAAGAGAAGAAGTAGAGCTCTATTATAGACAGTGATGACAATTATACACAACAAAGGGTAAAAGAGAGATGCACCTGAGTGCTTATATTGTGTCAAGCTTACTTAAGGATGTCACACAAATTCACTCTCTTTAATCCTCACAACTACCTATGATGTGGGTTCTGTCATTATCCCCCTTTAAATAAATCAGGAATTTGAGGCAAAGAAATTAAATAACAGGCCAAAATTCATATAGCTCTTGGTGAAACGAAGATTCAAACCCAAAAATACTTTTTCTAGGGCCTGTAGTCAGATTAAGGAAGCAGAAAAACCAGAGAATTAGTTTCAGTCACCTTAGCATGATGTTCATTGATCTATTCATTCATTTATTCATTCATTAGTTAAAAAAAATATTTAAGAGCCTACCTGTACCAGATATTATGTTAGATACAGGGAATATATAAATGAATATAAAACATTTCCTACGCATAAGGGTTTATCTTCTCAATAGCTGTGAATATGTCAGATGTGTCTTAAAGAAATAATGAGAGGGAAGGCTAATGTGAATTTATTAAATAGTCTACAATTGCTGGTCAGGAATCGTAGGAGAGGGTAAGAGAGAGAGGGTGTATGGTAAGAGGAGCCGAAGGGGAAGCTATATAGAAATCCCAGTGTGGACATCAGTCAGAGTCAAGCAAGAAGAGCTGGGACCAAAGCTGGCCATGGTTTTGGTAGCACCCCCAAAACAAGCAGAAGTGTTTGTGAAACCCACATTGGAATCCAGAGAATCCAAGGAAGGTTTCTTAGGAGGGTTGGCTGGACTGTCCATGGTTGACATGGTGGAACTAGGCTCAAACTGGGTGGCATAGAGCTGTGACAGAACCTTAAAGGAGGCAGAATGAACCAGCTGATTTTGAAATTCCGGGTTTGCTATATGTCAGGTATATGATCTTTACTCTCTATGAACCTCCAGTTTCTTATATGTGAAATAGAGATTATAATACTACATCAAAAGATAGTTGGGAGAATTAAATGAGATTAAATTCAGACAAAGCATGACACTTTGCCTGAACAAAGTAGGTACTCAATAAATGTTTGTTCCCTTCTTCAGTGTTTGACTTTGAGGTGGGGCAGAGCTTGAGCCTCCCCTTTCCCCCATGGATCCTTGCTGATCCTCAAGAGCTTCTGCCCCTTTATTAACTCACATTTTATATGGGTTCCATAAAAATTAGACCTTTGGATAGAATACAGTTGAAGGGCTGTGGGGAGAAAAATTATTGATCTTTTAATTATTTTCTCTTAGAGGACCTCTTTCAGAACTGTTACCTGGTACATGTCTCTAAACATTAAAAATGTACATGTCTGTAAACATTAAAAATGTCCACTTACCTTAAAAGTCAATTCAGTAAGGGTGTATTGAAATTCATTGTGGTGAATCAAGATGCTCAGGGCTTTGCATTCTGACAATAAAATCACATTTTCTAAGAACTAACATTTCAGTTCTTTGAATTTCGTTCTTTAAGCAGAATACTAGATCTGATATATTGGCTTGCATATTTTCCTAAAAATGTATTTGAGATAGTGCCTCAACCATTCCTTGATTTACTGATCTCTGTCACTTAAACATTACTTACATAAATAGTAGGAAATACCCACAAGATTATGCTTTTTCAATTCCAGTTTTAAAAGGATAAGAATGGTAGAGAGGCACAGTTTGAAGAGGCGAGTCAAATAATCTGTATCCATTATTTCTGTAGCAGGAAAAGATGTTAGGAAAATGCACTTGCCATGCAAGAAAGCAATGAAAGGCCACAAATTGCATATTACTCTAAATTTGTTCCTTTGATATGTGTTTTTTTAAAAGGAGGAAGATGCTCCTTTGGTAATGTGACAGAGGCAGGTGAAACTCGCTCTTACACTGTTTCTAAGATCACCGCAGTATCAGTTTCTGGGTCCTCAGATTAAAAGGGCATATTCAAGATTTTCTACAGAGCCAGGTTCTAGCTATTCAAAACCTCATTTGGATCCTGACTTTGTAATATATTATCTTGTGAACTTTGGTAAATTTCTTAATCTCTCCAAATCTCAATTTCCTCATTTGTAAAGCTCTTCAAATGATATTATATGTGAACACAGTTTATAAACAGTCCTCTACAATATTGTTGTTTTAATATTCTGGAAGTGTCCTTTCCCTGGGAAGGTAGTAAAGCCAGCCAAAGCTTTGAAAGAGTCGTCGTATAATATAAGACGGCATCAGTACCTCTACTACCTCATTGCGGTACAAAAGAGTAAGGTCCTTATTGCCGAAGGATTTCCATGATCACCTCTCAGAAGTGCCTATTACAAAATAGCAACCTCCTTCATCCTTCTCATCTTTAGCCTCATAAAAAGACTTTACTGCATTGTTTAGAAATTTCAATCACATTTTCGTCAATGGAAAGTGTGATGAATTGTAAATAACATTTCTCACACATACATCTCTCTTGCGTTTATCTGGTTTATCTGGTTGCAGAAATCCTCCAAATATAAAAATCCAACATTGATCCTCAAATGTCTGCTATTTTGCTCTTCATAAATAGCTATATCATGTTTTCTTTCTCCATACCCTTCAATCTAGGAGCATGCACTTCTAAGTGTAACTCCCTTCACATTATTTTTTTTTTAAAGATTTTATTTATTTGACAGAGATAGAGACAGCCAGCGAGAGAGGGAACACAAGCAGGGGGAGTGGGAGAGGAAGAAGCAGGCTCATAGCAGAGGAGCCTGATGTGGGGCTCGATCCCATAACGCCAGGATCACGCCCTGAGCCGAAGGCAGACGCTTAACCGCTGTGCCACCCAGGCGCCCCTCCCTTCACATTATTTTGAACAGATTTCATTTGACCAAGATACATTAGCCCTCTTAGGCTTGATGTGCACATTTGCATGCCAATAAATCGGATGTGATTTTTACCTCATGGCTACTTTCATAGCGGTGATGATTTTTGGTTCCCAGAACTAAGTAAATGTGTCTAGATGGCCCAGGATCCACTTTTTGTATCATTAAGCATAAAAAAATTACTCATTCACTTTATATAGCATGCATCAATCTTTATCTTACATCAATAAAGGCTGACATCATTTTATTTCTTTCTTCCTGTTTTGTTCTTTCATTTTCTAAATTTAGCCCACATGTACATTATTTCCATTTTTTATTTCAGCCTGAGTAATTTATTGTCTTGCATTTGTTTTTGTCTATTTGATCACCTGAAGAATTTTTAGTTAGGTTGCTATACTCATTCAGATAATTATAAATTATTTCACATTAGATAGCTTATCTGAATACAGATTTTCTTTCTTTCTTTCTTCTTTCTTCTTTCTTTCTTTCTTTCTTTCTTTCTTTCTTTCTTTCTTTCTTTCTTTCTCTTTCTTTCTTTCTTCTTCTTTCTTTTTTGCATTTAACCAATATTTAACCAATATGTCCATTTAGTAATATAAGGTGACATTCTTTCTATGTCAGTAAGAACAATGATTGCATAATGTTCTGATACCTCTAGTTTTTTGGTTATCATAGACAGTGACACGGACAGCATTCTTAGTGGCGTGCAGTTTTTAGATTTTACATACTATCACACTGATATATGTGCCCCTATGTTTATTGCAGCCTTATTTACAATTCCACAAGACAGTAAGAACACATGCTGGAGTCCAGGGACAAACCCAAAATCAAATCTTGAGAGGCTGAGCCAGGAAAAAAAGCAAAGAACTAGAACATTCTGCAGTAGTCCAGATGAATTGGCACATTTCTCCGTAGCAGGACTTTATTTCTTAAGCCACTGAGAACCTCTATTATTTTAGGCAGTGCTATGGACTAAATTACATCCCCTCCAAAATTCGTATTTTAAAGCCATGACACTTGCCCTTACAGTGTGATGTTATTGGGAGGTGGGGTCTTTGAGAGGTGATTAGGCTTGGTTCAGGTCATGAGAGTGAGGCTTCATATTGGGATTAGGGTCCTTATAAGAGACACTGGAGAGCTCCTTCTGCCTCCTCTCTCTCTCCACCATGTTAGGAGACGATGAGAAGGTGGCCATCTGCCAAGAAGTAAGTTCTCTGCCCTGGAGAACTGAATCAGCCAGGAAGTACTCAATCTGAAATTTCCCAGCCTCCAGAATTGTGAAAAATAATTTCCTGCTCTTTAACTGACTCAAAAAGATACATGCAACCCCCTGTTCAGTACAGCATTATTTAAAATAGCCAAGATAGGAAATAATCCAAGTGTCCATCCACAGATGAATGGATAAAGAAGATAAAGTACATACCTACAAAGCATTATTACTCAGCCACAAGAAAAGAGTGAGATCTTGCTATTTGCAACAACACAGATGGAGCTAGAGAGTATAATGCTAAGGGAAGTAAGTCAGTCAGAGAAAGACAAATACCATATGATTTCACTCATATGTGGAATTTATGAAACCAAGCAAAGAAAAAAAGACACAAACAAATAAAAAACCAGACTCAAATACAGAGAACAAACTAGTGGTTGTCAGAGGGCAGGTGGGTAGGGGGATAGGTGAAATAGATACAGGGGATTAGGCATACACTTATCTTTCTGACTATCTCTTAATCCACCCAGGGCTATTGCAAATAATAGTATTGGGAGTATTAATGTCAATAATACACCAAACCCAAAAAAGAAAAAAAATCAAAACCAAAACACACACATGCAGAAAAAGAAAAAGATAATACAACAGGTTTTTCAATGAAGGCTTTAATTTTTTTTAAAAAATGGCTAAAGTACCTTCCTTATCTAGTCTTTTTTAGCTAAAGATGCTGATAATGTTCCTGAAAATTCTTTGCATCTCTTTTGATCACCACTGACTGTAGATGTAGAATAGCTGGATCAGATTTCCAGGTTACTTGGTTTTAAAGGGATAACAGTTTCTTTCTTTCCTTTGTTCTTTCTCCCTCTCTCCCTCTCTCCCTCTTCTCTTTCTTTCTTTCTTTCTTTCTTTCTTTCTTTCTTTCTTTCTTTCTTCTTTCTTTTTCTTTCTTTTCCTTCCTTCCTTCCTTCCTTCCTTCCTTCCTTCCTTCCTTCCTTCCTTCCTTCTCTCTCTCTCTGTATTTCTTTCTGTCTACTTCAAGTAGTGAACAAATATAATTTTAAAATTGACCTATAATGCAAAGATCATATGGATGGTTAATTAGAAGTCATTTTTAAATTTAGAAGTATAAGAGATACGTTTGTGTCCTGAATTTTTTATATTGCTCTTCAGGTGTACTTAGGATTCTATTAATTTAGATTGCCCTCTGAAAATTGAATATATGGAATTTTAAATAAAATTTATTTAAATGCTTAAGCATTTTAAAGAATATATGGCATTCTCTAATGCAGCTTATACATAATTATCTACGTGTGTTGAATGTATGGGTGTGAATATCCACATATGTGTTTGTGTGTGTGTATCATTTCCTTTGTAAGAATTAATTGTGGTGAACATCAAAGTAGAATTAAAACACTGGCAAACATTAGAAACTAAAATACTTAATGGTGTGATATCAATGGAGTTAAATAGGAATCCTTTTAATTATAAGCCCACAAAAGTGTAAGTCAATTTTACTTTAAGTACTATGAATCATTGAACATTACATCAAAAACTAATGATGTACTATACAGTGGCTAACTGAACAGAATAAAAATAAATAAATAAATAAAATAAGTGCTATGTTATAGAAAATGTATTTCAGATATTTAAGGACTGTAGTGGATGACTTGTGCAAAACACTTTAATATAATTTTAGTTTTATTCTGATTCAATTTTATAAAATTATTTAAGATTTGCTAACTAAATAGCACATAAGCAATTATAATTATTAGAAACATAAATGACTGATGTTGGAGGAAAATATTTCCTCAACAATACTCAAGATTTCTGTAAAATCATGTAGGCAAGAAGTAGAGTTAAATATTTCCAACTTTTCAACTATTATTTCACGACTTTTATTTCCTATTTGTATAACTTTTTTCCTAATAACAAAGTAATATGTTTAATGTTGAAAATGTAGAAAATATAAATGTGACTAAATTAAAAACAGAATGAAAAAGCAAATCATTAATAATGCCATTACACAAGGTAAACACTGGGATTTTTATTGAATGTTTTTCTAATATTTTCCTATGTAAACTTATGCATATATATATATATATTATAAAATTGGATCATGCACATACTGCTTTCTAGTCTGTTTTTAACTTAGTAATATTACAAATCATTCTCCTTTTTTGTTGATAATTTTCCATTTTGATAAATATTCTTCTCCACATGATTTTTTTTCAAAGATTTTATTTAATTATTTGTCAGAGAGAGAGCATAAGCAGGGGGAGCAGCACACAGAGGGAGAAGCAGGCTTCCTGCTGAGCAAGAAGACTGATGCTGACTCATTTGATCCGAGTACCCTGGGATCATGACCTGAGCCAAAGGTCCTGGGATCATGACCTGAGCCAAAGGCAGACACTTAATTGACTCAGCCACCCAGGTGCCCCTCATGTATATAAATTTTGTTTTGTCACATATGTGGTTATTTCATTAATTCCTAGGAGTAGAATTTTTGGGTCAACCACTTCTTTCATTTATTCCCATAAGTATACATATTGTACCATTTCTCTCAGATTTTAAAAATAAGCTACTCTAATTTCCATATTCTCATTCTTCTGAGACAGTTCCTAGCCAGTGCTCACTGACTTACAAATAATACCCAAGTTCTGTGTCCAGCTTTTGTATTGAATAAAACTGCAAATACCTGTGAAATTTACTTTCATTGTTGGACCTTGACCTTTTTATTTCGGCAAAGCTGAAGTTAGGAACTTTATGTTTTCGGTGGTGAAAAAAATGTATCGGAGAAATCATTAACAAATGTAAGAATATTTTATGTTTTTATGTTCCACAGTAGAGGATAGAAAGCTAAGGTTTTGAATAAATCAAGAATATGCTAGGCCTCAAGAAGCAAGAAAAATCTCAAATAAACAACCTAACTTTATATCTAAAGGACCTAGAAAAAAGACAACAAACAAAACCCAAAAGCAGGAGAAGGAAGGGAATAACAAAGAGTAGAGCTGAAATAAATGATATAGAAACTAAAAAAAACCCAATAGAACAGATCAATGAAACTAGGAACTCGTTCTTCGAACAGATCAACAAAATTGATAAACCTGTAGCCAGATTCATTAAAAAAGAGAGAAAAAGAGGACTCAAGTAAACAAACTCAGAAATGAAAGAGGAAAAATAACCACTAAAACCACAGAAATACAAAGGATTATAAGAGAATATTATGAAAAATTATATGCCAACAAATTGGAACACCTAGAAGAAATGGACAAATTCCTAGGAACACATAACTTACCAAACTGAAGACATTTTTAGGGGTCCTTATAGAGCTTGGAAGAAACTCATCTAAGAGAGTGATCCTGAAGTTTAAAGTTTATTAGCTTTGCTAATCGTGTCTTTGATTATTGCTCTTTTCACTTGTAATTGTAGTTAACTATTTATATTTCTCCACTGCTAAAATGTAAGCTCCATTATCTATTCACCTTTGTATCTTCGAACACCTAAATGAGGACTGGGAGCATAGCAAGTGCTAAATAATTATGTGATAAGTACTGGGTAAGTAATACAATGAGTTTGAGATTGCCCCTCGAAAACTGGGCAGTGAATTTAAACCATATGATCTCAAGATAAGTGCATGTATAACTTTTTAAGGGTTAATTTCATCATTTTATTTAAACATCATCACATTAATTGACTACAAATTTTGAAATAGGTGTATTGCTATGATAATTTGTCAAACAGAATAAATATGTATGAGGTACTAATTTTTCATTAAACTAATCCAGTGACAGATATTTGGCAGACAGACAATAAAGGATCAATGAGTGTATAAAACTGATATATAATTAAAAATAAAAAAAGAAAACTGATACATAGTTAACTATTTAGTGCATCTGACTTATCTGGGTATGTAGGGTAATAATTATGAATTTTAAAAAGAAACTAATTTAGGAGGAGCTTGGGAAGATGGCAGAGTAGGACCCTGAGCTCACCTTGTCCCATGTTTACAACTAGATATTGGGATACCTGGGTGGCTCAGTCTGTTAAGCATCTGCCTGCAGCTCAGGTCATGATCCCAGGTTCCTGGGATTGAGTCCCTCAACACATAGCATAGGGCTTCTTGCTCAGCAGGGAGCCTGCTTCTCCCTCTGTCTGCCTGGCACTCCCCCTGCTTGTGCTCTCTCTCTCTCTGACAATAAATAAATAAAATCTTCAAAAAAAATACAACTAGGGGCGCCTGGGTGGCACAGCGGTTAAGCATCTGCCTTCGGCTCAGGGCGTGATCCCGGCGTTATGGGATCGGGCCCCACATCAGGCTCCTCTGCCATGAGCCTGCTTCTTCCTCTCCCACTCCCCCTGCTTGTGTTCCCTCTCTTTCTGGCTGTCTCTATCTCTGTCAAATAAATAAATAAAATCTTTAAAAAAAAATAAACAAAAAACAAAAAACAAAAAAATACAACTAGATATCACCCACTTCAAAGTCAATAAACCAGAGAGCAGTAAGAAGACAGGCAGAACAAACTCCACAACTAAATAGTAGAAGCTGCATCCGAAAGGTTAGGAGGGTCAGAAAGGCAGAGGGAGGCCTTCTGCAGGAGGGAGGGAACTGCACAGTGGAGAAGGCAGAGAAACTGGCCCTCACACCAGGGAGCTCACATGGGGAAGACTGATTCCCATAACATTTGGCTTTAAAAACCAGAAGTGTCTCTTTGTGTCTTCTGCCCATTTTTTGACTTGATTATTTGTTTTTTGGGTGTTAAGTTTCAGAAGTTCTTTAAAGATCTTACATAGTAGCCCTTTATCTGTAGTGTCATTTGCAAATATCTTCTCCCATTCCGTGGGTTGCCTCTTTGTTTTGTTGATTGTTTCCTTTGGTGTGCAGAAGCTTTTTATTTTGATGAAGTGCCAAAAGTTCATTTTTGCTTTTGTTTCCCTTGCCTTTGGAGATGTGGTTTGAAAGAAGTTGCTGTGGCTGATGTCCAAGAGGTTACTGCCTATGTTCTCCTCTAGGATTTTGATGGATTCCTGTCTCACATGGAGGTTTTTCATCCATTTAGAGTTTATCTTTGTATATGATGTAAGAGAATGGTCGAGTTTCATTCTTCTGTATATAGCTGTCAAATTTTCCCAGCACCATTTATCGAAGAGGCTGTCTTTTTCCCATTGGATATTTTTTCCTGCTTTGTCGAAGATTAGTTGACCACAGAGTTGAGGGTCCATATCTGGGCTCTCTATTCTGTTCCATTGATCTATGTGTCTGTTTTTGTGACATTACCATGCTGTTTTGGTGATCACAGTTTTGTAATATAGCTTGAAATCAGGCAACGTGATGCCTCTAATGTTCATAGCAGCAATGTCCACAATAACCAACTGTGGAAGCAGCTGAGATGCCCTTCAACAGACGAATGGATCAAGAAGATGTGGTCCATATATATAATGGAATATTACTCAGCCATCAGAAAGGATGAATACCCACCATTTGCATCGACATGGATGGAAGTGGAGGAAATTAAGCTAAGTGAAATAAGTCAAGCAGAGAAAGACAATTATCATATGATTTCACTTATATGTGGAACATAAGGAATAGCATGGAGGACATTAGGAGAAGGAAGGGACAAATGAAGATGGGGAATTCAGAGGGGGAGATGAACCATGAGAGACTACGGACTCTGGGAAACAAACTAAGGGTTTCAGAAGGGAGGGGGATGGGGGGAATGGGTTAGCCAGGTGATGGGTATTAAGGAGGGCACATGATCCCAGGGTCCTGGGACTGAGCCTTGTGTTGGGCTCCCTGCTCAGTGGGAAGTCTCCTTTTCCCTCTCCCTCTGCAGCTCTCCCCTGCTCATGCTCTCTCTCTCAAATAAATAAATAAAATCTTAAAAAAAAAGTTTAAAAGAACAACAACAAAAAAACCAAAGTCATGCTGAGACCATATTCGTCACAGTATGACGATTTTCTTATTCCTTCTCTTTTTTTTTTAAAGATTTTATTACTTATTTGACAGTGAGAGAGAGATCACATGGGAGCACAAGCAGGGGGAGTGGGAGAAGCAGGCCCTGGGATCATGACCTGAGCCAAATGCAGATGCATAACCAACTGAGCCACCTAGAAAGCCTCTCTTTCTTACTCCTTTTCATCATGGATGTGATTAGTGCTTCCTTTGGGCCTCTACACAAACATCTGTCTTAATACTTTAGCACTTCATTATAGCATTTCTGAACATAAAATTCCTGTCCTAAACCAGATATTGAACTGTTATAATTGGGATACTTTTCACAAGTCTGGATGTATGTCCTCTCTCTCTTTTTTTTTTATAATTTTTTATTATGTTAAGTTAGTCACCATACAGTACATCCCTAGTGTTTGATATAAAGTTCCATGATTCATTACCTGCGTATAACACCCAGTGCACTATGCAATATGTGCCCTCCTTAATACCCATCACTAGCCTATCCCAATCCCCCACCCCCCTCCCATCTGAAGCCCTCAGTTTGTTTCCCAGAGTCTATAGTCTCTCATGGTTCATTTCCCCTTCTGTTTACCCCCCCCCCTTCTTCCCTTTCTCCTTGTACCGGTCTTCTTACTTCTTATGTTCCATAAATGAGTGAAACCATATGATAATTGTCTTTCTCTGCTTGACTTATTTTGCTTTGCATTATCTCCTCCAGTCCCGTCCATGTTGTTGCAAATGTTGTGAAATTGTTCTTTTTGATGACTGAGTAATATTCCATTGTATATATGGACCACATCTTCTTAATCCAGCCATCTGTTGAGGGGCATCTTGGCTCCTTCTACAGTTTAGCTATTGTGGACAATGCTGCTATGAACATTGGGGTGCATATGGCCCTTCTCTTCACTACATCTGTATCTTTGGGGTTAATACCCAGTAGTACAATGACTGGATAGTAAGGTAGCTCAATTTTTAACTTCTTAAGGGACCTCACGCTGTTTTCCAAAGCGGCTGTACCAACTTGCATTCCCACCAACAGTGTAAGAGGGATCCCCTTTCTCCATATCCTCTCCAACATTTGTTGTTTCTGGCCTTGTCAATTTTTGCCATTCTAACTGGCATAAGGTGGTATCTCAATGTGGTTTTGATTTGAATTTCCCTGATGGCTAATGATTTTGAACATTTTTTCATATGTCTGTTAGCCATTTGTATGTCTTCATTGGAAAAGTGTCTGTTCATATCTTCTGCCCATTTTTTGGATTTGATTATTTATTTCTCATGTATTGAGTTTGAGAAGTTCTTTGTAGATCTTGGATACCAGTCTTTTATCTGTAGTGTCATTTGCAAATATCTTCTCCCATTCCATGGGCTGCCTCTTAGTGCTTTTGACTTTTTCCTTGCTGTGCAGAAGCTTTTTATCTTGATGAAGTTCCACAAGTTCATTTTTTCTTTTGTTTCTCTTGCCTTTGGAGACGGGTCATTGGATACCAGTCCTTTATCTGTGGTGTCCTTTGCAAATATATTCTCCCATTCCGTGGGCTGTCTCTTAGTTTTTTTGACTGTTTCCTTGGCTGTGCAGAAGCTCTTTATCCTGATAAAGTCCCATAAGTTCATTTTATCTTTTGTTTCTCTTGCCTTTGGAGACGGGTCATGCAAAAAAGTTGCTGTGGGCAACGTCAAAGAGGTTGTTGCCTATGTTCTCCTCCAGGATTTTGATGGATTCCTGTCTTACATGGAGGTCTTTCATACATTTGGAGTTTATCTTTGTGTATGGTGTGAGAGAGTGGTCAAGTTTCATTCCTTTGCGTGTAGTGATCCAATTTTCCCAGCACCATTTATTGAAGAGACTGTCTTTTTTTCCACTGAATGTTTTTTCCTGCTTTGTCAAGATTAGTTGCCCAAAGAGCCGAGGGTGCATTTCTGGGTTCTCTATTCTGTTCCTTTGGTCTATGTGTCTGTCTTTGTGTCAGTACCATGCTGTCTTTGTGATCACAGCTTTGTAGTACAGCTTGAAATCCGGCATTGTGATGCCCCCAGCTTTGTTTTTCCTTTTCAACANGGTCGATGTGTCTGTTTTTGTGCCAGTACCATGCTGTCTTTGTGATCACAGCTTTGTAGTACAGCTCGAAATCCGGCATTGTGATGCCCCCAGCTTTGTTTTTCCTTTTCAACAATTCCTTGGTGATTCAGGGCCTTTTCTGTTTCCACACAAGTTTAAGGGCTATTTTTTCCAGTTCTTTGAAAAATGTCATTGGTATTTTGATTGGGATGGCATTGAGAGTGTAGATTGCTCTGGGTAGCATAGACATTTTAGCTATGTTTATTCTTCTGATCGATGAGCATGAAATATTTTTCCATCTTTTTGTGTCTTCTTCAATGTCTTTCAAGAGTGATTTGTAGTTTCTAGAATATAGATCCTTTACGTCTCTGGTTAAGTTAATTCCAAGGTAACGTATGCTTTTTGGTGCTATTGTAAATGGAATGGTTTCCCTAATTTCTCTTTCTTCAGTCTCATTGTTCGTATATAGAAATGCAACTGATTTCTGAGCATTGATTTTGTATCCTGCCACCTTACTGAATTGTTCTATAACTTCTAATAGTTTGGGAGTGGATTCCTTTGGGTTTTCCATATAGAGTATCATGTCATCTGCAAAGAGAGACAGTTTGACTTCTTCTTTGCCGATTTGGATACCTTTGATCCCTTTTTGTCTTCTGATTGCTGTTGCAAGGACTTCTAGTACTATGTTGAATAATAGTGGCGAGAGTGGGCATCCTTGTCGTGTTCCTGATCTTAAGGGAAAGGCTTCCAGCTTTTCCCCATTGAGAATAATGCTTGCAGTAGGCTTTTCATAGATGGCTTTTATGAGATTGAGAAATGTACCCTCTATTCCTACACTCTGAAGGGTTTTAATCAGGAAAGGATGCTGTATTTNCCTTTTTACTTTTATAGAACCCCCCTTAATAGCTCACGTAGGGCTGGTTTGGTGGTTATGAATTCAGTCAGTTTCTGCTGATCTTGGAAGTTCCTTATCGCTCCATCAAATCTGAATGACAGCCTTGCTGGATAAAGATCCTTGGCTGCATGTTCTTCTTGGATAGAGCTTTAAAAATACCCTGCCAACCCTTCCTCTCTTGCCATGTCTGTGTAGACAGGTCTGAGGTTATTCTGATATTTTTACCTCTGTATGTGAGAAATCTCTTCGCCCTGGCTGCTTTTAATACTGTATCCTTGGATCTAATATTTACAAATTGCACTATGACGTGACGTGGTGTAAGTTTGCCATGGTTGACCTTGTGAGGGGTCCTCTCTGCCTCTTGGACATGAATGTTTGTTTCCTTTGCCAGATTAGGGAAATTTTCAGCTACAATTTGTTCAAATATCTCTTCTAAACCTCTCGGGGATGCCGATGATTCTGACATTGGAACGTTTCATTGAGTCAGTAATCTCCTGTAACCTCCATTCTTGAGATAGGATTTTTTTGAGCCAACTTTCTGTTTTATCTTTCTCTTCTACCATCCCATCCTCCAATTCACTAATTCGTTCTTCTGCCTCATTTACCCTGGCCATCAGAGCATCTAGTTTTGACTGCATTTGATTCATAGCATTTTTAATTTCTGTCAGATTTGCTCTCATTTCCACCCTTAGAGATTCTATATTCTCATTAATATTTTTGTTAATATTTTTTCAGGTCTACACATCATCTTGACCATTGTTACTCTGAACTCCATTTCTGACAATTTGGTTAAAGCCATATCCATCAGTTCTGTGGCAGAGGCCACAGGCTCATTATCTTTTCTTTGCTGGGGGGGCGGATTTCTCCTCCTCGTCATTCTGATGAGGAGAGGTTGCGGGGTTGCCCAGAACCCAACTTATTGACCAGGACCCAGGCAGTGCGCAATTGTTTTATAAGGACTTTAGGAATGTGGGCTTTTTGATTTTTCAGCCTGCCTTCTGGGGGAGGGGCCTGCCGCGCTGATATTCAGGCAACCCTGTTTGGGTAGAGTCTCCCTGTCCCCTGTGAGCGTGGATGGGGTTGAGCACAATGTGAGCTGGTATTTCTGGGCTTTTGTTCTCTGGTGTCTTTCCCTGGTGGTTTTTTTGTGACTCTTCTGAGAGTCAGAGCAGCAGTGGCTGTATCCTAGCCTCTGTCTCAGAACAGAGAGATCGCAGTCCAGTCTCTACTGAGCTCTCTTGGCCCCTTTAACTCTGTTTCTGTCGGTGCTGCCAAAAACCCTGCAGCATCCCGGGTTGTGCGCCCCACACCTGGTGTCCCAGCCCTCGCTTCCAGGGCTGGAACGTCTCTGTCCTTTGTGCTTCTAACACCGCCAGCCACCCCCGGTTCCCACGCGTGCTCCTGAGCTCCCTGTTTCAGTCTAGTTTGAGTATGCGCTCCGGAGCTCCAGTTGTCAGTTTGGACGTGCGCATGCCCCCGAGCTCCCGGTTTTAGTCCGGTTCCACTGAATGCTCCATAGCTCCAGTTTTCAGTCTGGTAACAGGCATTCTCAGGCTCACGGTCTCAGCCTGCTTTCTCATGGATGCCGGTCTGCGAGTCCGGCCCGCTCCCCAGTTCAGGTGGCTACTGCCTTCCAGCACCCGAGCATGGCGGCTCCCTCCCCCTTCTGTTTATCTTCCAATATCTGTGAGTGGATTCACGGCTCCCCGCTTCGTTCCTCAATACTCAGGGTTTATAGAGACCCAGATGTATCTTCCTTTGTCTCAGGCTGATTCCATGGGTTTTAAGGATGTCTGGTACATATCCAGCTCGACTTGGGACCAGCTGAAAAATGGTTCCCCTACTCCTCCGCCATCTTTTTTCCTCCCTGGATGTATGTTCTCTATGTTGCCTAACTTTCTGCCTGTTTTGGTCAGCTCAGGCTGCAATAACAAAATATTCTAAACTGGGTGGCTTAAACAACAGGATTTTGTTATTTAAAATTTTTTTGTTGTTGTTGAGGTATAATTCACATAGAGCATTGGTTCCAGGTATACAATATGATTCAATACTTGCATATATGCTTAAATGATCACTACACTAAGCCCCTTAACATCTTGTCACCATATATAATTACAAATTTTTTTTCTTGTGGTGAGAACTTTGAAGATCTAATCTCTTAACTTTCAAATATGCAATACAGTATTATTAACTATAGTCACTATGCTGTGTATCACTTATTTATTTTATAACTGGAAGTTTGATTCCTTTTACCCATCTCACCCACTGCCCCACTGCCCACCTCTGGCAATTGCCAATCTGTTCTCTGTATCTAGGAGCTTGTTTTGTTTTTGTTTTTAAGTTCCCACATATAAGTGAGATCATATGGTATTTGTTTTTCTCCTACTTATTTCACTTAGCATAATGCCCTCAAGGTCCATCCATCATATTGCAAATGGCAATAGTTCATTTATTTTTTATGGCTGAATAACATTCCATTATATATATGTGTTATATATAATGTATATATACACACACACACACATCATATTTTCTTTATCCATTCATCCATCAGTGGACACTTAGGTTGTTTCCATTGCTTGGCTATTGTAAATAATGCTGTGCTGAACAGGGGGATGCATATATCTTTTTGAGTTAGTTAAAGGACAGGAATTTGTTTTTCACAGTTCTGGAGGCTGAGAGGCCCAATATTGAGGTACTGGCTGATTCAGTTCTCTAGGGTAGGCTTACATCTTGGCAGATGGCCACCTTCTCACTGTGTTTTAACATGTTGGAGACAGAGGGGAGAGAAGGAACTCTCCAGTGTCTCTTGTAAGGACACTAATATCATCATGAAGGCCCCACTCTCATGATCTCAACTAAGCCTAATTACCACTCAAAGACCCCATTTCCAAATATCATCACATGGAGTGGGGAGGGGTCATGGCTTCAAAATATGAATTTGGGGGGCATAATTTAGTCCATAGCACTGCCTAAAATAATAGAGGGTCTCAATTTGCTTAAGAAATGAGATGCTGCTACAAAGATTGTGCAAATTCATCTGAACTGCAGAATATTCTAGTTCTTTGCTTTGATTCCTGGCCTAGCCTCTCAAGATTTGATCTTGGATTTGTCCCTGGACTCCAGCTTGTGTTCTGTGTTGTAGATGTGGTCTCAAAGATAAATATAGCTGGGCATTAAAGTGGTGAAAACAGATTTTAATCAGAATCTACTGACAGTGGGGATGCAGAAATGAGGGAGGGGGGAGAGCAGGGGGCTCAGTAGAGCCAGAGAAGTGGAAAGTTGCAAAGAGTTGGTCATATAAATATGATTAGTCCAGCTCTATTTGCTAGCTGGCAGTTATTGGAATTAGCATTCTATCCTCCCACAAAGACTGAGGAATCAGAGGCCCTATGCTTCCTGATGATTACATTTCAGAGTAAGGATTCTCAGGCCCTTGAGAAAGACATTTATGACTTGTAAGGGATACATATTCACAACTATAAGTCCTTTTTAGTAAATGCTCTAAGAAAGGGAGGTCAGAAACCTATGTCAGGTGTTGGCTAGAAGAAACTAAATTCTCCTGGCAGTGCTGTGCTTCTCAGGCAGATATTTTAATGGAGGATAGTGGTCAGTAGGGGGCTGAAGTCATCCTGGGTACATGGCCTTATGCTGCCAGGAGGCATGCTAGAGTTTGGTCAGATCTCTTAGTGCAATGTTTTGGATGGAGTTGTTATGTGCTGAGAGTTCTGTAGTTCCCATATATTTGATAAACGACCTCAGTCCATCATTCAATGTCTTTTGGCATCCACATTGCATTCTTTCAGGCCTCTGACCTCTGTCCGTTCCTTTCCAGTTGTACTACTTCTATCTCACCACTGTCAACTCACAAGGAACCTACTCCATTATATAAGTCAACATAGAATACTCATAAAGCAGATTTTAAGCTTACAAGAAAGGTATTCATTTTATAAGACAGTGTGTGTGTGTGTGTGTATGTACACACATATTATATATATATATAATATGTGTGTACATACACACACAGACAGAGTGGAAGGTATAGAGAGATATCCTGTATACCTCCTGCCCTCCCCAGGCATAACCTTCCCCACTGCCAACATCCCTCACTACAGTGGAACATTTGTTACAATTAATGAATCTATACTGATATATCAATCATCAAAAGTTCATAGTTTACATTAGGGTTTGATCTTGGTGTACATTTTATGGGTTTGGACAAATGTGTAATGACATCTATCATTATATGGGAAAATACAGGGTATTTTCACTGCCCTAAAAATCCTATGTGCTCTGCCTTTCATCCCCTCAAAATGTACAGACACTGGCAACCTCTGATCTTTTTACTGTCTCTATAGTTTTGCTTTTTTCAGAATGTCATACATTTGGAATCCTACAGTATGTAGTCTTTACAGATTGGCTTCTTTCACTTAGTAATATTCACTTATGGTTCTTTTATGCCTGTTCATGGTGTGATAGCTCATTTCTTTTTAGTGCTGAATAATATTCCATTGTCTGGATGTACCACAGTCCAACACAATTTCTTAAGCTGCGTCTATTATCATAAGTAAATATTTCTCAGCATCAAAGTAGTAGTTGGTTAATGTGCAGTTGTAATTAGTTTTCAATCTCATGGCACATGACCATCATATCTGGTATATCTGAAAAAGTTACATGGTCCCAAATAAACATAAGACATTCAGAAATGAAATAAAGGGGCATCTGGGTGACTAAGTCAGTTTAGTGTCTGCCTTCAGCTCAGGTCATGTCTTCAGGGTCCTGGGATGGAGCACTGCATCTGGCTCCCTGCTCAGTGGAGAGTCTGCATTTCCCTCTCCCTCTGCTCCTCCCCACTGCTTTGCTTTCTCTCTCTCTCAAATAGATAAATAAAATCTTTTAAAAAAAGGAATAAAAATAATAATTCCTAATGGAATTAGTCAGACCTAAGTCATTCATAAAGCATAGTTTACTTTCAAAATCTATTGAAGGAATTGTTTTTTTAAATGTATAATGGCTAAACTCTTTTTAAAAATCCCTAGATTTATATTGACTCTCAAATTAATTTCACTGAATATGTTTGGAATTTTGAAATATCCTCCAATATGATTGCTAAACCTGTGCACTTCAAAGCATTCCTAGAATTTGTTCCCTAGTCCCAATCTGTGGTACTTTGTCTTTGGTTACCAGACTATCCTTAAGCCTTCTTGGGAGGCCATAGGAATGATGCAAAATGATGCTGTAACTGCAAATTTGGTAATTATTCTTTGCCTGACTTTCTGCCATTCTCACATCTTAGCACATCTTCATATCTTTCCCTGTTTGGACTTAGTAACCTTGCTCCTGCCTGCCTGCCTGCCTGCCTGCCTATAAAGGAATGGTCATCTGCACTGACCACTTTCACTAGAGATTTTTATCTCTTTCTTCTCACTCATACCACCACCTCCTGCCCACATTTCAGCCCCCATCCCAGGCTGCATGTTCTATACTCTGTAGCTGTGGTTACAAGCTGCTACACCCTAACTCATATCTATGAGACATGGCTGGCCAGCAGAAGGGTCAGAAATTTTCTGTTAATTTTGAAGGACATCTTTAAATCTTCTGTTTTTTAAACTTAAAAAAAAACGTGCTTTACTGGGTGTTATGTGCAACTAATGAATTACTGAACACTACATCTGAAACTAATGATGTACTATATGTTGGCTAATTAAATTTAAATTAAAAAAAAAGCTTTAACTTCAAAAATTCATCATGTTGAGAACTTTTAACTGAATCAAGTCAAGAATATAAGCGTATTATAACTTTAAAATAATTAAAGTTTTAACACAGTTTCCAAGAGTGACCATAAGAAAAAGGTGTGAAGATGCTGGCATCAGGACTAAACGATGAGGCAGTGAAAACATTTGTCATTACCTAAGTAAGTCAATGAGCAAATAGGCCTCAGTTCCCTTGGTTGTAAAATGGCATAATAACACTCTTCTTAGCCATCTTACACAGTTCAATAAGATACTGAGAATGAAAGTGCTTTTAAAAGCAAAATGTGATGCATAGATCTGAGGAACGATGACTATGCATCTGGTCTACCTTTCTAGGGTGGAATGACAGGGAGTACACTGGCAATAACATATAGAAGGTTGTCATCTGGAATCAGAGAACTGAAATAAAAAAGGTCCTAAGCTTCTTTAGGGTGGCATGCTGCAGAAAATGATGAATGTTGTCAAGACAATTGAATTTGGAAGGGGACCAAAGCAATGATTGAAAAATGTGGTTTGAGTTGCTGAGACATTGAAATACAAGGACCAACAGAAATATCTAATATAATATATAGTCCTGTGATTTAAAAAGATGATGAGCTAGTCTATATATTAATGTTCATGCTTAGGATTTCAAGCAAAGCCTTTGATCTCTTTGTTGAACTTGAAAATCAGACTTCTGGGGAGATGGAAAGTATTTTGCTGTAAGTTCCTTGGCCATCCTTTGTCTCTGAAATAAGGGCAGCCTTTGGGTGTGAGTAAGGAAAGATTGTACCCTCTTGGAAGGTTTAGAAAGCTACTTTATCACATAAAGTCTAACAATAAGAAAATTGAATAAGTAAAACAGTGATAAATGCTAAGGAAAAAAAATGAGGTGGGAAGGGCATAGGAAGTGTTTGGATAATTTTGGATAGAATGGCCAGGAACTACCCCTATGAAGATGATATATGAATAAATATCTAAAGGGTGTTTCTTTGGTCAGTAAATGAATCATGCTTAATTCTTTCTCTGATAGCTCCACTGACTTCAGGCTCTAGAGGAGGTGGGTGGATGCAACAGCAGTAGAATTACCATTTAGCCACATAGTATTGTAAAGAAATGAAAATAATTTTATTTCTATTCCTTAACTATCTCCTCTTCTAATATTTTCCCAGATGGTACTGAAATGAAAGGGCTACCATTATATTTAGGATGAATGGGATAAACTTGTGATTTAAGAAATGTATGTGATGAAAGCTGAACCTTTTTTTTTTTGAAAGTTGAACTCATTATAAATTGAGATAGAAGAAAATAGAATAAACATTTTTTATTTGAATATTTAGTTTCATTGGCATACAATGTGTACTTTGTTATTTCAGTGATTGACACATGTTAAACATCAAGTTTCAGAATGCCATTCCAACTTACATATGTTTAGAATAGGTTCTCGAATACTGTTCTAGTGCGTTCCCTGTCAGAGGCGGAGTGCTCTTAAGTTACACTAAAAGTCTACTTACTGCATACTATTGAGCAGATACATGTTAGTTATTGTTAGCTTTACTTCTGTCTTCAGAGTGGATAGACTCATGTTCACATCATTATATAACTATAGAAATATAATTATATAATTAGACAACTACACTACAATTTTGCAACTATAATACAATTATATGACTACTACCAAACTGTTCTCATGAAGACACATCATAAATTTAGTTAATGGGAATGATTTTCCATTGTACTCACTCAGAGCTCCATGTTTGCCTTATTTTTTCTGATAGATAAAACTAGATAATATATAGTGAGAAAGAGTGAGAGGAAGAGAAAGAGGGAGACACAGAGAGAGGAAAAGGAGGGAAGCATTTATAAAATGTTAACATTTGGGAAATCTGCATGAAATGTATATGAAAATCTCATATTATTTTTTGCCATGTTTCAGTAAGTATGATTTTTTTAAAAAAAATTTAAAAATGACTTTATTTTACCCTCACCTTCTATTGAAAGATGGATGATTTTGGTATGGAATTCAAGGTTCATTTGCCTCAGAAATGAATGACTTTGCTGCACTATTTTCTCTTATACATTGAAGCTATTCTGTTGTTTGTTTCTGTCTGAGTAAACCTGGAATTCTATATCCATTTCATTATTTATTTCTTGGATATTTATTTGTATCTTTGTTACTTATTTACTACTTTTTTGTTGAGTTCTTAAACCTTTGTTGATACTCTTTTAGGCATTCAAAATGGAACCATTAGCAAAATAGATAAAGATTCCTGCCATTCTGGAGTTCACATTCTAGCAAGGTGTGTGGTGGATAGGGGTACAGAAAATAAAAATAATAAATTAAATATATAGTTTGTTGGAAAAGGAAAGGTGCTATGGAAAAAACAAAAAGTAGAGTAGGTAAGGGTGATCGAGATTGTAGTGGGAGTGGTTTGCAGTTTTAAATATGATAGCTTAGGCATCAGAGATAATATGAAAATTGAACAATCCTGAAGCAGGTGAAGGAATTACCTGTGTGGGTATTTAGGGGAAGAGCATTGCACAGAGGGAATGACCAGGCTAAAAGTCCTAAGGAATGTACATTTGGTGTTTAAGAAAAGCAGTGAGGACAGTGAGGCTGGATTGAAGTAGATAGAGGCAGAGCAGTAGAGCATAGAAGGTGAATTCAGAGAGGGAATGGAGAGTCAGATCATCTGGGTTTGTTTTCATAAATTTGGCTTTTGTTCTTAATGAATGGGTATTCATTACTAGGTGTTGCAAAGAGACATGACATGGTCTACCATATATTAAAAGGATTGCTCAGCTGCTGTGTGGAGAACAGTTCATAGAGGCAAGAGTAAATGCAGGAGACCAGGCAGAAGACCACTGCATAATCCAGGTAGGAAATGTTGTGGGACAGACCAGATTGGTAGCAATGGAAGTGATAAGGGTTGGGATCCTCAATATATTTTGAAGGTAAAGCCTCACACAGCTTAGGTGTGGCATATGAAAGAAAGCAAAAAGTGAAGAATGTCTTCAGGGTTTCCATTAGGAGCAATGTAAAGAAAGAATGGACATCAGTTGATGTGGAGGAAGCTGTGAGCTGAGCAAGTTTGGAGGTGGGGAAGATCTAGCATTCAAATTTTTACAAGCTGATCATGAAATCCCCATTAGATATCCAAGTGGAGATGTTAAAAATACAGTTGGATATACCCAAATGATTATGAGTTATTTTGAGGCCATTTTCACTCCTTCCTTGATGCCCTATTTTTATCTCTGCAATCTTGAATCTTGCCCTTATTATAGGCTTCTGATATCTCAAAATGATGGATGAATGAATACATTTATTAATTTACCATTTTGACAAGCAGAAGGAAATTTTGGGCACATAATCTTACCTGACTCAAAACCCCCAGACTTATTTATGATGCCATGCTGCAGTCTTATTTTATTTTATTTTATTTATTTTATTTTATTATTTATTTGAGAGAGAGAGAAAAAACGCACAAGCAGGGGAAATGGCAGGCAGAGGGAGAAGCAGGCTCCCCACTGAGCAAGGAGCCCCACATGGAACTTGATCCCAGGACCCTGGGATCATGACCCAAGCTGAAGGCAGATGCTTAACCAACAGAGCCACCCAGGCATTCCAGGCTTTTTAGGACAAATAGCTGGAGTGAATGGATTGGATCCTGTGGGAAACCATTTACTACAGGTCCCTTGTGATAGATGAGAAATTGTCCAGTGATCAACATTTGGATTGCCAGCAAGAGTGCTGATTGCTCTTATTCTAATGCAATACAACTACCATTATGCAGTGGTTAATTTCACAGAACCCACTGAACCATACTATTTATTTGATGGCCCTGTTACGTAAACAGTTTAGCAGAGATTTCCTGGCATATACTCATTTATCTCTGATCGTTGGCCTATATAATAATTTAACTGGAGCTGTTTCTTTAGTACTATATCTAAACACATTTCATTTTAGTATAATTAATAGATATTTATTTTTTGCTGTTAAAAACAAAGGCACCAGTAGCAATCTGACTATGATTATCATTTCCTTCCTCTGGCCATTGACACAAATTCATTACACCACCCCATTATGGCTGCCCATTCATTTCACAGCTATAAACAGTGACACACATATATATTTTTTTAAACCACAGATGTTGATTTCCATATTGTTGCCCCAGTGCATAAACACTTCCCTTGTATATCATTGCTGGGTGAATATTTCACTGGAACAGTTGCTGATGCTTAAAATATAAATGATATATGCACATCACTTTGCTTTTCCTCTCCTTGCCTCACTACTTGCCAATGAGGACTGAATATTTAACATGTAGAAGCATTGAAGTATACCTACCTAACTTCTAAATCATTTATGACTAAAAGTTGACATCCAAAAGAAATGCTCAGCTCTCAGTAGAAATAATACAGTGTGGAAACTTAGGTAGGCATCTCTCTTGGATTAGAGAAATAGACTACATTTTTTGTAAATCTTCTAGATTCATAGCTATATAAAGCTGAAAGACACTTAAGAAAATGTGGAGGGGAAAGTAACTAACATTTTAGGAATATTCAGTATATAATGATGGTATGCAAGGTACTTTACATATATTATTTAATTGAAATTCCATAACAACTCTAAGAAAGAAGTAGTAATAACTTTATATTGAAGATAAGTAATAATAACTTTATATTGAAGATAAGGACACTGAGGCTGAAATGGTTAAGAAATTGAGCTAAGTACCATAGAGTAAGAAAGTGAGAGACTGGGATTCTATTCCAGCTTGTCTTCCATATCACTTTGTCTCTTGATTCTCTCATTTTAGAAATGAGGAAAATATTTAGATATATTTAGTGAGTTATTCAAGGTCAGGCAGATGGTTTATGGCAGAGTTGGGATTAGAACCCAGAGTCTCTCTGGGATCTTCTGTCTTTTATATTATTCTCTTTCCCTAGAAAGGGCAATAATTCACAATCATTAGAATTTAACTTTATTTTGAAATTATAGGAAGTTCACAATTTGATTTTTCCCTGGAAATAAATGGTTCTGGCTTTCAAAGAATAAATAAGTGAAATTATTAGACAACTTAGCACTATTAATACAATTTTTGGATGTTTCAGGCATGTGGCTCTTTTCTCTTAGGCTTTGAAGTAAGACTTGTCTTATGTGTTGGTAAGGTCTACTGCTGCACTGAGCCCTTTAGATAGGAAACTGAGGGCTAAAGAGTGTAAGTGACTTCCCCAAGGAGACACAGATGCTTAGTAAGTGATGAGCTGCCATAAAAGAAGAGAACAATGGTAATGTGATCAGAGCAGAAGCTTTGTAGTGAAATATTTCTAACTTTAAGTAGAAATGTTATTTATTCATTCAATCTAGAATTATCTACTAAATGTCAACTATATGCCACATACTATATAGGTCTGGGGATGTAAAATTGAAAGAAACAGAATTTTGAATTTAAGAAGCTCAATATCTAGTCATAAGAAAAAACATAGACAAGTAAATAAGCAATAATAGTCCTGAATCCTGTTCCTGGCAAAATAAAAAATTAACATAGGCTTCTTGCTTCCTTCCTCAACATCAACCATGATGGAAACCCAAGAGGTAATGAAGAATTCTATGAAACCCATGGGGTGGACAGATAGTTGTTTGAACTATTGTTGGCAGAGAGTTGGCTGGAGCCTGGGCTGGAGATTGACCAGTGAGGCTGTGAGAGATTAAATGAGGGAAATAAAGCAGTTTGAATTCTACTCTTGATTCTCCTCTGTCTTTGTCTTGAGACACTCAATACCTGACTGGTCATCATGGGCATTGACAACTAGACTTTAGATTGCTGGTACCCATATCCTTGGAGTAGGACTTGTCTTGGGTACTGCTTAGATACCCACAGCAGGTATAAAAACTCATAGGCCAAGATAATGAGACATCTGAGGAGCACAAGCACTTCAAAAAGAGAAAATCAGTAAGTATAAATTATAGATACTATGTAAATCGGGTGTTAGAACAGCAGGTAAGGATTTTATATAAGCATAAAATCTGTCACAAAGAATAAACTACAGATGGCCAACAGATACATGAGAAGGTACTCAACATCACTAAGCATCGGGTGGTGGGAATGGCCAGCAATCCCTGTACCGATGGATGAAAGATTACTCCAAACTTTTCCTTGAAAGAGAAGAGAAGGCAAGGGGGTCAACGCTCAGAGATGAAGACTCTTTGCTCTTCTTTGTTCCCACTTTTATTGGTCCTTCAGCATAATCACAAATCCTTATCACTGTTTCTCAAGCGTGTGATGTGTGACAAGGAGTCTTACTGGAACTAGGATGATCTTTTTACTGGCAAGATACAATATGCTAATCTGTGTGTTCTATGGGTTCTGCTAAACATAGCCTAAGAGACAATGCATACATTTCTTAGATCACAGGGTGGCTGTTTGGGATATGAAAGCTTCAGGGAAGGCAACTTCCCACTTGGCATTCCTACGGCAGAGTGGTGCAGGTGCAGGCCTCGGCATTCCAAAGGCCCATGCCCTTCTCGGAAGCTGTGCCTTTCTCTCAGCAGCCTCCATGTTACATTTTAGCGAGCCAGGTATTATGGCTGATTTCATGCACTACATTAACCCTAACAATCAGGGAAATGCAACTCAAGACTGCCATGAGATATCACCTCATTAGATGATTAGATTAAGATGGCTATTATCAATAAGATAAGACACAACAAGCACTGGTGAGGGTGTGCAGAAAAGGGAACCCTTGTGCACTGTTTGTGGGAATGTAAATTAGTACAGCCACTATGGGAAACAGTATGGAGATTTCTTGAAAATAGAACTACCATATGATCCAGCAATTCCTCTCCTTGGTATTTATCTGAAGGAGTAAAAACACTAACTTGTAAAGATATTTGTATCCCATGTTCACAGCAGCATTATTTATAATAGCCAAGAAATGGAAACAGCCTAAGTGTCCACTGATAGGTGAATGGATAAAAGGATGTAACACACACACACACACGCACACACACACAGAGGAATACTATTCAGCCATAAAAAGAAGAAAATTCTCCATGTACAACAACATGGATGGCCCTTGAGAGTGTTACGCTCAGTGAAATAAGTCAGACAAAGACAAATACTGTATGATTTCCCTTACATGTGGAATTTGAAAAGAACAAAACCAAAAAACCCCCAAACCCCACCACACTCACAGATATAGAGAACAGATGGATGGTTGTCAGAATTGGGAGTGGGTGTGGGTGAATGGGTGAAGGGAGTCAAAGGTACAAACGTCCAGTTATAAAGTAAGTCCTGGGGATGTGATGTAGAGCATGGTGACTATATACATAATAATACCGTATTGCGTATTTGAAAGTTGCTAAAAAATAGAGCTACACTGCGACCCAGCAATTGCACTACTAAGGTTTTTACCCCAAAGATACAGATGTAGTGAAAAGAAGGGGCACATGCACCCCAATGTTCATAGCAGCAGTGTCCACAATAGCCAAACTGTGGAAGGAGCCAAGATGCCCTTCAACAGATGAATGGATAAAGAAGATGTGGTCCATAAATACAATGGAATATTACTCAGCCATCAGAAAGGATGAATACCCACCATTTGCATCGACATGGATGGAGCTGGAGGGGATTATGCTAAGTGAAATAAGTCAAGCAGAGAAAGACAATTGTCATATGGCTTCACTCATATGTGGAACATAAGGAATAGTTCAGAGGACCACAGGGGAAGGGAGGGAAAACCGAAGGGGAAGAAATCAGAGAGGGAGACAAACCATGATGACTCTGGACTCTGGGAAACAAAGTAAGGGTTACAGAAGGGAGGGGGGTGGGGGGAATGGAATAGCCAGGTGATGGGTATTAAGGAGGGCTCCTGTTGTGATGAGCACTGGGTGTTATATGCAACTAATGAATCGTTGAACACTACATCAAAAACTAATGATGTACTACATGTTGGCTACCTGAACACAATAAAAAAATAAAATTAAAAATGATAAGAAAAAATTTTTGGTAACTATAAGTTTTAACAGATTTTTAACTAGACTTATTGTGGTGATCATTTTGTAATATATTGTATACCTGAAGCTAATATGTTATATGTCAATTATATCTCAATGAAAAAGAATAACCTAAGATATTAGAATTTTAAGAAAAGGAAATAATTATTAAAGAATTCATATAATTGGTATAATAAGTATAACATTTGAAATAAAGAACATAATAAATGGGATAAATAATGAAGTAAATATAGCTGAAAGGAAGGTTAGGAAGCTGAAAACAAAGTGGAATTCTTTAAGGAAGAGCAAGGAAGGGTAAATACATAGACTATATAAATAAAAATTAAGAGAAATAGAGTATAGAATTTGAAGTGCCAACATTTGGATGATAGGAGCAGAAAAGTGAAAATTAAAAATATAAAGATGATTTTGAGACTGTAATGGAGGTAGATTCTACAGAACTAAGAATTAAGAAAAATGACTAACCGAAGGGTGATGGGTCCAAAACACCAGACTGAAAAGATAAAGACCCACATCAAGAAACATAATAGAAAAATTAAGAATATAAGACACAAAAAGAAGTTTATAAAAAAATTCAAATGAGAAAAAGCAGACCATATTTATAGGAACAAGAATCAAATTGATTTCAGAGTTGTCAGCAACACTGGATGCAAGAAGATGATGGTTTAACATTTTTAATGTTCAGAAGGAAAAAGATTTTGATCTGGGGATGAAGAAGATACTGGTCTATAATTCAGTTCTCTTCCTATTATGGAGGGGCAGTGGCATGATGTTTGGGCAGCGGCAAGTGGCCTAGTCTAATATGTATATAAATCTGCTGATAACTGACCTTCTGATAAATAGGCATAAGAATATTTCTAGGAGAAGAATCCTTATATATGGATTTTCAATATGTTTCTGGGTTAGGGTTGCTTGTAATAAATAAACTTTTAATCAATGGATTAATAACAGATGGCTCCCAAGAAAATGGTCATATAATCTATACAACTGCCTAGGGTATAAGGCATGCTGTGTAACCTAAATATGTGTGAGGTAATTCACAAATCTTAGTCAGAGACTTCATCTGTTAAGCTGTACAGAGTGTCTATTGCAAGAAGGAAGGATTTGAAGAACCATGTGGGATGTTACAGATCTCTTCCTGATTTACTTGTGCCTCTTAATTGCTTCTGTTCTTAAAGTTATTAGCAGATCTTGATACCAGATGAGTTCTTAGAGTCATGTGAGGCTGATTTGATAATCTGATTTTTTTGTGTTAGCACAGAATTTAGAATTTTGTATCCAACCAAATCATTGAAGGCATAGAAAGGAATGCCCTTAAATCTGATAAAGTTCATCTTAAACACATACACACAGACACACACCCCATTCAACTAAATTGAAGAATGTAAGAAGTATTCTCTATAAGATTTGAATTGAGAATTGAGACAAGGATGGCTTGAACTATCCTGAGTTCAAGTTAACAATGTAAGGAAGGCCCTACCTAATATTCTAAAACAATGAAAAGAAACTAAAGGCCTAAGGATTGAAAAACAGGAAGTAAAATGCAACATTTCTGATAGTTTATATGATTGGATATTCTTAACCACTCCAAAAAAATTGATAAACAAATAAATAGAAATAATGGAGTTTAGCAAGGTGTTGGACATAAAATCATTAAACAAAAATCAATTATATATCTAAACATTAGTAAGAAATATTCAATAAACTTGTCATACATATGGAAAGATAAAGTAAGATCCTTATCCATGATGCACAAAAATCAATTGCCCATGGAGAAAAGACTTAAATATATCAAAAACAAGCTTTTAAAACCTTAACTATATATATGTGTGTGTGTGTGTGTGTGTGTGGTGTGTATACATATATATAGTTAAGTAACAATCAGATTATTCTACCAGAAGGAGCAATATCTATCTATCTATCTATTTATCATCTATCTGTATCTATCATCTATCTATCTATTATCTATCTATCTATCTATCTATCTATCATCTATCTATCATCTATCTATCTATCTACTATTGGAGATAGGGAATCATTTCTTAAAATACAAAAAGAGCTAACCATATGGAAAAAGTGATAAATTTGACTTCAAATTTCAAAACAGAAAGTATGAAAATTGTTCATCAAGTCATTTTAAGAAGGTGAAAAACCAAGTTATAAATTGAGATGTCTGCAATATGCATAATCAACATAAGATTTATTTCATAAATATTTAATGAACAACATATCAATAAATGTCAACACAGACGAGGAAACACATGTGGCTAATAAGCCTATAAAGAGATATTTAACTCTATTGGAATCAGGGAAAAGCAAATGAGACTAGGGTGAAATAGCATTTTATATCTATTTAGATGGGAGCAAATAGAAAGGCTGACAATACGAAGTAGAAAGGATGTGGTACAGCAGGATCTCATATATTGCTGGTGGGAGCATGAATTGGCATAGCAAATCAGTATGGCATTTTTTCATAAATTGAACATTTGCATATCCTATGAGCTATCAACTCTAGTTCTAGGTAAATACCCTAGAGGAACTCTTGCAAATTTTGTACAGGAGACATGTAGAAGAATGTTTATAGCATGTTCACATTAATAAAAACCCAGAAATAATCTAAATGTCCATTTATAGTCAATGGGTAGTCATATGTTCATGCAAGGATATATATCATATTCAAAGTGAAGAAACCATAGCACAAGCAAAAATATAGATCAACTTTAACAACGTGATACTGAGTGGAAAAGGGAGTCCCAGAAGATTATGTAAATAGGATAGCTTTTTATAGAGTAAAAAACATGAAATCTCCAATATATACTTTTTCTCAGAATATTTTTTATATAAAAATATTATATATATATGCATGCATGTATGTATACACATATAAATGTAATGAATACTTGAATAGCTATTCACATATAAATATACACTTATGCGTGTAGAAAGCCAAGGAAACCCACCGTATAATTCAGGGTAGTGGTCAGGATAGTGGTATTCAGTGGTGTTCAGGGGATGGGATTATGAAAAACCCCAAAGATATAAGGAAGTTACTGTCATTTTCTAGTATTTATTTCAAATGGTGGTTTTGCCGATATCATATTACTACATTGAAAGGAAAGAATAAGTGGGCTGTGAAAAGATCAGGGATGAGAGTGTGTCATGAACCAATTATTATAATCAATCTAATTTTGAGTTCTTGAATTACACACATATGCCTAAGTCTAAAATGATAGTGGTATCTGCTATGATTTGGGTTGTTATAAGGGTACAGCAAAGCAGCATTTAATCCCAAATAGATAGAGGGAAGGATCTGGAATTAACTTCCCAAAGAAGAGGATGGCTGGTCTACTGATAAATAACTTTTATTGTGCATGATCTCTGTGTCAGGTACTGTGCTAAGCCTTTGATGTGTATTGACTCATTTAATTCTCATAATAACAGGTAACATTATCACATTTATTTTAAAATGTACAGATAATTTAACAATGACACACAACTAACAGGTGGCAGTTATTCTCTGAGACAGTTATTTACTCCCACATGCATGGCACTATCACTGTTCTTATGAGACTCTTTTAATTTCTGCCTTCCTCGTCAAAGTTTGAGGTCCTTGATGGTAGGACCCATATCTTATTCATTGTTTATTTCCAGACGTAGGACAAAGTATAGAACATGTTATTTGTTTATTAAGTGCTCATAGAATGAACTAATGAATGAATGAACATGGTCCTGTCCCCAAAGATATTACAGTCTTTTGTCCAGTGGGCAAAGGGGGAGCAAGATACTATAATGCAAGATATTTATCTCCAGAGAAATATGCACAAAGATCATGACCCATTGTGGAAAAGTTTTCTGTCAATAGCCTGGACAGCCTTTTCTTTAGGCAGTTAATTCCAGATCCTTCCCTTCATCCATTTGGGATTAAATGTTGCTTTGCTGGAAAAAAAATGCTGCTTTATTGTACTCTTATAACAACTTATACCTACCCATATCATTTATAACTACTAAATATTTTTACCCATATCATTTATAACTGTTACAACTACTATAACTACCCATATCAAATAGTGACTACTATTACTTTGAATTTGTACATATCTGTGTGATTAAAGTACCTAAAATTATATTGATTATAATTATTGGTTCATGACATACTCTATTTCTGTCTTTGCATGGCCCTTTTTTATTCCTTCCTTTCTGGTTAGTCTCAGAGAAGTGTTCCTAGAGGGAACAACTTCACTTCTGTGGGTTTTGGAACCTCAGTTTCTTCATTTGTAAAATGCACATGGCGTAAGAATCTTGTGTCGTTATTTGAGGTTTAACTAAGAACATATATAACCCATCGGAAGCATAGTTGCTGTTATGGGCTGAATTGTTTCCCTCCAAATCTCTTATTTTGAAGTCCTAATCTCTGGTACCTCAGAATGTGAAGATAGGGTCTTTGTATTTGAAGATTGGGTCTTTAAAGGGATAGTTAAGTTAAAATGAGGATGTTAGGATGGGTCCTAATCCAATCTGACTGATGTCCTTATAACAAAAGGATATTAGGACGTACAGAGTGGCAAGAGGGCTGCATAGTCACAGAAGAACAGCCATTCGAAGAGGCAGGAAGAGGGTGGCCATTTACAAGCCAAAGAAAAACTTAACAGGAAACCTACCTTGTTTCCACCCTGACCCTAGACTTCCAGCCTCCAGAACTGTGAGAAAATAAATTTCTGTTTAAGTCTCCACGCTACTGCATTGTGTTGTGGAAATTCTAGCAAACTAATACAGTTGGCGCTCAACGAATGGCAGCTTTTTTGTTTGTTTGTTTTCTTTTGTTTTTAAACTTTTAGTGTTGGATATCGTGCCAGTCAGCCTTGGTTGGGATTCTCTGTATTTCAGTTTATTCATGTGTAAAGTGCAGTGAATATTATCTGCCTTATATTTTGTTGTGAGGATTAAATGAATTAATACATATAAAGATAATTCTAATTTTTTTGTAAGCTACCTCAGGTCTGCCTGATCCTTCCCTCATCCTGACTACAAAAGTGTTAAAAACACAAGTAATCAATATATGTATAGTGCTTTCTTTTTCTCATTAAGTTTTTAATTTTAATTCTAGTATCATTAACACACAGTCTTTACACAGTGCTTTCATCTACTGAAAAAGCCTCCTGACTTTTGTCCCTGCTGTCAATGTCTCATACAATATATTCTATACATTGCTCTGGACTAGGTTTCTGGAAGTGCCTGTTTGATTATTGTATTGTTTAACAGCTTTCAGTGGCTCACACTAACAATGAAATAATTTCTATATTGTCTATTTAGGCATTCAAACTTTTCAAAAATCTGGACCCTAAGTGCCATTTGAGACTTATTTCCTGTAACTCTGTTCCCTCCTCCAAGTCCTCCTATTTATATTACTCATAAATACTTTTAAGTACTGATAAGTACTTATGCTAACTTATATTATCTCATTTTCTCCTGAACATAGTTTTTCCTACTTCTGTGGTTTGCTCCACACTCTCCTTCTACCTGCAATTTTTTTCTATGTTTATCTACCCCTATTAAAATCCTAATCATTCATTAGGTCTCAGTTGGTCTTGCGAAGTTTTCCTTGTTAATTTCAAACAAAAAATGAGTTTTGCTTGCACTTCTAAACTTTCATCACTGCAGTTATTAACTTTAAAGAGTTGTTCCATGGATGAATGCATGGATATATGAATGAATGGATGCATGAAAGGGGGAATGAAAGGACACACAGGCATACATTATAGGCATACCTGTATTTCTATCAACTTAGCAAGATCATTTTGATATGGTAGCTACATTTGAGTAGCACTTAAAAATTATTGCTATGAAAAATTGCACACTTTTGAAATGAGTTATTAATTGCAATGAGTGACTTAATGACTTATTTAAATTTTTTTCTCTTTATTTCCATTTTCTACTTAAATATACTAGTCAAAATTGATTTAGAAACTACTGCATCTGCATTATTACATGCCCCAATGCATGAGTTGAAATTGAAAATTTATTTTAAAGATTGTCTTCATTAAACTACTGAGATGAACGTGTTGTTAGGCTTCCCTAATATTTGTGAAATTGAATGAGTAGTTAGACAGATAGATGCTTGTATGGTAACATTATAATTTTCTTTTCTGACAGGGACATTGGTAAGGTTAATTAGCGCCTGTAATGATTTTTTCCCCTTGATTAAAAGACACTATGCAAATACAGGGTGCAGAATAAAGAATTCATTAAAACCACAAAGGTTATATTGTTAGTGGCTATAGATGAATTTAGAAAGTTTGTTCCAGAAGAGAGAGAAACTAAAACATTAGTTCCAGCCCTGAGGCATGGTTTCCAGCTGAACATCTTAACCCAAGGTATTATAATGAACATGTTTTCATTCAGAGGAGACCACAATCATTTAGTAGATAGAATTATGAACCTAACACTCTAATGGCCAGACAGAAAGTATGGGGGGCAAATATCTATTTCTCCCCCTCTGGTACCCACAGGTGCTCCATTTCATTGTTTATTAAAAATTGAACACGAGGTGCTTCTTATCCTACTGATATCATGCGCATTGCTAAATCTGCAAGTTAGACTATCTGACATAAGAAGGTCCTGTCCTTAAGCTGTATGATGTATATTTGGCTTTCAGAATTTCATTCTCATCAGCCTATACTAAGAGATAATAAATAATTTTGCTGTGCATGCTGTCTAATGGCTCCTTTCCAACAGCATTAGAAGTAGACAGCATTGAATACCATTATGCTTTGCAGATGTTTGGAGGTTCAGGAGGAAGAGAATGTCTTATTTTGCTCAGACTGCTATAGCAGAATATCATCGATGGGGTGGTTTAAACAACAGCTCTGGAGGCTGGGAAGTCTAAGATCACAATGGAAGACTTCTTCCTTGTTTGTAGACAGTCATCTTCTTGTTACTTAGTGGAGAACAGAGAAAGCGGAAGAAAGCCCTATCCATGTCTTTTTTTAAATAAGAGTGCTAATTCCATCATGAGGCCTCCATCCTCATGACCTAACCCCAAGAGCCCTGTCTGCAGATATCATCACCTCAGAATTAGAGTTTCAACATATGAATTTTGGGAGTACCCATTGTTCAGTCCATTGCAGAAAGCTAACATTTTCTAAGCATCTGTTATAACACAGCACTCGACTTTGTATTTTATTAACTTGAAAAGCTCTCACTGACGTAATAGGCATCTTTGTTACGAAGTGTAGTTTCCTCTATCATAGCACTTATTTTACTGTATTATAATCAGTCATTTAATTGTCTATTTTCCCTACTAGTGGGTAAGATCTTGAGGGCAAGGATCATGCCTATCTTTTTAATTTCTGTATTCCCCAGCCCATTGTTTGGCACATAGTAGGAGCTCAATTAGTATTGTTAAAGAATGAAAAATTTATAATCCTATTTAATCTTCTCATTAACACTCCTAACCTCTCTGTACTTTACAATGGCAAAGTTAATAGCCTCAGGATTGTAATGAAAATCAAAGACACCTCTAGATTAACATGGCATATTTTAATAGCAGCACAGACTTTCCCTTTCCCAGTATTTAATTACAGGGGCAAAAAATAGTTAAAACTACTCAACACACACACACACACACAGATGCAGACACACAGATATACCCCTCTTCCCCAAACCACTACCAAAGAAAGGATTGTACTCTAAAGCATCAACCTTGAAAAACTAGTGACCAAGGAAAGAAACTAAAGGTTTTAGAGTGGAATATAGGAGTGTGGCATAGTTTGGCTTCTAGTGGTGTCTCACCCTCTTCCCCATGCTCGCACCTGCATTGTCCCCCCTATCTCTAGTAAACATCTAATTAGTAAGTGAAGGCTGTTGGAAATAGCTGTCGGAGGAGAAATGGATAAAATGAAGTAAATCTTGACACTGGCTTTCTTTGTGGAATGTGAAGGCTCTAGGGAGACCATTTAAAATATAACATTACAGCACCCTGCAGGTCAACATAAAGAGGCCCTTCCTTTTCCCACTAGCTCTGCCTGAGGGCTACAGGTATTTATTAAGCAATGACTCTCCATCTGGGTCTGAGGGGCAAGGATACTGATATGCCAGGCTTGGAAGTCCAGACTTGTTTTTGGGGAAAAATAAAGCTTCATAAATGTTAAACAAATAAATAAGTGAATAAACAAATGAATGAATGAATAAATAAATAAATAAATAAATAAAATATGACACTACAATTAGGAAGGGTCAATCCTAGAACAGGATGTTTAACAAAATCTCAGAAGAGAGAGTAATCACTTTTAGTCCAAAGACTTTTTGTCTGCTTAATTTTTCTCTTACTACTTTTATTGCCCCAAACAAGAAATATCCAGACCTGAAACTGTAGCTGGGGACAGAAATGGTAGGAAATAGCTCCAAGAAGTCACCCACATCATATCAGAGCAAAGAGAATGACCAAGCAGAATGCCCTTTTTTTCTTATGAGGAAAAGAAAAACAAAAATAAAAACAAAAACACATAGTAATTTCCTCCACTATTACAACAAAAAGAAATTAAAGTTACTAAAAGATAAAAAATCAACATAAAATTAAATCTAACTCATGGGTAGAAAGAAATCTATGTTGTATAGAATCAAAATCTTTCAACTGGAGTTTCTGTTTACCTTTCTTTTATCTAGAGACATCATGATACATTTCTCAGGTATAAAATCATCTGGGGCTCTGAATAAAAGTACATTAGTATTTGGAAATACTAATATCTGCTGTCTGCAAAGTAGCATTAATTAAAGCCCCATAAATCTGTGATAGGGCTTCCTGTACTTCCATGTCTTAAACTTATTTCTACTATGGAAAAATCAAGGTAATTAGTTTTGCCTCATATTGCTGTATTCTTTTTTTTTTAAGATTTTATTTATTTATTCGACAGAGATAGAGACAGCCAGCGAGAGAGGGAACACAAGCAGGGGGAGTGGGAGAGGAAGAAGCAGGCTCATAGCGAAGGAGCCTGATGTGGGGCTCGATCCCATAATGCCGGGATCACACCCTGAGCTGAAGGCAGACGCTTAACCGCTGTGCCACCCAGGCGCCCCATGCTGTATTCTGAATTCAGATATACGCTAGAGTGAGACGGTGAGAGTAATGTCAACTTCTGTTTAATGACCTCACTACTTCTATTCCTTTAGTGTTGTAAAAATAAATTGCTACTGTAAGAGAAAAGCAAAGAAAGGATCCATAGGAAATATTGAAGGTATTAGTATTTAGTTTATCCAGGTAGCACACTGATGGAAATGCTCCATTTGTCTTTCTGCCTATCTAGCTAGCTAGCCATCCATTTACTTTAAATGAAGAAGTGAGATGTTGTCATGGAAAGGTGTATTAATACCTTTGTTTGAATTAAAAAATAAAGTCAGGGTTTTGATCTGGGAGAAAGTAAATATGATTTACTGATGGTTTGATAATAACTGGTTTTGTCAGTTAGGTTATTTTGTGACCATTTTTCATAAAGTAAGCTAATTTGACTCCAAGATTTTGATGAAAATATAAGTTCAAAAGATATATTGTTTAGAAGTGATGAAATAATGGGTATCAGACTTACTTTTGTTTTGTAAATAACTATAAAACTGGACAAAAGTCATAACGCAACTGTTTGGGGGGCATTAGACAACAGATAATACAAGATTGTGATCTCTACAGAAGTAAAAAACACCAGGGTAGTTTTATCTGTATCGTATCTTTCTGTCTGGCAGAGAGCGAAAATGTTAAAGAGTGGAGGAAAGTGATATTGGAAATTATTGCTGCTGAAGTGGCTAGAACTTACAGGGCAATATACTAGAAATAAGAGAACTGCCCAGAGAGAAACTCAAGTAAACTGCTTAGGAAGTAGCACTGAGTCTTGTTGAAAACTAAGATGCACAAATGCATGATGAAACTTGGTGGCACCTGGCAGAGAACAGCTTTAAAGTGCATGTGCACTTTAAGAAATATTAAATGACATTCTTCAAAATGAAGGGAAATGATAATGATAGAAGCTCAGATATCTGTAAAGGAATGAAGAGCACCAAAAATAGTAAATACAAAATACTTTTTTCTTTCATTTCTTAATTTCTTAAAAAGACAACTGACTCTTTATTTTATTAATTTTTTTCAGTAATCTCTCTGCCCAGCGTGGGGCTTCAACTCATGATCCCGTCTGAGATCAAGAGTCAATGCTGTACTGACTGAGCCAGCCAGGCACCCTGACGGTTGACTCTTTAAAGCAAAAATAATAACAACGTGTTGTTGATTTATGAAACAAGCAGAAAAAATATATAAAAATGAAAGACAGAAAAGAGGTAAATGGAAGTGTATTATTACAAGGTTCTTATATTCATATGTGAAGTGATATAATATCAATTCCATGTAGATTGTGATAATTTAAGGAAGCATAATTACTAGAATAACAACTAAAATTTTTAAAAAGTCTATAGTAATATAGCCAATAGAGGAGATAAAATAAAATACCATATATATTATTTAAATCCAAGAAAGGAAGTTAAAAAAAAAAGACACATGGATGGTACAGATAAAAGACAAATAGCAAAATGGTATTCTTACCTCAACCATATTAATAATTACATTAAGTATAAACAAGCTAAGGACTCCAATTAAAAGGCAGAGATTTTCACATTAGATTAAAAACAAGACCCACATATATGCTGTTTACAAGAGAAAAATTTAAGTATAAATATGCCAATAAGACAAACATAAGAAAATCAATAAAGATAAATAATGCAGACATCCATCAAAAGAAAAATAAAAGCTGAGTGGCTATATTATTGTCAGACAGAGTAGATATAAATATAAGAAATATTACTAGAGGAAATGAGGTACATTTCATGATAAAGAGAGATTAAATTACCTCAGATATCTTGAACCCTTGGTGAAGGAGTCACTTAAAAAGACAAAAACCACACCTTAAATGAGAAGCAGCCTTAAATGAGAAGGCTACTGCTTCTCATTTCCTGATCTACTGGATTTAAACAATTTAAAAATATTTTATTGGGGTGCCTGGGTGGCTCAGTTGGTTAAGCATCTGTCTTCAGCTCAGGTCATGATCCCAGGGTCCTGGGATCAAGCCCTGCATTGACCTCTCTGCTCAGCAGGAAGTTGCTTCTCTTTCTCCCTATGCCCCACCCCCCCATTCCCCCTCTCTCAAATGAATAAATGAGGTCTTTAAAAAAATATTCTACTATGTTTGCTGCTCTATTATTCTCATGCATTTCTTTCATGTGAAATGCTGTTTCTCCTCCTTGAAACTCCTTTACTCACTGGCAACCTTCCTATTCCTCCTTCAGGGAATAACTCAGGTACAAAGCAAATCTCACAAGTCCCTCTTGATGGTCTCCTCATATTTAACCCTTTACTAGTTAGTCATTCAATAAATGTTTATTGAGCTTTTACTATGTACTGGGCCCTGAACTTTTACTATGTTCTAGGTCCTGAAGATATAACAATGAATTAAATTCCTCCTGGGAGATAGGGGATAGAGAATAGAAAATAAACAAACAAATAAATACAGAGCATGCCAGGCAGTGATAAATGCAATATAAAAAAAATAAAAATAGGATTTGGGAAAGAAATGTCGTTGAGAGGTGGTAAGTAAGGCATGTCTGTAATGATGTCATTTTTGGAAGACTTGGAAAGAGTGAAGTAGCACTTTCAGGGAACTGGAAGAAGATCATTCAGGGTAGAACATGTAAAGGTGCTGAATGAATCGGGAGTATATCGGCTAAGTATGTGAAATAGATAAGGTAAGAGTGTGGTAGAGGAGCATGAGAGAGGGACAGAGTAGTAGCAGAGGAGGTCAGAGAAGTAGTGTGGAGCTACATTCTGTAGGTTTGTGAATGCTTCTACATGGACTTGGATTTTTTTTTAAAGATTTTATTTATTTATTTGACAGAGAGAGACAGCTAGTGAAAGAGGGAACACAAGCAGGGGGAGTGGGAGAGGAAGAAGCAGGCTCCCAGCGGAGAAGCCTGATGTGGGGCTTGATCCCAGAATGCCGGGATCACACCCTGAGCCAAGACAGACGCTTAATGACTGTGCCACCCAGGTGCCCCTTGGACTTGGATTTTTGTTTCCTGAATGAGATGGGAAGTGATTAGAGGGAGTTCTGAGCAGAGGAATAACATTATTTGACATACTCTGTGGTGTATCTCTGGTTGCAGTGTCGACATTGAAATTCTTATCCCTTAACTTAAAAGGATTATGCAAGGGAGACAGAAAACACTTGCAGGTTTTCCGCACATCTTCAGTGCTAGATTTATGTCAGTGCCTTTTATGTGCCCTGTTAGTGATCCTTTTGAGCTATTCAGAAAGATCTTTGACATTCAGCTATTGAAACATTGTTTTTAAATATTCATATATCCTATGAGTAACTAAAGAGATAACCATTGTATATTTTTACAATTAATAGGAAAACAAAACAAAAACAAAGATCCATTAAACCTATAACAAGAATACTTATAATAATTTTTTTCTTCATTAAAATTTCTTTTTCTTAGCTTCAGATTAAAGACAGATGATCTTTGTTTATAACTTAACTTTGTTGATATCTACTTATAGCTTAGATTATCATTTTTCTTGGCTTCAGGATTTCTGGTAATATTCTCAACTGATTATCACTAGGATGACCCAGCAACCTTATTTCATAAGGTTTTCTGTTTTATTCCAGTTTCCAGCTTTGCCTTTGGTTCTCTGTGATAAGGCAGGCATTGGGAATGGTTTTTACTTGCAATCATTCCCCCTCTAACTCTCCTCCCTGACACCATTCTGTCTTTTTCAGCAGCTTCAGAAAGAAGCCAAAATGTCTAAATGTAACATTGGCTAAGAAGATTTAAGATTCACCAAAGAATTTTGACGCTGATGTACATGCTCCCTATTTTTTAACTATCACAGGAAGTCCTCAGTTGATAACTCAACTCTGAAGAGTGTTCGATGTAAGATTGTTTGTTTGTTTGTTTCAGTGGGGGAACAGGAATAGGTCACAACCTGGGTAGTTTTCAGAATTTCATGTCATGAGATGAGGATTTTCAGGACTTCAGAAAAACAGTATTCTCTTTTTTCTTTGTATTGAACTTGAAGTCACTTTAAAGGAATCATTCTTTCCTACACATCATGCCCCCTAGTTCATTATATTACCAGTTCTTCCAATGTGTCTACCCCCTTTCCACTCTTATGAGTTCATTGTATATTTATTCACTTTCTGTTATTGTGTCTAAATGTTTTGTCCTAAATATTCAAATATGAAACTTAGGTGAATCACTGAATTTGTCATAAATACAATGTTAGTCTTCTTGCTGATTTATTTGTTGTGAATGATTATGCATGACATGCTGGTTTGTCTTACAGCCTTCCTTTTATTTTTGGCATTTATTCATCCATTCAGCCTTCCATCCATCCACCCATCTAGCCAGTAGCCAGCCACCTGTCTAACAAATGTGCTCTACAGTTTTACTAAAAGTCAAGCACTAGGCTATAAAATTTGATACAAAAATGAATAATAATTATAGATGTTCAATAAATATTTTTGTTTTGATTAGTGTTAAAGCAAAAATTTATTGAATCTATTGAAATTTAGTTTCAATAATATTTCTATCTTTATTTAGTCACATATGAATTAATACAATCTGATCCTAGGTAATACTCCTAGGTATTACCTAGAAGTTTGTTGGAAATGCATTTTCCCAAGACCCAGCCCAGGCTTATGAAGCCAGAATTTGATTTTAACCAGATATTCAGGTAAATTGTAAGCATATTAAAATTTGAGAAACATGGATTTAGAGTAGGAATAACCTGGCAGTTGAAGAAAGTAGATCAATCATTTTAAACATAAGAATGACCACATGGAAAGGCACAGGACATGGAGACATATGGCCTATTTGTTCTTAAGGTGCACCAGAGAAGAGAAGGGATAGGAATTTGGTAACACACATGAGGACAAGGCTGTGAAGGACTTACAAGTAGCGTAAAAACTTTGAACTTTTTCTGAGCCATAGGGGGCAATTGGACGTTTTTAAAAAGATCAAGGACATGATGCTTCAGAAGGACAACTCTAGAAGCCATCTGAAGAATGGATTAGACGTGAGTAAGGAAAGGTCTGTTGACTACCTCAAGAAGTTATTTTAGATGAGAGGACCTGAATTAACAGAGTGGATTTGAAGAGCAGGAGTTGAATTTAATAAATATTTTAGAAATTGAAATTGTGTAGGTAATTTTTTGACTGAATGAAGGAGATGAGGAATGAAGCAGGGATGACTCAGATGTTTCTACAATGTGTCTGGTTGGTGATAGCACTGAGGAGTTGGAATATACAGGAGAAGGAGCAAGTTCCATAGTGGAAAGAATAAGTCCAGTATTGGACATATTAACTCCAAGCATCTATGAAATATCCAGATGGAGATATTTAGGAATATGGTTTGGAAGCTAAGAAATAGCTTTGAGATAGAGAAATAGAACCCAAATCTAAAGGTGGAAGTTGAAGAAGCTATAGGGATATTTTAAGATCACTTCTGGGGTAGCAGGATAATAATATCTGCCCCAAATCAATGTCAAACTGCTCTGGGTACTAAACAGAAGAAAAGGAAAGAGGAGGCAGTAACATGAGGAGGAGATAGATCTCGCAGATTACATGGAGGGAAGAAATCAGTGGTGGACAGCATGAAAGTAATAACCCAGACGAGTACAAAAAAAGGGGACCAGGAGCATAAAAAGAGAGTTGACCTTGGAAAGAAGGAGGAATACCTACCTCTTCTTCCCTGAAAGGGAGGAGATAAGCTTGGGTTAAGATTTTAAGATATCAGTCAGCTTGCAACAGAAACTAGGAGTTGGGAGATCAGGAAGTTTGTGCTGTATGACTGCTATTTTCTCAGTGAGGTAGGAAACAAGGTCCTCTGTGGGGAGAGAGTAGGCTGGGAAGGGATCTTGAAGAGAGTGATGAAAGTTTATAATAGTCACTTTAGGGTGTGGGAGAAATAGCTGACTAGACAACTAAAAGGATTGCTGGGCAATGCTGAAAGCCTAGAAGAGTCTGGAAACTATAAATAACTTCTTTTCTCACTCTATCATTGAATGACAGTCTCTCTTTCTTCTCTTGCCTACTTTCTTCTCACTTATAGTTTGAGCAGGAAATAAATTTCCAATAAATTTAAAGCCTAGTTCAGGTAAGAAGAAAAACAGAGTCTTGAATTTCAAATACCTAAGATTAATCTGCTTGTAGTTTTATGCTTTAATTATAATTAATTGCTATACTTCCCTAATGAAAGTACCACATGTTCATTATGAAAACTTGGAAGATAAAGAAAAATAAAAAATAGGTTACTATTGTCCATTGAGAAAATAATTGTAGATACTTTTTTTTCTTCCAGTACTTTCCAGAAACACAGTTTTATTTGCTTATTATATGATTGTGTTAATCATAAACTTTTCTGTATCTTTCTCTTTTTAACTCCTTAAGTTTTGTAACTGTTTTTTTACTGATCATAGGAGCAATTTATGTTCATTGTCAATTCTTGAAAACACAGAAAAATAAAAAGATGAAAATGTAAATCACTCATAATTTCATCACCCAGATATAATGATTCAGTTGTTAAGGTTTTTGATAAAAGCTTTTATGTCACATTTTAGAAAATGTTTTCTAGCAACATTTCCTGCTAATATTTGATCTTAGCTCTTCTTCATTAAATTTAAATAGCCTAGACCATAACAGAATTTTACCTGGAGAATCTCTAATCAGTGCGGCTACTACAAACAACCCAGTCAGTTTTACCTTTCCCTCACATCCTGTGGGCAGAGGTAAGGACTGAAAAGCAGAATGTGGATAGAAGGAGAAAGCATTGTCAATTTAAACAACAATGTTCCTGTCTTTGAAAGAGTATAAAGTATAGTTAGAAACAACATAAAGCCTGCTCTTATTGTAAATGTGAAAGCTATTCTCCTTCCCTCCCCTGTTGCTTCCTACCCCACAGCTGACTCCTGTCAATTATTATGTCTTCAAGCAGTTGTGGCTCTAAAAATTCATATGGGATGGGGGGGGCTTCCAGGAGTATAATAATCTCAAACACTGATATAGCATTGTCTACGTGTCAGGCAGTATTCTAAGTTTTTTTTTTACAGAGATTAATTTTATTTAAACTTCACAACAAAACTAACAGATAGATAATGTAATTTTTCCCACTTTGAAGATAATGAAAATAAGTTATGAAGAGATTCAATAATTTGTCAAGGTCACATTTTTTTAAGTGGTGAAACTGGGTCTCAAACCTATGCAGTGTGTCCTGGAATCCTGTTAATAACCTCTGTACGATATCTGGTTGTAAGGGTACTGAATGATTTGTCTTGAGTTAGTGTTATAAGAATACATTTTACTTAGAATTTTTTTTTCTTTTTGGTGTGGCTTGAGGGTGGTCAAAGTTCTCCCAACCTCCACCCCTATTCTGCTCTCAACATCCAACCTATTTCTAAATTTTCTTGATGGTCTCCATGAAATAGTCCAGATGTTTTAGTAAGGCTTATAGTATAATTTCCTCTGTATTCTAGACTCCTATCATGGATTTTATTTATTTGTCATGTTTGTTTCTGCTATTATGTCATTCTTTCATCTTTTTATCTCCCAGGAAAAAACCAGTTTGATGCAGGTGCTTCCTGCTATTTCAAGCTTAAAAATTCTTATGGCATTGCTGTTTAATCCTATATCCTTGAAAATTATAAATATTCAGCTACTTCTAGTAGTTTGTAGTTTATAGATAATAGATGCTGATTTTATTCTTAAACTTAACAACAAAGCTCCTTTCTTGCCATTAGATTTGTTCAATATACTGAATCCTGCCTTTCTTGCCTTCCTTGACTGCTTCTTCTTTAGTTTCCAGCCTTGGAATGGTTGCTTATCTGTGCCAGCATTGAGAAGTCTGAAATGCCAACTGGTGCTGTATTCAGGGTTCTCACAAGCTGCTGGTTGGAGGAGAGTGGTAAAGATGGTGTCTGCTGATGATTATGTCACTTATGAGCTAGCTTGGCTCTCCTATTAGAGTTGACTGTTGGGTCTCCAGGGGTCCTTCCCATAGGACCAGCTAGAAAAAATATTAAAAAGCAGTATGGTGCAATGAAAAGAGCAGTAAATTCAGCATTGAATTCATATCACAACTTTAATTACATAATGCCTGTCTTCTTTTTTTCTTTCCTTTTCCCCCCTCCTTTCCTTCCTTCCTTCCTTCCTTCCTTCCTTCCTTCCTTCCTTCCTTCCTTCCTTCTTTTCTATTTTTAGAAGGAATATGACACTGTACATAAGAAGCTCTGAAGTTAGATTATCTGTGTTCAAAGGTTGATTTCACCCTCTTACAAACTGGGGACCTTGGTCCAATTAACTTCTTTGGGGCTCACTTTCCTTATCTAAGAAGTCACCTCATAAGGCTGTTATGAAAATTAAATGAGATAATACCAGTAAAATGCTTAGAATAGTGATGGCTCATAAGCATTTAATTAATGTTGGCTACCATTGCGAAACTCTCTCTTTAGACTAAGTTCCCAAAGAGTAGGTGTTTTCTTCACTATTTATGTCCAGTGCTTAGCAGAGTAGGTACATTATATATATTTGTTGAACAAATGAGTGAATAAATGAGTGGATGAATCTATCACTAAATAGCTGTGTGACATAGGGCATATAATTTAACACCTTTGAAGATGTGTGCTGGGTATTTGGGATATAATGTGAACTCAAAGTGTTGTGGGGAGAATTGCATGAGATAAAAATATAAAAGAGGCTCAAGAGCATGGAGTTTCAGAGCGAAGGCTTTGATGTCAGGCACAGATAGTCAAGACTTCTCCTGCCACTGGATATAACCTTGAATAGACCACTACTCCTCTTTGAGCCTCAGTTTCCTCACCTGCAAAACAGACATCATAATTTTTATCTCAGGGGATTGATGTAAGGATGAAATGAAACGTATGTACTGAGAGCATTGTTTTCTTAAAGTAGTTATCATGAGAAAGGATTGTGTAAGCTTGAGATCACCATAAAAACAGATTTTGACTTTTTATTAAATAGACAGTTTTCTATTAAATTCTCCCATAAGGTGGCACCAGATAAGAATATAACTGTATCCTGAAAATTTAGACAAGACTGAAGAGAATCAGGAAATCAGCTTTTTGTTTAAGGAAAAGAATTTGATGGTCATTTTGACAAGACAAGTTGAGATAATTCAACCCTCATAACTAGACTGATATGTGTCCTAGAAAGTAATTTTTTAAATGATAGAAAGGTGATTTACCTAAAAGTAAAAATTTGTTTATTATAGTCCAGATAGATACATTGTTTTGAATTTCCTAATGATAAGGCAGAGAGATAGACACTAAAAAAGTTTGAATCTTAATATTTAATGAGCATAGAATTTTCAGTCTTGTGAAATAAGATTATTTTCTCCTATTTGATGTGGTGAAATTTATTTTCTTAAGAACTCAAAATATTCCTTCTGTAGAAACTAGGAATGTGAGTGTTTTGCAATGAGCGCTGAGTTGATAACGGGGGGAGGAAGAACATCGTTCTCTCCGTTGCCCTCCATTACCCCTGAGACTTCATCTCTTACTGGTCTCCCCTCCCTCTGTACTCATCACCCAGGCCTTCTTGCTATATCTTCAACAGCCCAAGCATACTCCTACCCCAGGGGCTTTGCATTTGCTATTTCTACTACCTAGACTACATGCTCCAAATATCCTTAAAGCTACCTTTCTTACCTCCTTCAGATGCTTAAATATCCCCTTCTTGGTGAAGCCTTGTTTAATCACCTTGTTGAACATTGTAGCATGTCACTCCACCCAACTTCCCTATCCCTACTACCTGCTTAGTATTCCTCCGTTGCACTTACCAAAATTTGGCACCGCGAGCAGAGTTTTCTTATTTATTTTATTCACTGTCTGTCTCCTCTGACCTCTCAGCATAAACTTTATAATGGCAGAGATTTTTGTGTGCTTTGTTTGCTGCTGTATCCCTAGCACTTAGAACAGTGCTAGGATGTTGTAGGCACTCAGTAAGTGTTTGGTGAATGAGTGAATGAACTGTCCAAATTAAGACAAAAAACAGTTGTAATTTCCTGTGGTAAACTTCTGTTTCATAAATAAGGCTCTGAGCCATATGTCAGATCAAATGTGGTTGGGCAGGTTGCTTAGGTTCTGTGCTCCAGATGCAGAATTTCAGAAAATTTTTCTCTCTGCAGTTGTAATTTAGTAGACTAGGCTAAATACCATTCCCCCCAAATTCATATCCACCGAGAACTGTGAATGTGATCTTATTTGGAAATAAGGTCTTTGCAGATGTAATCTTGTTAAGATGAGGTCATAGTGGATTAGGGTAGACTCTAATCCAATAGCTGATGTCTTTATAAGAGGGAAATTTGGACACAGATGCACAGGGAGAATGTCATGTGATGACACAGAGGCAGAGATTACAATGACATGTCTACAAGTCACAGAACACCAGAAGCTAGGAAAAGTCAAGGAAGTAACCTCCTCTACAACCTTTAAAGAGAGCATGGCCCTGCTGACATACTGACTTTGGACTTCTAACCTCCAGAACTGTGAGAAATTTCTGTGTGTGTGTGTGTGTGTGTGTGTGTGTGTTTGCCACCAAATTTGCAGTAATTTGTTATGACATCCCTAGGAAACTAATACACATAGGAATTGAGCTCATTCATTCAGCCATTGATTCATTGTGCAAACATTTTTTGAGCATCAGACAGTGTGTTAGGTGATGATAAATGACCCAGTTCTTCCTGTCCTCTAGTTGTTCATAGCCTACCGGCAGAAACCAAGAAGTAAATAGAAAATTATTGTAATGAAAGTGTTATAGAAGAATTAAGCTCAAAGAGCACGGAAGAGGAGCATTTAATCAATCTAGCTTGGGGGAATGTAGGATCAGAAAATTTCTGACTTTCTGAAGTGGTAACTTCTGAATAAGTCAGATGGATGCAGACGGGAATAGCTTTGTAGGCAGAGGAAAATATGTGCAAAGAAACAGAAGCAGGAGAGAATTTGGCATCATTTGGGAAGCTTCTGAAAGTTGAATTCTGCTGTAGTAGCTTGTGGTGGCGTGGTTGCAATTGAAGATTGTGGCAGTAGAAATAACCTGTAATAATCCAGGTGAGACATAAAGAGGATTCTAACTAAGATAGGATAGGATAATCTCCTGGAAATCAACTGGTAGTTTAGAGAGCTGGGATTCTACAGATTTTGGTGTTTAGTTGATTGGTTCTGTATAAGGATAGGAAAGGAGGGAAACTTCCTTACTATATAAAGACATGTTCTTTTTTAAAGTGTGAGTCATTATAAAGACTTACAATTCAGAATTTCACTTTTTAGTGAAATTAAAGTGAAAATTTCACCTGTTAGAGATTGAGTGTGTGTGTGTGTGTGTGTGTGTGTGTGTGTGTGAGGGGCGGGAAAGAAGGAGAGAGAGATGCTGGTTGATGGGATCTGAAATATAACCATTTAAAAGGTATCACACCTAAGGGATTTTGTCGTAGTAGAACATGCACTGGACTGGAATCATGAGTCTGAGTTCGTATCACAGTCCTGTTTCTTTTTAAACCTTGCAATTTTATCTTTTGGAGTCTTAGTCTCCTCCTTTGTAAGTTAATATTCACTTTACTAATATCACATTATTGTTGGAATAATATGAAATAACAGTATTTGAAAATTCTTACAAATTACTGTGCAAATATGAATTATTATAACAGATATTTCAATCCTGAGAGGGCTTCTCAGCTAGACGACTGACTCTAAGATTCTGTGGTTTACTTTTCTATTTAGCCATCCACCTAAATCAAATGAGCTTGGTTCCCATTTTCCAAACATTCTAATGCCATGAAAATCAACATGAAGTTGTATAAGATTTAAATAACTTGAGGTAGAGGGGCACCTCGACTCTTATTTTCAGGGCAGGCCATGATCTCAGGTTGTGGAATCAAGCTCAGCGTTGCGAGGGAGTCCATTATAGATTTTCTCTCTCCCTCTCCCCCTGTCCCAGTTCACCCTGGCGTGTTTATGTGTGTGTGTGTCTCAAAAATAAATAAATCTTTAAAAATAAATAAATAGGTAACTTGAGATAGAAAACCTGAATAAACTTACCTCTGAATCCTTCATAACTACCCACAAATCTGGCACAAAATTTCTGGTCAAAAACCTGTGTAGGAAACATAAATACATGAACAAAAAGAAAAAAGATAAATTAATGACATTAAATGTGTGTTCAGCCTCACTGTTGGATTTTAAATCTATTGAATTCTTTCAGGTCACCTACATTATTCTTTTCATGACTAGGAAGGGTTATTTTCTGCTGTTGCTAAAAATTATCAGGAATGTAAAGTCCGAAGGGACCAAGACTAGCTAGTTATATGATCCTGTTTTATCCCACTACCTTTCTTTTTAAAAGAATTACAATGTGACTGACTTTTAAATTTACTTTCATTTTTTTAAACTTCCAAATTATTTTTATATTGATCTGTTTAATTGTCCTTCTCTTTCACTAGCCTCTAGGGTCCTTGAGGACAGACACTGTATTTTGTTTCTGTTTATATTTTAAGTCTTTGGCACCTAGAATGTGTTCTTTATATATGGTGGTTGAATGGATGAAATGAAAACATTTCAGAAAAAGATTTACACAGGATTCAACAAATGCTTATATTTTAAATTTATTTTCATCAGTAACCATCAGTAAATAATAATTAACCACCTATCCTATAATACCATTATAATGACTGAACTGGTCAATAATTTTTATATATGCACAATGGACTTACAGCATAAACATATGCAAAAAAAGATTTTTAAAATAAGCACATATTTCAGCAGGTTTGTATCATGAACCTGTGTTTATGGAAAATAATGTTTGATCTATTCATTTTTCCTAATACCATTCTTGGGGTTTTTATTTCATTTCCTTGCAAAAGCAATCATATTCTTAACTCAGTCTCAACAATGAAAATAGGTCACTGTGATAGGTCCTTCAAAATACAAATACACATGGAATTGATATTTGCAGTTAGATCTGGCTTAGATAAGATCTCATTATAAAAAATATTATAGAGCAATTTGTCTTACCTATAAACCTCTCTATTTTTGATAAGAGACTTACCATTCAGAACAGTTGGGCAAGGGGAATTGAAAAATGTTAGCCACAGATCTCTAAGTCACTGAATATTAATCATAGAGTATTTCTTAGTCTTGTTTAAAGAAGGAAATGAAGCAAGTTTCCTAATCTGTGAAGATATTTTCAACAAATTTTAAATTTTTTTTATTTTTTTACTTATTTGAGAGAGAGAGAGAGAGTGAGCACACATGAGCAAGGGGAGAGACAGAGGGAGAGGGAGAGCCAGAGAATCTCAAGCAGACTCTGAGCCAAGTGTGGAGTCCAACATGGGGCTTGATCTCAAGACCCTGAGATCATGATCTGAGCTGAAACCAAGAGTCAGATGCTTAACTGACTGAGCCATCCAGGTGCACCTCAACAAATTTTAAAGGTACTTTTATGTGGTTCTCCAAAGTGCTAAGCCAACTTTGTCATCTCTAGCTAAGAAGTTTTAGATACTAGCACAGGAAATTTTTAGGATCAAGTTAAAATTTCAGATGAGAGGGGAAACAGAGGTTACAAAGATGAGAAGTAAATAATTGGGGAGGATATTCTAGGCTTAAGGAAAAGAGTAAGCATGGTGATAGGTGAGAAGATACGAGTCAGGTTTGTGATTCTGATAGGCCACAATGAAGTGTTCCCTAATGGGAGGCAGGGAGATGTAGGGAGAGATGGGTAGGGTAGGATTTTAACCTTATTTTTTATGCATTTGGGAGATTTTGAGAGGATTTTGCAGAGTCAGATAGGGATTAGCTATGTACTTTAGGAATATGAATTTTGAAATAGTGTGAAGAAAGGATTTGAGGGACTGAGACTTGGGGAAATTAGGAGAACCATAAGACTTTTCCAATAGTAAAGGTCAGAGCTGAGCCAAAGAGGTAGTAGTGGGAGTGGAAGGAGTGGACAGTTGCCAGCAACTGGGAAGGTGGGGAATCTCCACATTCTTTTACGGGGGTCACAATGAGGCACAGGAGTGAGCATCATGGGCTGGGGTACTCTTCTTGTTCTACCCTGGAATTTAGCAGGGTCCTGAGCTAAGCTATGATAAGATGGATTTTCAGAATGGAACAAATGGGGTGCAGACCTCATATTCTCTTTTGCTGAGGGTCTTGAGCTAGACTTGGGAACTTAAAGAAGAAATATGACTTGAGGCCTGCAGTAGTGTGAATTGTCTTCCCCTTCCTTCCTTCTTCTTCCCTTGCACTCATCACCTTCTGCTCTGAGGATAGGCAGGACTCTACACTCCCTCTTAGGGCAACTGCAGATGTATAAACAACTTCACTCTGAGAGACTTTTTGGAATTATCCTAATATTTCTACATTTATTTACATTTTTTCTTTCCTTTTTTCTTCATTCCCTGCTAATGAGGTCATATAAAAAATTAACAAATATCCAGACAGCAATGAAATAAAGCAGGAAGTTAAATCAGGTATCTACTTTACATAATTACAGCAAAGCCTGCCTACTCACCTTTGGTAGAGAGGGCAGTAAGCAATTTTCACCTTTGTCAGGTTACTTGCTAATTTCTGGCCTTGAAGACACAAAGGGACAATTGAGGTAGTCTAGTGAGAGAAGTCTTCTATTTAATCAACTTTTCTCCCTGCTACTTAATAGAACATTGAGATGCAAGTTATCAATTAGCTTTACGACCTTGACATTTAACTTCTCAATCCCTTAGATGCATAAAGGTTGTAATGAAGAAAATAAAGAGATCATAGGTATGAGAGCTTTGAAATTTTTTGAGAGCAGATGCAGAAATGCAGAGCATTGTTTTTTGTTACTCTTGAAGGCCTGATTGCTAAAATTTTCAGGTTAGATTGATTTACTCAAGCACAGACTTGTTTGTCCTCTACACTTTTTCTGACCTTAGTGGTTATTTTCCTGTAAGTCAGTACAGTCTGTTTTTAATGATCAGCGAGTCAGTTGTGATGAGATAGAAATGGGACTCAGACCCAGGCAAGATTTCTAACTTAAAATCCATTTTCTTTTCACCATGCTTCTGCCCTTATGGCATCTCGTAAAGTGTATGTGTGTGTGTGTGTGTGTGTGTGTGTGTGCATGTGCATGTGTGGGTGTGTGTGTGTATGTATGTATGAGAGACAAAGAGAGAATATATGTGTGTTTACAAAAATACAAGAATGCAAACGCAGACTCAGGGGTTTATGAATTGAAATCTGCAGCTCTAGAATGCTGACTTACCACTTTCCCTAGCATTTCTTCATTCCTTTCTCCATCTTTTATTCAATATTTCTCTTCCTCATCCTTTTTTTTTTTGGTTTATTTTTCTGCTTTATAAAGATGGTGATAGTATTGATGGTGGTTGCTAATTACAGGGGTTGATAGAGTAGAAATGTATTGGGATTATTTTCTGTTTTCTTATTCACTTTGTTTAAGAGAAGCCTATTATTTGAAGGGTTTTTGATCTGCTTAAAACCTTGCTTTCCTCTGGTGCTTGCAAGCCACCTCCCATGGTCTCAGGTCCAGCTAACCTATCTGCCAGGACTGTTTCCCCAGCAACCAGTGTTACTTTTGGATATTGTATTTCTGGGCTTCTCAGGGCCTTACCTTTCCCCTCCAACTGCTTGAAGTTATACCTCTTTAGACCATTATGCAGCCACTTCTGCAGATACTACGATGCCACTCTTTTCCTTTTGAGTCAGTCCATGGCATCAGCTGGTAATGAGCACCGCCACTGCAGTGGTAGAGTGCAGCTCCAAGTTAGAGGAGGAAACTTGAGAAGCACAGACAGAATAAGGCCAAACTTGTCTTTTTGTAATGGATTTGGTTATACTGAAATAAGTGGGAAATTATCTGGAACTCAAATAAGACAAATCCACTAATAAGTAAAAATACATGATTCCCTACTTTGTTTAAGACACTCTTAGGTCTTGTGGGGGATACAGGCAATAATTTTGTATTTTGGGACACTTAGAATTCAGCAAGAGAGACAAAGCATGTTCATTAATAACTACAATGCAAGATAGAATGTGTATCACATGTAATAATCTAGAAGAATGTAGCATAAAGAAGGTAGAAGTTGAATGACTGAGTGGATAGAAGGGAATTTTAAAGGACTCTGGAGATAGAAGTGACTGTGGCGAGATAGAGTTAAAAAAAAAAAACAGAGGGAAGAGATATAAGAAAATTTTCAGTAAAAGAAGTTTAATTCATTTGTCCCCCAAGCAGGAGGCAGGCACTGGAAATATGGAAGGGAACTAAAAACTCCAAAAGTCCTCTGCCTTACAGAGTTTACATTCTACTGGGGAAGATAAGCAATCAACAATATACATAATTAATTAGATAGTGATCAGTGCTGAGGAGACAGAACAAAGGAAGGATGGAGGATATGAAATGTAGAGTGGGTGGAGATGGTGGTGAGGACAGACCTTACTGAGATAGAGACTTGAATACAGACCTGAAGGAAGTGAGAGAGCAAACTAGGCAGCCATGGGGGAAGGGAGGGTGAAGAAAAAATTCAAAGAAGTCTGCCGAGTGTGATAGAAGCATAGCAAGGAGGGCAGGGTGGCTGAAGAGGAGTGGTAGGGGAGACAGGGGCTGGGGTAGGAAATAAAATCAGAGAGGTATTGGAAGGCCACATCCTGAAGGGCCTTTTAGATCACATAAATGAATTTCAGCTAAGGGAACAGTTTCTTTGTGCCATAAGTGAAGAGAAGTGCTGAAGACATTAAATCAAAATAATAAAAATAATTCTCTTCCTTGCTCTTTGATGCCTTCTTGTACAGCACCTTTGCCTAGTACCAGAAGGATCAGTGCTGGGGTAGGTTGCCAACACTGATGTCAGTTTGAAAACAGACAGTGGGGAAAATTGAACTTCACTCAGGAGGTATTTGTATTCAATGGTAATATAGGGCACCTGGATGGCTTAGAGAGTTAAGTGTCTGCCTTCAGCCTGGGTTGTGATCTCAGGGTCCTGGGATTGAGCCTCCTCATCAGGCTCCCTGCTCAGTGGGGAGACTGCTTCTCTGTCTCCTGTTCCCCCTCCTTGTACTCTCTCTCTCTTAAAATAAATGAATAAAATCTTTAAAAAATGATAAAGCATTGCATTTTAGATTTAGAAGGATCTCAGATTGAGCTGGTGTAATCTTTTAATTTTATGGGTGAAGAGGTAGGGACTGAAGGAGAAGAATATTGACCAAGGTCACAGAATCAGTTAGTGGCAAACTGAGGACTAGAATCCATGTTAGAACCCTGAACCACAGCTGCCTTTCGATATCCATGTATTAACACAGTGTACTTGCAGAAAAGTCATGTACATATTGTGGGAGGATAGATGAGGGAGCGCTTTTGAGCCTGTTTTTCACATAAGCCTTTTTCATTAAGGACAAGAACAGTCAAAGGACTCCTCCTTCTTCTCACGTCTCTCTTCCTATGCCTCCCTTGTTGGCAATTACCCATTTATGTTATAAACCTATTGAGCAGGGAGTGTGCTGATTTTGTGGTTCACCTCTTACTAAGACCTCCTTGGTCCTCTGGTAACTGATCTTATTTGACTGATGATTGCAAATCATCATATAATGTTAATAATATTAGTCTCTTAACTGAAATTCATTTAACCTGGCTCAGTAGACATTTTATGCATGTTTTAGTTCCCTGTTGGGATCACTGGGGCTGATAACCAAGGAAAATGTGATCAGAATGGGCTTAAATGGAAATAACATATAATGAGTCTGGCTTAACACTGGGGTTTTGAATTGGGAAACTGCACTGTAAAATTCTCAGTTGCAATAGGAAGTCTTTGTCATGGTTCTGAGGGGATTACGATCAAATTGTGATGTGTTCTTTGCCACATGCCTTAGTTATCTTAACACAGGCATCTTAATGCACTCTAATATATCAAATATTGTGAAAGAGGATGGTAAAATTTGGAATTTATCTTAGTCACTTGTGTGCTCATAAAAATATGCTATTCTTTGCCAAGGTCATCATTCATTCATTTATTCAGAATCTGTGTGATACCGGGAAAATATATGCTTTTGAGTCAGAGAGTCTAGTTTGAATTCTTGTCTTGTGGATTACTACCTGTATGACTTTTGGTAGGTTACTTAATTCCTATGAGCCTCCACTTTTTTCATAATGAAGTGAACATCATATGGTTGTTACAAGAAAAAAATAGGTAAAATTTTAAGTGTGTAATACAGTGCACACAGTAGGCACTTCATTACTAGTGGTAAAAGAAGGTACTGTGGAAATTCAGAAGAGGCAGTGAATGTCAGGTAATCAGAGATGGCTTTTTGGAGGAGGTCACTTTTGAGATGGGTTTTGAAGGGTAAGAAGAAGTTTATCAAACGTGGAGGGTATGGAAGGGCAATCAGGTAGAGGGAAAAGTTTAGTTGGAGTCTAGAGGTAAATACGAGGCTGGAGAGATAGGTGAATGGGTAAAACAGTTCATTTACAGTTTGATATGATTTGAATAGTGTTAGGGAAATTCTACTCTCTACTCCATTTATAAATATATCCTTCATCTAGGTGCCAAGATATGTGTAGGTGGAATATAAGTTTGCATTCTTTCCATGTTTCTTTCAAAATTCAAACGTTCTTTTAAAATATAAAATTGATTCATTTCAGTTTAATAAATTTAATATGTCTATGTGCCAAGCATTGTGCTAATCACTCAGAAAACTACAATTAAAAAAAGGACTTGAGCTTACCCTCAAGTAACTAAAAAATAATGAGAAGTTCAGTCTATAAATCAGTAGCTTAGGTGCTACTATTGAGGAAATTAAAAAATGTACAAAGGGAGGAGTATTGCTTGAGCTAAAGTTTAAAAGATGAATAGGTCTTCCATTTTTTTTTAATCATTAGGACTTTAGAGGGAATTTGTTGAACATTATTTGGATAGCTTGGGTATGGGAGGATTCTTGGGAGGTAGGCTGAGGAAGAAGGGCTTCTATTTCACAGTTGTGCCTTTGGCTAGCCCTGCCCTTAGAGAAAGAATGCAGTTGGGGCATCTGTTTGGCTCAGTCAGTTAAGCATCCAACTCTTAGTTTTGGTTCAGGTCATGAGCTCATGGGTCGTGAGATTGAGCCCCCATTGGACTCTGTGCTCAGCATGGAGTCTGCTTGAGATTCTCTGTTTCTGCCCCTCCTTCCACTTATGCATGTGTTCTCTCTCAAATAAATAAATAAAATCTTAAAAAAAAAAGAATGCAGTTGTTTGTAGGTTCTGAGAAGATATTTGAGAAACTAAACTCTATTTTCCATGCTCATTAGCACAATATATGTGTGGTTGATGTTTGACATATAAAATATGAATTATGCATGAGCAATAGGGATGAAATGTTGTCATGATAAAAATTTAATTACTATACACTATATTGCTGATGAGACAGCAAATTGAATACCACTGACAAGTTGTCTCAACAGTGAAATGTGTTTGAGGAAATGTCCAGTCAATGATGAGATAATGAATTACCCTACTAGAACTTTGATAACAGTAGCTTTGAAAAAACACTGCCCAAAGGAAATTGAAATTACATAAGTGAATCCTTCATTTTTGTTTTTTTGATGACAAGGAATACATGTGATGCCACTGGACTATAATAATAATTATAATAGACTAGAACTTTCTGACTTTTAAGAAGGAATAGAGTATAAATCTATCTCATTACAAACTGAGGTGATTTCCCATCTTATTTTGCTTTATAAAATCTGGAAGTCTCATTTCAACATTTTTGGTGATGAAATGAAGTGTTTATTGTTTATATACCTTGTATTGGTGCTTTCATATTCATTATATTAAAGCAATATCAATAACTCCATTTTTGCCAAAATGGAATCTGAAGCTCAAAGTAGATAAATGACTTGCCCAATGTCACATGATTTGAAACAGAGCTAAAATTTCAACTCAGATCTACCTGGTTTTAAATCTTTAGGTCTTTCTACTGTAAAACATTGCCCCTACTGTTAAAGAATAAAATAATGCAAATATTTTTGTATTACATTTGGAAAAATTGAGAATAAAAAGATTGGGCCTTGAAAATCTTTTTGATATAAAGAGAAAATACAGTTGATCAGTTAATTACATCACACTTTGATCTCTCCCTTTATGAGCACTTATTGTCTAGGTCAATCTCTCTTAGATTGGTTTGCTCATTGGAATCTCATGGAAGATCTTTTAAAAATATGGATTTCTGGGCTTACCACAAAAAGATTCTGCTTTCTTTATTCAGTATGTTTCAGTATGGAACCTATTTGATAAGGTTTCCTCTGTGATTCTGAAGTGCACCCAGTTTTGGGATCTACAGTTTAGCCAATGTGATGAGTGGCTTATTCTCTCTAGTTATCTCTGCCTTGTTGTATATACAGCTGCCCAGGTCATGGTTACAGCTCTATTTTATTTGTTGTTGTTATTGTTTGTTTGTTTATTATTGGGGGGAAAGTGTAATAGGAAAAGGACAAGTTTAATTCCCTCACAGTTAGTGCTTTTCAAAGAGAGGTCAATGAGCCACCTATGTAGGGAATCACATTTGGTTGTTAAAAAGTAGATTGATTACAAAAGTGGGAAAATTTTAGAATTAATGTTTAGAATACCAACTCAAGCAATAGCTGAGATATAATTTACAAACAATAAAATGTATAAATCTTAAGTGCTAGGTTCAGTACATTTTGATAATTGCAAATACTCATGTAACCACCATCCAAAACTTCACCTTAGTCACCTGATGCTTCTTTCCAATCACCTCACACATAATCCTCAGGGTTTTTTTTTTTTTTTTTGTCACTCTAAGTTAGTTGTGCCTCTTCTAGAACTTCATGTGAATGGAATCATACAGAATATATGCATTTGTGTCTGGCTTCTTTTGCTCAACATAATGTTTTTGAGTTCATTGATGTTGCAAACATTAATAGTTCATTCCTCTTCCTCATATAGTTTTGCATTGTTTTAATACAACACAACATTTTTGTCCATTTAATTATTTCTTGAGGGGTGCCTGGGTGGCTCAGTCAGGTAAGCACCTTACTCGTGATCCCTGCTTAGGTCATGATCCCAGGGTTGTGGGATTGAGTCCCACATCGGGCTGTGTACTCAGTGCAGAGTCTGCTTGGGATTCAATATCTCACTCTCTCTTTCCCTCTGCCCCTCTCCCTGCTCACACTCTCAATCTCTCAAATAAATACATACATACATACATAAAAATGAAATCTTTAAAAAACTATTGCTTAGTGATTTATGTATTTTTGCTATTATAAATAAAGCTACTGTGAACATGTTTATACATAAGTACATAAGGATATACGTTTTTAGTTTTCTTGGGTAGATGCCTGAGAATTGAATTGCTGGATCCTAGGATAAATATTTTTTAACTTTATAAGAAACTGCCAAATAATTCTTCAAAGTAATTGTACCATTTTATACTCCCACCAGCAATATATGAGAGTTCCAGTATCTCCACATCCTCCACATTTGGGATAATCAATATTTTTTATTTTAGCCACTTTAGTATATTTGAAGTTTCTATCACCTTTTCAAAGTAAAAAAATTGAAAAGAAATTTTCCATGTTACTTGAGAGATCAATTTAATAAAAGAATACTCCATTAAAATGGTGGAAAGTTAATAAATTCACTCTGATAAGTGCCAGAGAACAGGGAAAAGAAGAAAGTAGGCAAGAACTATATTTTGGGATAGCTATGTAATGAGAGAGAAAATTAGTTTCTATTTGGTAACAGATACAGTGATTGAGTTGGTTACCTTGGATTTAGGGGCTTATATTACTTTTAACTCTTGATCTAATTTATGGCTTTATGTTCTAATATATGAAATAGATATTAGCTATCTCACATTTTACATAGCATTGGTTTAATGAAAATTGCTGTTTTTGAAGAAAAGGCATAGAAAAAATCAGATTACTAAAGACCTACTTCTTATAGATAGTATCCCATGTGTAGGAAGTGTCTAAAATACACATTTCTAATCAGCACTGAGGTTTACTTCATGATTCCTAAGTAAATTTCAGCCATAGTGTCTAATCCAGTTGTATGGGCATACCTTTCAACCCTGACACCTACTTTTAAACATCAGCATCAAATGTCCAGTTGAAGACCTTGACACAGATCAGCTTGTTAACAAGTTGTGCCATGCCATATATGTGGTCCTTTCACCAGATTGATGCCTGACAGACAGAGCTTCTATGTACTCTCAGAACAAAGCACAGATACTGCTTTGGGTATATACTTGAATGGATTGGTATTCATGTAATGAGACTTGATGCAGATATCTTGAGACCAATCTTGCTTAATGAGCCACATGTATAATTTTAAGTTTTCTAATAACCACATTAAGAACAGTAGAAAGAAATGTATAAAATTAATTTTAATAATATATTTTATTAACTCAATACATGCATCCAATATATTATCATTTCAACATGTAATCAATATAAAAATTATCAGTGAGTATTTATATTACTTTTTTTCTCTAAATCATCATAATCCAATATCTGTTTCTCACTTATAGTACAGTTCAATATAGTTTCTTAGCCACACTAACCACCTTTCAAGTGTTCAATAACCACATGTGGCTAGCAACTACTATATTGGACAACATAGCTTAGATACTGACTTAGTAAAAACTACAAACTGACCTATAGAAGTTTATAGTCTGGTCTTTCTAACAAAAGTTCAAAAAGGATTATCTTCTTTCCACTGGGCCTTTAGATAATGTAATCAGAACCTTGCTACAGGAAATAGAATCCCTGCTAGCACCTGAGTAAGCTGTCATGCTAGCATAGCTATTTTAATTGTACACCTACCCTGTGGTAGTACTTTATCCATTATCTCATTTAAGTCTCAAAACAAGCTTAAGAAATAGGCATTATTCACATTTTACAGATGAATTAACTATGGCCCGAATGGTTAAGTAATTTGCCAAAGTTTACATACCTGATAAGTACATGTAAGGAGCACAAGCAGGATTTGAATTCAGGTACTACTAATCTCTTCAAAGGTTCTTCCCTCTCCCAGTAAACTGCAGTCATTCCCTGCAATTCTTCTCATCCCTCCTTTTCTTCCTCTCTTCTTTGTATTCTTTCCATTGATATCCTGGGACTACATACACAAGACATACTCTTTTCTCTTGAGAAATTCACAGTTTAATAGCAGAAAGGGACATGTAAAAATATAAATTACAATAGAGCAGGGTGGGTCCAATTATAGAAGTGTGAACATAATGTTTTGTTCACTGGGAAGGGTGGCTGTATCTTCTGGTTGGGGTGTTCAAATGCAAGGAAGCAGTGGGGGGGGGGTTCACGTTTGAGCCGATCTGGAAGTTAACCAGGTGAATGAGGGGGAAAGAAGTGTTCTTGGTAGAGGGATTACCAGGCGGAAAGGCAGAGTCCCATTGTATGACCTACTGTGATCTGGTGAATCTAGCACAAAAATCCGAAAGGATCTACTGACTGGTGAGAATGTCATTGTGGCAAGAAACCTGAGGTAAGAGAAAGAAGGGGAGGGGAGTGTGGAAAAAGAGTAGTTATAGGATACTGAAAAGTTGGTTGAACCCAGATTAGAAATGCCAAAATGGGAAGTTTGGATTTTATCATTTAGTCAGTGAAGAGTTATTAGATATTTTTAAATCAGAGGAGTGAAAGGATATTTTTTGTGGGGGCTGTGGAAACCAATATTGTAATTATCATTATTACTTAAAAAAGAATGTTTTCTACATAAAATGTGAATGAAAACTGGTCTTTAATTTTACTTTTCAAAATTGTATTATTCTACATATATGTACATATACAGAATATTTCAAGTACATAAATTGACTTCATCCTGGAAACACTGTATAAGTAATGTGGGGATTGCTCTTATGCCCTTTTTGGAAACATAATAACTAACCTTCTTTCAATGAGGTGCCAAATATAATGTATCCTTTTTGTAGGGAAAAGTTTCATGATTTTCATAATGTTCTTGGAGGGATCTGGTTGTGACATGCAATTTTTTAAGAATCTATGCTTTCCATGACACCTGAGATTGAGGAGTCTGAAATGATTTGCCAGTTTTACTAGTTAGTAGAGTTAGAACTAGAACCCAGATCTCTGAACTCCTAATCTAGTGCTCTTTCCCTATCCCACTTTGTAAGAGAAGTCACTCCTGTGACCATTAATCCCAGTATCTTGGCATAAGCTTTTTCTTTATAAAAGACTCCATCTCAGGTGTTGGCTAGACCAGAATCTGATAGGGTTCGTTTGCACAAAGAATACATATGGTTCATCTGTCATTTATCATAATTACAATCTTTTTAAAAAATAAATTATTCTTTTTAAAAGTTACATAACAGTCTATAGTAAGAACCTTAATTTATTCAGCTATTTTTTCTTTGAGGAATATTTTGATTATTTCGTTTTTCACTATTATAAACAGTGCTACAGTGCATAACCTTATACATGTATATTAGTTCAATATGTATTTTTACAGGATAAACAACCAGAAATGAAGCCAAAATTTTAGTAGAAATAGTCTTCTTATGAGATTGTACCCATGACTGTATATCTTTGCCACCACTGAATATTATCGATCTTGTATTTTTTTAATTGATATATAATTGACATATAACATTATATTGATGTTAGGTATACAGCATAATGACTATATATATATTATACATATATATATATTTATGGAAATGATAAAATGATCACCATAATAAGTACATCATCATACATAGTTATACATTTTTTTCTTATGATGAAAACTTTTAAGATCTACTCTTTTAAGTTTTCATGAGAAGAAAATGAATTATAACTATACATGATGATGGAGTTATTAGCTATAGTAACTATGCTATATATTATATCCCCAGGACTTATTGACCTTTGACAACCTTTATCCACTTTTGCCCCTCCCCTCCATCTCTGGCAGCCTCCAATCTGTTCTCTGTATTTATGAGTTTATTTTGTTGTTGTTTATTTTTTAAGATTCCACATATAAATGAGATTATACAGTATTTGTCTTTCTTTGTCTGACTTATTTCACTTAGCATAATGCCTTCAAGATCCATCCATGTTGCAAATGACAGGATTTTATTCCTTCTCATGGCTGAATGATATTCCTGTGTGTGTGTGTATGTAGACAGATGATAGATGATATATAAATAGATAGATACATTGATAGATAGATAGATAGATAGATAGATAGATAGATAAAGTAGATATCACATCTTCTTTATCCATTTATTCATTGATAGACACTTAGGTTTTTCTATATCTTGGTTATTGTAAATAATGCTGCAATGAACATGGAAGTGCAGATGTCTTGTTGATATCCTATTTTCATTTCTTTTGGATAAATACCCAGAAGTGGAATTGCTGGATTATATGGTAGTTTTATTTTTCAGTTTTTTGAGGAACCTTCATACTGTTTTTCATAGCTGCACCAAATTACATTTCTGTCGACAGTGTACAAGGGTTCTCTTTTTTTCCACATTCTTGCCAACACTTGTTATTTCTTGTCTTTTTGATAATAACCGTTCTAACACATGATTTCCGTTTCCCCAATGATTAGTGATGTTTGAACACCTTTGTGGGAATCCGCTGGGCATCTGTATTGGAAAACACATAGAAAAATGTTTTTTCAGATCCTCTGCCCAATTTTTAATTAAGTTGTTTGGTTTTTTGCTATTGAATTGTATGAGTTTTTTTAATATACACATTTTGAAAAATATCAGATACATGATTTGCAAATATTTTCTCCCATTCCATAGCATAATTATGATCTCATTAACTTGTTATGTGACATTTTAATATTTACTGTTTTCACAAATATCATCTCATTTAATCATTTTAGCAACTTTGTAGTATAACTAAGCTTTTACCTGAGGAAATACTGGAGAGGCTAAATTATGTGTCAATACCATGTAGATCATAAATGTCAGGACTTGATTAGAATTCAGGGCTCTTGATAACCAGAGCTATATATCCATTACACAATGGCCTGGGGCTTCATAGTATTAGAGACTTTGTTCTAGTAGGTTCAGTGCTTGGAACATCTATCTTCTCATTTGTAAAATAAAGTACTTGTGGTATTTGATCTATAGAGATCTCTTTAGCTTTTCATATCTGTGACTCTGTCCTTCAACTCTGTAAATAAAAGATTGGGGTGCATGAGTGGCTCAGTCAGTTGAGTGTCTGACTCTTGGTTTTGGCTCAGGATGATCTTAGGGTCGTGAGATGGAATTCTGTGTGGGGCTTCCTGCTCAGCAGAGAGTGTTCTTTCCCTCTCCCTGGCTTGCTCACACACTTTCTCTCTCTAAAATGATAAATGGGTCTAAAAAATAAATAAATAAAAGATTAAAAAATGTAAACTAAGGTGGTTGCTTTTTTTTTTAACAGATAATCATATTGCCTTTCTAAAGTAATCATCATGGGTTTTCTTTGAAGGTCAAGATTTCCTAATACCATTAAAATATAGGTTCTTCATGTGGGTCCGGAAGCCCATGGTTGAGTTACAGAATGTCTATCAATTCTTTAATATTTTATACAAAATTTTCTGCAAATACAATTATGTGCATTTTCTGTAAAAAGGTTCATAGTTTTCATTAGATTTCCAAAGATATCTAAGATCAAAAAGAAAAAATAGAACTATGGATTTAAAATGTAACTTGACTTTCACAGTGTAACGCACACACATCATTTTAGTAGTTTGTCAATTGTAAAAAGCAAGGTTCAATTATACCTGAAAAAGGCCCACCAAATTATATGGTTCTCTTACTACATAGAGGTCTAGCACTTCTTTTTTTTCACAAGACACTTTAAATCTGTCCTCAGCTTTCTTTGATCTTTACAGGGTAGAGAGAAAGAGAGAAATATTCAGACTTTGTATGGATATAGCTATTTTGTTGTGTTTTATGAGCAGAATACAACTGGCAAAATGAAACATATACAGTTGGTTCCTTTCATGTGGATCTCACAAAAGGGTGCTTGTACTTGGTTTCTGTTCTCTTAAATATTACTTCTATCAAGAGAACTGTGTGTGTGAAGACTTAATAATTTCTTTTGTATTTTGCTGGGGGAAATTACAAGCAAAAGTTACTGTTTCCATGAAGTTTAGATAAAGTACTCTAATTTCATGATAATTATCCACGCTAACCGTATATCTATTCTTAAAGCTCCTCAGTGCATTGTCCCAATGAAATCCCTAGAATTCTATCAAGTAAATGTTCAAGTCAGCCTCAGGTCTGGAGAAAAAAAGAACCTAGCTGCAGTGGTGTCCTAAAGCCAGTTTGTAATCAGCTTCTGAATCTCGTTTTTAAATTTCAGGGAATTTTGCCACCTGGTTGGTATCATGTTGGTAACCTGAAATTGCTCATAGTGGGAATATTTATACCATGGAAATAAGCAATCTGCACTAACCTGGGCTTCTGTTCCGTGGGAACCAGGCTGTTAAACATTGACCAGCACACCACTGTTTGGCTTATATATTTTCTCAGTTAGGATTGCATACTTTACATATTTATCTAATTAGCACTCCGTAGAGAAAATTCAAATAAGGCAAACTTTGAATATTTTTTTCTTAAAATTTTGCCTCTGTAAACATTCGTATAAGATGAAACTCAAGTACTTCTTTTTTGTTGTCAAATAAATTGTAAGATAATGGAAATACCACTGGAATGGAAGTCAAGGGGCTGGGATTCAAATGTCCTCTTTGTTATTAATTGTATGACTTAGAGCAGTCACCTCATCTTCTATGCTTCAATCTCTCTAAGTATAAAAAGGACGTCAAGCTAGATAGAGTTTGCTAGTTTTTATGAAGCTACCTAGTATAAAAATTTTCCTTCCGAAAGAAAAATGGGTAAAGATAGTCACAAAGAGCTAATATTTCATCTAGAGTAATTATACTTGTCTGTTGATTATACATTTCCTTGTTACAAAACCAGAGTATATGAAATTGTACCTCCCAGAATTTTTCCTATTTTAAATAGAGTTTATATATATACTGTATAGTATATACGGTATAAGGATTTTTAAATTAGGGACCCAGTACTTGGGCAGTACTTCTTAATTTGGTATGTATATTAAAATCACCTATGAAACTAAAAAAATACATTTGGTTGTGTCTTATTAAAAATCAGCTCCTTCAGAGTTTACTAGAATGAGTTTCAGACATATATTTGTTTATAGGTTCTTATATAAATTTTCTCTAAGTGCTTCTGATTCATATCACTGTTTAAGAATCAGTTTATAGATCTTTGGGTGGTTTTCATGCATTATGTCATAATCTGAAATTGTATATAACATATTGTGTGGTGTACTCATGTAACAATTCCCTAGGGAGAAAATCCATATTTATAAAAGAGGCTTAAAGGAATGGGGATAGGTGCTAGTGACCACTTTTCTGGTAGGTGGACTTTTCCCAAGGTATGACTGAAAGCAAAGAAAGATGTCCATTATGTCTATGTATGCTACTGGTAATGAAATGAAATATCCTATCTGGAAATTTTGGGGAGCTGCCTGACCACAAGGAAAAAAATAGAGAAGAGCTAGCCTAGAGCACTCAAATGATGAGGGGATTAGAATTTGGGTACTTTGTGAGAGGAACTAGGTATCTTGGAAAAGGCAGGACTGAGGTGAAACCTGATAGAAGCTGAGAACAGGGCTAAAGAGTCCTTAAAGAATTAATAAAACTTCCCCTATCTGATATTTTTACTCAGTGGTTATCCAACTTCTGCTCTCAGAGAAGGGGAATTCACTATCTTCCAAGGAAATCAATTCCATTTTTTGGAATACCTCTAATCTTTATATAATACATGATACTAAAATGACATCTCCCTTCTTATAGTTGCATCTCACTGATCTTGGTTTTGTTTGTAAAACACAACATGAAACCTAATGCCATTTTCACTCAAGGACCGACCTGAGAGCTGAATATATTGTTCCTGTGCTACTTGAGTTTCTTTTACTAGATAAATACCCTCAGTTTCTTTAATCTTTTGGTTTGGAATTCAAGAACCATCCAGTCACTGTCCCTAAGTAAAGGACATATAGTAGAAATAATTATAATTAAATGAATCATTTGCCTAAAGTTTTTAATACAAGTACTTGCTATCTGTAGACTTATTACCAATCCAGAGGACAAGTCACAGATGCTAATAGAGATCTTGTTGCTGGGCTCCAAGCCCTCAGGGAATCTCTCCAGGTTATGTTTCTCATCTGGGTTTTAATCTCTTTGCTTAGTCCTAATGTATTATGCTTGCTTCATTTCTGCCTTTTGGTACAGCCCTTTAAAATGAGGGTTTAATATGGGCTCTCTGCTTGGTTCTTGTTTCCAGATTCCTGGATCCTGTCACTTGATTTTTCCCTTGCTTCATGTCTTTATTCCATGGGTCAGTTGCTAAATCTAGCTGAGTATCTTAAATACCTGCATGGGTCTAGTTCCTTGGGACTCCGGGTTCTGGGAGGAGAGTACAGATACTTTCATCAGAATTATCGTATTTGGTTTTCCAAAACAGTATTTCTGTTCCTTCCTTATGTCGTAGGAAAGCATTTTCCCCCCTCAATGTATAGATTAAGAAACTGAAGTTCAGAGGTATTATGCCCCTTATTTAAAGACACATAGCTAATAAGTAGATCTTCTCATTCTAAATCTGGAGTAGTTAGACATTCTTTAGTTTTCAGATACAGCAGGGCGCTATGATCATAACAAGTACCCTCATGGATCTGGAATTGGGTCTCTCCTCACCAGACAAGATACCTAGGGAATATTTTAAGGAAGGACATGGCCTATCTCATTTATTTCATCTTTATCATTATTAATGCCAAACTAAATGCATGTAATACTTAGTATCCATTACTTCATCTTAAAATTGGAGGCATCTCCCAAAGCTATGAAGTAGATACCCTCATTTAAAAGAATAGTTACGGAAAGTGGAGACTTATTCAAGGTCATGTAGCTAAGCAGCAAAGACAAGATCAAATCTACTTTTTATTTTCTTATTTCTCTTAATAGCTCTTTATGCATCCATATTTTATGAATTTCTCTAATATTTTCAGTTATTTATGTTTTGGCTTACATATTATCTTGAGGTGATAAGTTTTGTGTTTATTAGCTATGATAGGCTTTTTAAATTTATTTACTGAAAATGTATTCTTCTGAAGCTTCATGGAATGTTCCTACTTTGTGTAAGGGAAATTCATATTTGTTGGGAGAAAGCTGATTAAATTCCCTTGAAACAGATAAATATATTATTTTTATCCATATTTATGTTTTTATGAGCTTTTAGAATATTCATACTTTATGTCTTTTTTTGAGGTACCAGTAAATTCATTGGTTCTCCACCCAATGTAGTTACCATATGATCCAACAATTCCACTTCTAGGTCTAAGTCCAAGAGTATTGAAAATGGATATCTACACAAAAACATGTGCACAAGTGTTCATAGCAGCATTATTCATAATAGTCAAAAAGGGAAGATAACCCAAATGCCCGTATGTGGATAAGCAACATGTAGTATACATGTAGTATATCTGTACAATAGGATATTAATCATCCCACCAATGGCAGACTAGAATCAAGTCAAAGAAAGGATCAGTGAACTCAAAGACAGAGCAGTGGAATTCATCTTTAAAGGAGCAAAAAGAAAAATAGAATAAAAAAGAGTGAAACTAACAAGAGATTTATGAGACAGTATCGGGTAGGGCAATATTTGCATTATAGGGGGTCCCAGAAGGAGAAGAAAGAAAGAAAGGGGTAGAAGCTTATTCAAATAAATAATGGCTGGAAAAATTCCCTAAGCTGGAGAAAGAAACAGACATTCAGATCTAGGAATCCCAGAGAGTTCCATACAAAAGGAAAGAGACTTCTTATAAGACACATTATAATTAAATTGACACAAGTTAAAGACAAGGAGAGAATATTATAAGCAGCAAGAAAAAACCAATTTGTTATACAAGGGAACCCCAATAAGATTATCAGTGATTTATTTTTAAAGATTTTATTTATCTGACAGAGAGCATGAGAAGGAACACAAACAGGGGGAGTGGGAGAGGGAGAAGCAGGTTTCTTGCTGAGCAGGGGAGCCTGATGCGGGGCTTGATCCCAGGACCCTGGGATCATGCCCTGAGCCGAAGGGAGATGCTTAATGCCTGAGCCACCCAGGTGCCCCATCAGTGATGTTTTCTGCAGAAACTTCATAGGACAGAAGGAAGTGGGATAATCTATTTAACATGCTAGGAAAAAACCAAAGCAAACAACAACTAAGAATAATATACCTGGCAAAGTTATTTTTCAGAATTGAAGGAGAAATAATTTTTTTCAGACAAGGCAAAGCTGAGGAGTTCAACACCACTACACCAACATTACAAGAAATGTTAAAAAGCATAAAACTCACTGGTAAATGTAGATATATGGTTAAATTCAGAATACTCTGTTATAATGATGGTAGATACATCACTTATGACTTTAGTATGAGGTTAAATGACTAAATACTGGGGGAATCTGGGTGACTCAGTCAGTTAAGCATCTGCCTTTGGCTCAGGTCATGATCCTAGGGTTCTGGGATCCAGTCTAGCATTGGGCTCCTTGCTCAGTGGGGAGTCTGCTTCTCCCTCTCCACTGTGGATGCTCTCTCTCTCTTTCTCTTTCTCTCTCACAAATAAATAAATAAATAAATCTTTAAAAATAAATAAATGACTAAATACTAAGGATAACCACAACTACAATAATTGTGGATGCAAAAGGTAAAAAGATGTAAATTATGACATTGAAAAGAACAAATATGGGGAGGAAGGGTAAAAACACATTCCTTTTGTGTGCCTTTGGATTGTCATTATCGTCTTAAGATAGACTGCTATACATGATGCTTTATATAAGTCTCAGGGTAATCACAAAGCAAAAACCTATAGTAGATATGCAAAAGATAAAGGAATCAAAACATACTACTACAGAAACTTAACAGATCACAAAGGAAGAGAGCAAGAAAAGAAGAAAAGAATCAGAACCATCAGTAACCAATTAACAAAAGGGCAACAGTAATTCCATACTTATTATTAATAATTACTTTAAAGGAAAGTGGACTGCATTCTTGAATCAAAAGGCATAGAGTGGATGAGTGGATAAAAAACAAAACAAAACAAAAAACAAGACCCAACTATATGCTGCCTAAAGAGACTCACTTCAGCTTTGATACCCATAGACTGAAAGCGAGGGGATGAAAAAGATACTCCATGCAAATAGAAAGCAAAAGAAATCAGGAGTCACTATACTTAGACTAAATAGACTTTAAGCCATACTTAACAAGAGTGACAAAGGGATCAATTCATCAAGATGATATAACATTTGTAAATATTTATGCACCCAAGAGAGGAGCACCTAAATATATAAAGCAAATATTAACAAATGTAAAGGGAGAAGACACAACGATACATAATAGTAGATTTCCATAACCCACTTTTGACAATGGATAGATCATCCAGATAGAAAATCAATAAGGAAATTTTGGACTTAAATAACGTTAGACCAGATGTACTTAGCAGACATTTTTAGAAATTTCCATCCAACAGCAGCACAGTATGTATTCTTCTTCTTTTTTAAAAAAATGTATTCTTCTCTTTTATTTATTTACTTTTTAAGATTTTATTTATTTATTAGAGAGAGAGCGCACACACGCAGGAGGAGCAGCAGGCAGAGGGAGAAGCAGGATCCCCACTGAGCAGGGAACCCAATGTGGGACTTGATCCCAGGACCTTGGGATCATGACCTGAGCTAAAGGCAAATGCTTAACTGGTTGAGCCACCCAGGCATCCCAGTATGTATTCTTCTTAAGTGAATTGGGAACATTCTCCAGGATTGATCATATATTAGGCCATAAAGCTAGTCATAATAAATTTAAGAAGACTGAAATCATATTAAGCAATTTTCCAACCACAATAATATGATTCTAGAAATCAATTACAAGAAGAAAATTGGAAGATTCACAAATACACAGAGACTAAATAGCATGAACCTAAACAATCAATGGGTCAAAGAAGAAATAAAAAGACAAGTAAAAAATATTTTTAGACAAATGAAAATGGAAATATAAAACTTATGGGATGCTGAAAAAGCAGTTCTAAGAGTGTAGTTGATAAGTGAGAAAATGCCAACATTCAAAAAAAGGGAAAGATCTTGAATAAACAACCTAAGTTTACACCTCAAGGATTAGAAAAAGAACAAATAAGACCAAAGTTGGTAGAAGGAGATAACAAAGAGCAGTGATAAATGACATAGAGAATACAAAGACAATAGAAAAGATCAATGAAATTAAGAGCTAGCTTTTTGAAAAGATAAACAAAATAGACAAACCTTAAGCTAGATAAACAAATAAAAAAGAGGATTCAAATAAATAAAATTAGAAATGCAAGAGGAGACATTGCAACTGAATCTACAGAAATACAAATGATCATGTTTTTGATTTTAGCCATACTGACAGGTAGGAAAAGGTATCTCACTGTAGTTATGATTTATATTTCCCTGATGATCAGTGATATCTTTTCATGTGTCTGTTACCCATCCACATATCTTCTTTAGAAAAATGTCTATTCATGTCTTCCACCTATTTTTAAATTGGATTATTCATGTTTTGGGTACTGAGTTTTATAATTCTTTATATATGTTGAATACTAACCCTTTATCAGATATGTCATTTACAAATATCTTTTCCCATTCCATAGGTTACCTTTGAGTTTTTTGATTGTTTACTTTGCTGTGCAGAAGCTTTTTATTGTGATGAAGTCCCAATAGTTTATTTTTGCATTTGTTTCCCTTGCCTCAGGAGATATCTAGAAAGAAGTTGCTATGGCTGATGTCAAAGAGGTTACAGCCTCTCTTCTCTTTTAGGATTTTGATGTTTTCAGATCTTACATTTAGGTCTTTGACCCATTTTGGGTCTATTTTTGTGTATGATCTAAGAAACTGTTTCCGTTTCATTCTTTTGTATGCTGCTGTCCAGTTTGCCCAACACCATTTGTTGTAGACTTTTCCCATTGGATATTCTTTTTTGCTTTGTCAAAGATTAATTGATCAGATAATTGTGGATCCATTTCTGGGTTTTCTGTTCTGTTCTATTTATCTATGTGTCTATTTTTGTGCCAGTACTACCATATCATTTTAATTACTACAGCTTTATAATATAACTTGAAGTCTAGATTGTGATGCCTCCAGGTCTGCTTCTCCTTTTCAAGATTGCTTTGGCTATTCAGTGTCTTTTGTGGTTCCATACAAGTTTTAGGATTTTTTATTCTAGTTCTGTGAAAAATACTGTTGGTATTTGGATAGGTATTACATTAAATGTGTAGATTGCTTTGGTAGCAAAGACATTTTAACAGTATTTATTCTTCCAATCCATGAGTATGGAATGTCTTTTCATTTATTTATGTCATCTTGAATTTCTTTCATCAGTGTTTTACAGTTTTCAGAGTACAGGTCTTTCAACTCTTTGGTTACGGTTATTCCTAGGTATCTTATTATTTTTGGTGCAATCATGAATGGAATTGACTTCTTAATTTCTCTTTCTGCTGCTTCATTATTGGTGTAGAAATGTAACTGATTTCTGTACATTGATTTTGTATTCTGCAAATTTACTGAATTCTTTTATCAGTTCTAGTAGTTTTCTTGGTAGAGTCTTTTGGGTTTGCTATATATAGAATCATGTCATCTGCAAATAGAGAATTTTTAGTTCTTCCTCACCAATTTGGATGACTTTTATTCCTTTTTGTTATCTGATTGCTGTGGCTAGGTCTTCCAGTACTATGTTGAATAAAAGCGGTGAGAATGGACATCATTGTCTTGTTCCTGACCTTAGGGGAAAAGCGCCCAGTTTTTCCCCATTGAGGACGATGTTAGCTATGGGCTTTTCATATGTGGCCTTTATTATTCTGAGGTATGTTCCCTCTAAAACTACTTTGTTTTTATCATGAATGGATGCTGTACTTTGTGAAATGCTTCTTCTGTATCTATAGAGAAGATCAAATGGTTCTCATCCTTTATCTTATTGATGTGATATATCATATTGATTGATTTGCGAATATTGAACCACCCTTGCAGCTCAGGAATAAATCCCACTTGATTGGGGTGAATGACGTTTTTAATGTATTGTTAGATTTAATGCATTGTTAGATGTATTTTATTGAGGATTTTTGCATCTATGTTTATCAGAAATATTGGTCTGTAGTTCTATTTTTTAGTGGTATCTTCATCTTTTTTTGGTACTAGGGTAATGCTGGCCTCATAGAATGAGTTTGGAAGTTTTCCTTCCTTTTCTGTTTTTTGGTACAGTTTGATAAGAATGGGTATTAACTCTTCTTCAAATGTTTGGTAGACTTTGCCTGTGAAGTCATCTGGTTCTAGACTTTTGTTTGTTAGGAATTTTTTGATTACTGATCCAGTTTCTTCACTCATAATCAGTGTATTCAGATTTTCTCTTTCTTCCTGTTTCAGTTTTGGTAGTTTATATGTTTCTAGGAATTTATCCATTTCTTGTAGGTTGTCTAATTTGTTGGCATATAGTTTTCCCTAATATAGTCTTATAATTATATTTCTTTGGTGTTGGTTACTTCTCCTCTCTCATTTTGTGATTTTATTTATTTGAGTCCTTTCTCTTTTTTTTTTTTCTTGATAAGTCTGGCTAAAGGTTTATCAATTTTATTGATTTCTTCAAAGAACCAGCTCCTGGTATTATTTATTGGCTTACTGTTTTTAGTTTCTATATCATTTATTTCTGCTCTACTCTTTATTATTTTCTTTTCCTTCTGCTGGTATTAGATTTTATTTTATTTTATTTTTTAGCTCCTTTATGGGTAAGTTTAGGTTGTTTATTTGGGATTTTTCTTGCTGGCCTGTATTGCTAAAAACTTCCTTCTTAGAACTGCTTTTGTTGCATCCCAAAGGTTTTAGAACACTGTGTTTTCATTTTCATTTTCTTCCATGTACTCTTTTATTTCTTCTTTTATTTCTTGTTTGACCCATTCATTGTTGACTAACATGTTATTTAACTTCCATGTATTTTTGGTCTTTTTTTTCTTGTGATTGACTTATAGCTTCATAAGCTTTGTGGTCACAAAAGATGCATGATATGACTTTGATCTTCCTGAATTTGTTGCTTGTTTTGTGTCCTAAAATGTGCCCCAAACCACACTATTCACGTGCACCTGAAAAGAATGTGTATTCTGCTTTTTTAGGTTGGAATGTTCTGAATATGTCTGTTCTGTCCATCTGGTTTAGTATGTCTTTCAAAGCCATTGCTTATTTGTTGATGTTCTGTTTAGACAATCTGTCCATTGTTGTAAGTGGGGTGTTAAAGTCCTCTACTATTATTGTATTATTATGAATTAGTTCCTTTATGTTTTTTATTAACTCTTATGTATTTGGGTGCTTCCATGTTGGGTGCATAAATATTTATGACTGCTATATCTTCTTGTTTTATTGTCCCCTTAATTATTATATATAGTATCATTCTCTGTTTCTCATTACAGTCTTTGTTTTAAAGTCTATTTTGTCTGATATAAGTATTGCTACTCTGGCTTTCTTTTGACACCCCTTTGCATGATAGATGATTCCCCATCCCCTTACTTTCAATCTGCAGCTCTCTTTGGGTCTAAAGTCTCTTGTAGGCAACATATAGATGGGTCTTGTTTTTTATGTATTTATTTTTTTGTTTGTTTGTTTTTTTTAATCCATTCTGTCAACCTATGTCTTTTGACTGGAATATTTACTCCCTTTACATTCAAAATAATTATTGATAGATATTTATTTATTGTCATTTTATTATTTGTTTTGTGGTTGTTTCTGGAGATTTTCTCTGATTCTTTCATGGCTTGCTGATTTTCTTTAGTGATATATTTGTGTTTCTTTCTCTTTATTCTTTGTATATTTCTTAGTGGTTTTGACATATGGTTACCATTACATTTGTATATAACCTCTTCTGCATATAGCAGTCTATATTAAGCTGATGGTTGTTTAAGTTTGAACCTATTCTTTATTCCTTTCCTGCCCATGTTTTATGTATATGTTATATTTTACATCCTTTTATTTTGTGACTTTGTGGACTGATTTTTTACAGAACTATTAATTTTTACTTCTTTTGAGTTTCCTACGTTTATACTGTCACCTTTGGTCTCTCCTTTCCACTCAAAGAATTCCCTTTAGTATTTCTTGCAGGGCTAGTTTAGTAGTCATGAACTCCTTTAGTTGTTTGTTGTTTGTTTGTTTGTTGTTTGTTGTTGTTTAGTTTGGAAAACTCTTCATCTCTCCTTCTATTCTGAATGACAGCCTTGCTGGATAGAATATTCTTGGTTGCAGAGTTTTCCCATTCAGCACTTTGAATATATCATGCCACGCCCTTCTGCATAGGAAAATTTCTGCTAAAAAATGAACTGATAGACTTATGGGGTTTCCCTTGTATATTATGGTCATCTTTTGTATTGTTGCTTTAGAAATTGTTTTTTATCACTGTATTTTTGCCAATTTAATTACAATATGTCTTGGTGCAGATCTGCTTTTGTTGATTTTCTTGGGGGTTCTCTGTGCCTTCTGTATCTGGGTATCTGTTTCCTTCCCCAGATTAAGGAAGTTTTCAGCTATTATTTCCCCAAATAAATTTTCTTCTTCCTTTTCTCTCTCTTTTTCTTCTGGGACTCCTATAATATTAATGTTACTATGTTTGATGGAGTCACTGAGTTCTCTAAATCTATTCTCATTTTGCATAAGTCTTTTTTCTCTCTTTGTTCAGCTTGATTACCTTCCATTATTCTGCCTTGTAGCTTGCTGTTCATTGCATCAAGCATGCTTCTAGTCTTTTTTATTACAATCATCATATCTGATTGATTCTTTTAAAAAAATCTCCATGTTAATGGTCTCACTCATGTCTTCCACTCTTCTCTTAAGTCTAGTGAGTATTATTATGATCACTGCTTTAAATACTCCATCAGGCATATTACTTATGTCTGTTTTGCTTAGATGTGTGACTGTGGCCTTGTCCTGTTCTGTCATTTAGAATAAATGTCTGTCTTCTCATTTTGCGTAAGTCTCTGTGCCTGTTTGTCCGTGTTGGAAAAGGCAGCTACATCTCCTATTTTTAAGGGTAATGGTCTTATGAAGAAGAGGTCCTGTAATGCTCTGCCATGTAGTACCCCTCTTCCCCAGGGCCGGTGCTTCCAGGAGTGTCTCCAATGTGTGCTGCATATGCTCTGCCATTTTGTCCTGGCCACTTTATCCTTTAGACCAGTTGAGTGCAGAGGGTTTCTTTGCCTCTTGTGGGCAGTGTTTGGTCCCTGGCCTGAATGTGGCAAGTTTTAACCATGTGCAAACTCTGGTCTGCTTATGAAATGAGACCTGTCACCACTGCCACTAGAGCTGAGGTCCTGCAAAACTCTTGGGTCAGGAGATGTGGTGTGGGCAGGGTTTGAGCTGGTCTTCTGGGACAGGAGGCCCCACCATGTTGGGACTGAAGCAAATGTAACTGGGAAGGACAATTCTACCAGTGTGCAGGGGGCGGGGCTTAGTGTAAGCAAGTTAGATAGTGAGCATCAGCATTGTGCTGGTTCCTGTAGGTGGCCCTGTGCTGAGGGGCAGGGGAGGGAAAAGCCAGTTCCTTGTTCCTGGAGGTGTCTCCCTATGAATGCTGCCTCTCTGGGACATGCTCCAAGATGAGCAAATAACCTCCCCACTCTGTGCCTCAGGTGCTCTTCAGATGGCTGTTTCTACACTGTATGTCTGTGAGCTATTTGACCTGCCTTCTCTCTTAGAGCAGCCCCAATGCCCTCTGGTGTCTATCTGAGCCAAGCCTACTGATTTAAAACTCCATGCTCTGAGCCCTGCTGATTGCAAGAACTCATGAAATTCGGCTCCTCTCATTTTCCAACCTAGTTGCTGGGGGATTCATTTTCCCTGTGCATTCCCTTGTGTGCTAGTCTGTTTCTCACCCTTCTTAGCAACTGTGACTCCCTCCCTACCACAGTGGCCACTATCTATTTCTGTCCCAAACCATGTCCCCACATTCCTGCCTTCTTTGATGTGACCTCTTCTCTCCCTTTCGTTGTGGGGTTTGTTCTGACAGACTTCAGGTCAATTTCTGGGGTATTTAGAATGATTTGATAGTTATATCATTGTACTCTTGGGAGAAGGTGAGCCTAGGGTCCTCTTACCTAGTGCCATCCTCCCCTCCTCATATAGATGCTCTTTTTAAAAGTAGCCACTTTTGACTTCCTTACAAACTGACCTTTAAAGGTTCCATAAAGGTAAATTTGACCTTTCTACACTGCAAATCAACAATTCATCCATTTATTTATTCAACAAACTTATATTGAGCATTCTTTGAGTGCATATTTATTAGGCATGGGTTAAACCCACTAGCTACATGTCTGAATTGAGATGTTATGTACATATAAAACACACAGCAGATTTTGAAGACAGTAGTAAAAAGAAATGTAAAATATCTTAGAAGACTTAGTACTAAAAAAGAAAATGTAAAATATTTTGTTTTGATTACATGTGGAAATAGTAATATTTTGTATACATTGGGTTAAATGAATTTAATTTTACTTCTTACTTTTTACTTTTAATATATCTACTAGGAAATTTAAAATTTTATATGTGGCCGGCATTTTTGGTTCATATTATATTTCTTTTGTTCAGTGCAGGAGACCTCAGAGAGCTAAAGCATAGGCTCAGGAGAATTCTGAAAGAATTCACAGTCTAATGGGGAAACAAACCAAAGGAAAATTTAAAGTGATTAGCTAAATGATAAGGGACATGTACTTTTGATGTTTTATCAACATGGATTTAAATCTCTTTTCTGTAATTTATTCAGTATGTGATCTAAACCAGGCAACTTAAACACTGGACCTCAGTTTTCTTGTTGTGAAAATTCATGAAATAATGTTTGAAAAATACTTAGCAGAGTCACTGCTTCATAAGTAGTAATTATGATGATGATGATGTTAATTACATCAATTTGATGAGAATGATGACATGTGGCTATAAGTATGTTCCAGGTGCTATGAGGACAAACGTGAGGGACCACTTGGTTTAAATATGTGGACCATGGAAAGTTATATCTAAACTATATTTTAAAGGATGAGTAAGAGCCACTCGAGTAGAAGGATGGGAAGAGTATGATTGGTAGTGAGAGGAGTTTGTATAAAAATGTGTGAGATCATGAGAGAATGTCACCCTTCCTGTTCTTACAATAAGATGCTCTATATGAGCATTAGCAAATTGATGTAGAAAATTGAGGTGTGCCCCTACAAAGTTTAGTCCAAAACGACTAGCTATGCTATTAAAAGAAGTGTGTGTATATGCATAAAACATCAGAAGGCTTTCTAAATATCCAAATTTATTATGTAATTCTTCAACCCACACCCTGCCTAAGAGGAAGACCTCCAAAGTCAGGTAAAGAGAACATAATGAATTTGATTCATCAAGTAAGGAAGAGCTTCTTCTTTAAGAAGAAAAAACAATAGTATAGACATTCATTAAAAAGAGATTAAAGGAGTAAAAGAAACCTAAACATAATTGAGGATGCTATTTTGAAATAGGCTTTTGCACCATTTTCTGCAAAACATATTGCATCTTGGTGTATGATGGCCAGAAAGCAAGCTGAACTGAAAATACAAATGCTCACAATTTAAAATCATCCATTGGAAATAAAAGAAAAAGCAGAGAAAATAATGAAAACACTTTAATGCTTATAGATAAGTACTATTTGGGGGATATTTTAATAAGCAAATGTTTATTTTAGTTGCTTTAGAATATTCTCTTGGATTCTACATACATAAATTTCAACCCACGTTCTCTAGTTGCCATAACAACTTGATGCATTTGTTCTCTTGTGTCATTTTTTATCACATCAGTTTTTTTTTCCAAACTTTGGTTGCTATGATAACACAGTATAGTTGTTAAATTTATTCTATTCACATTTTATTCTTCTGGAAACTGGTAATTTGCTTTTATTTTTCTCCAAAGAAGTTCATATTATAAAAGTGTAATAAGGAAAATAGTGGCCTAAATTCTAATACAAGTTTATATTGAAATTTTAATTATGTGTATTAATTTATGCCCAAATGGTATTACCTTTGTGGCATGGAACATAGCTAGTGGTTATCTAATTCCACTCTGAAGAAAGGCATCAACATTTGCTGTGCCAAAGGAAGGAAATGGGCAGTTCCAGTTGCAGTTGCATCGCTATGCATGACTTTAACCAGTCTTAGTTGGTGGAAACTGTTTGGGTTGGTGTCAAGAAATACACCAAAAGCTGCCATAACTTGCTCCCTTGGTAACTACCTTGCTTTACAAAATGTAAGCTCATTTACTGCAAGGAATGAAACCCCAGCTTAGTTAGTAGAACTCCCTCTAAGCTGACCTACTCCTATGAAAAGGGAGTCAAAGGTCCCCTCGTCTAGAATTAAATATTCAGAGAATATAGAGCTATACATAAATTTGTATTTATTCATGCAGCTAACTCCTACAGTTTTCTCTATTTTTATTGCTTTTAATGACACTTTCATAAAAACAACTAATTGCATCACTTAAAATTGATGATACTCTGGTCCCTTCCAGCTCTAGAGATTGTTGTAATTTGGACAGTCTGTTTGAGAGGCATGCCAGGGCATAAGAGAAAAAGGGCAAGAGACTACAATCAGAGACTTGGTTAGACTCTAATAGTTACTAACTATGTGTGACACTGGGAAATTATTTATCTGCTGATTCTTGATTGTCAGATCTGTAAAATAGGAATGAGAATAATTAGCCCATAGACTTTTTTGGAGGGATTCACTGAGATAATATAATCAAAAGACCTAGCGTAAATGCCCAACACACAATAGATGCTCAAAACATTTTTTTAAAAGATTTTATTTATTTATTCAACAGAGATAGAGACAGCCAGCGAGAGAGGGAACAAGCAGGGGGAGTGGGAGAGGAAGAAGCAGGCTCATAGCAGAAGAGCCTGATGTGGGGCTCGATCCCAGAACTCTGGGATCACGCCCTGAGCCGAAGGCAGACACTTAACTGCTGTGCCACCCACGCGCCCCAAGACCTATATTTGAAAAGCACTGCAAAGGCCCACTTTTTTATTTTATTTTATTTTATTATTTTATTTTATTTTTATTTTATTATTTTATTTTATTTTATTTTATTTTATTTTATTATTTATTATTTGAGAGAGACAGAGAGCGCATGAGTGGAGAGAGGGAGAAGCAGACTTCCCGTTGAGCAGGGAGCCTGCCGTGGGGCTTGATCCCAAGACCCTGGGATCATGACCTGAAAGGAAGGCAGCTGCTTAACCCACTGAGCCACCCAGGCATCCTCAAAACATCTTAATTTCCTCTTCTTCATATGCCCTTTCACTGAAGGCCAGTGAGAAAGAGTAAGAAGCCAGACACCAGTGGAGTTCCAGGAGGACAGCAAGCCCAGATTTACAGCAGCCTTCTCTCTTAATCAGTAATGTTCAGAGGTAAAAGGAGTGTGGCTAATTCGGACTTTATTTGGATAGGAGTTGCTTCCCCAGATATTGCCAACTGCTCAGTGCAGAAAGAGGGGTATGATAGCAGGAGCCTTTAGGAACCCATAGTATTCAGAGTTGTCTTGTTTTCCTATGAGTGTGTTTGTGTTAGAACATGGACCCAACCATAGGCTGAAACTTCATGTAACTAGAGAAATCCTCCCGGAAAAGACTTTGTTGACAGATCTGAAGTCAAATCTGGGCTGTTTTGGGGACATTTGAAAAGCTGTATCTCAACCTGATGCCCATATATGTGAAACATATTAATCAAAACATATTAAGTGAGCACCTATAGATAAAACCTACTTTGGTGTTTCGTATTATTGGCGGTAATAAATGTAACAGAATTTCAATGAATTTTTGTTATTAATACTAGACTATTGTAGCGTATGGTGTTGTTAATAATAATGATAGCATTGATTGGCAAGTGCTAATTACAGTTTAGGACCCTGGCTACTTTCCCTGGGAATCAAGACAGACTTTTGTCACAGCAGAAAAACAGCAGGATTTAGGAGAACATATGAGTGCTTAGAGCTTGTTCCAGGCACATCTTTGACTTAAGGCAGTAAAACAAATAAATGCCTGTTATCCTCCACCATAGGTGAGTTTAAGAGTGCTAATATTCTGTAGCCTTGGTCTGGACCAACTCAGGAAATGAGAGTGCTGTGTCTCTAGAAACAAGTGCCTTTGCTTAAGAGGAACTGAGGAAGCTGGAACTGAAAAAGTTACCATAATCCTATTCCTTCTGAATGCCTGAAGCACTCTGGAGTAATATGCCAGACCATTCAGGGAGATGCATCGACGCTGTCAGGCCACTAGGGTGTCATTTAGAACCTCTCTGCTGGAACAATGGAGACATATAAATTTCAACCCACATTCCCTGGTTGCCATGGTAACTTGATGCACTTGCTTTGAAGTGTCTTTTGTGTCTTCCCACCCCCCCTTTCTTTTTCTAAACATTAGGATTTTTACTTTGCCAGTAATTCCCTAAATGTGGTTCTTGTGGCTTCCTACTCTTCTAAATATCTGAATTTGTTGCTGGGGACTGATTTCTACCTAAAAATAATAACTGAATATGCATGTTCACACAGACGTGCCTGTGTGTCTGTAAGTCAGTCTCTCTCTCTCTCTCTCTCACACACACACACACACACAGAGGCAGATAATTACGTTAAAAAACTGCATAGTGTTCTAAAGATTTTCAATTCTTTTAAAAAGGCATTCTGTGTGTCTTAGATAAAAATTGAAAAGTAAGTGGTTCAATTCTAGAACAACTAACCGATTTAGTATTTCCTTAGCAACGGCATTGTGGCCAGGCTGAATAAAGAGTGTAATTTTCATTGCATTTTTTTCTCCACTTGATTACTTTAACATATTTAGATTAAGACAAGAAGTATGCCTCGATGTACAAAGCAAAAGACAGACTTGAGTTGGCGTTCAGACTCCATTATCTGCTGTGTGACCTCGGACAAGTTACTTAACCACTCTGAACTTCATATTAAAATGGATTGGTAGTTACTTGTAAGATATTTGTGAAAAGTACATTGAGATCATAGATGTAGAGTACCTAGAATAGATCCTACAATAGACTCTAGGACATTATAAACAAATGTTAATTCCTTCACATCTAATCAACTAACAAAATGTATTTGAAAAACAAAATCTATTTTGGTCTCACTCATTAGATGAATGTGTACTTTCTTCATTACTATATACATTTTCAAATAACAAAAATGAAACACATCAGAAAATACAAGAGCAAAATGGTATATAGTCTCGTTGCTTGCATGCTCACAATGTACAGAACGGGGAGTGGAAAAAGGCATTTCTCGCAAGCCTCCAAAGGAAGGTGACCTCTTGTTATATTCACTTAGAATCTTTCATCCAGAACCAAGCCTAGTTAAAAACATCAAGCTAATAGGAGATTTAGAAACTGTTCTATCTACTGAAAAACAGTAGTCACCACCACCAACAAAATTCTCCTTTCATGTAGGAAGTGGCTGTGCTACAAGTACATTCTAAATATAAAAATATGTTTAATCAGGGGAAATAGGGAGGCAGGAAAACAACATTAGGCATGCAGGAAAAGGGCTATTGCCAAGCTATGAGTGCTACTATTGCTATGCATTTATGTGCAGTGTTGACAGGAAAAAAATAACAAGGGAATAGAAGCAAAATTAAATTTTAAAAGGACAACTGCAATTATATCACACGACACCTGCTTTTTAAAAGTATTGGGTCTTTCAGAGAGTAAGTCACAGAAAATTAAACAACAATGAAAAAGAGATCACTGGGAAAATTCTTAAAGGGATAATATTCAAGTCATAAAAATTAAAAATATATTCTCAAGTAACAAGAAAAAAGCATAATAAAAGAAGAAATAAGTTATTTCTTCTTTAGTGCTTGTAAATTAGAAGTGTTAGGTGGATAAAAATTATTTGAACAAATATTTGATAGATTTAACAATCAATGTTCCATTGAATGACCAAAGAATTGTCTATTTGATTGTAATTTAAATAGAGGATAGATTTTGGAATCTGATTAAGCTAAATAAAATCCCAGCCCTGCCTTTCAGTAGCTGAGTAATTTGGGGCAAATGATTCAACTTCAATAAACCTCAGTTTCTTTATCTGAGACAGGAAAACTGAATTTCTAGGTTCTGCTAGGAAACATTGTGTAAAATTAGACAAGTCCCTTTGCTTCGGTGGGGCTTTTTCTCTGGTGTATAAAAGTGAGGGAGTTAGTCTCTAGGTGGTGGTCTCCATGAGTACATTTGCAGTTTTGACACTCCAAGGCTCTGTGTCCTAGTTAGTGCGCCTCCTAACTACAGTTCTACAGCTAAGACCCGAAGGCCTTTATTTTCAGGCTTCTTCTGAAGCCACTGTTTACATTGGATCCAGAAATCAGATCCTGAAATTAACACAAGAGGGCAGCTTGTAAGGATTTCAGCTCTTTTCTCCTGCATTACTGTATCTTCTAGAAAGTATGCAGTTTATTTGTCTCTAGGATCTGAGTGTTGATAGGTAACACAACATCCCCAGGTCTCTAGCTTGCATTCATCTTTAGTCAATGAGAAGACTTTGAGGTTCTGTTTCTCTTCCTTGAACACTGGTGAAGAATATTCTTGGTGCTAGGTACTACACAAGTATCATTAAAGAAGAGTTTAATAAAAATAACATACAGTGTTATTTATTGTGGAAAATATAAAAATATATGAAGAACAAAATAAATGCCACATACTATCATGATATCCAGAAGTAATCAAAACCATATTTTGGTGGATTTTATTTCTCAGTATTTGTGTTTCTCAGTATTTGCTTGTCTCTCTCTCTCTCTCTCTCTCTCTCTCTCTCTCTCGTGTGTGTGTGTGTGTGTGTGTGTGTATTTTCTTTTTAAGAAACTTTGACTATTTTTTTGAACAAACTTTTGAACATACTTTTTATTTAAAGATGTCTGCTGGCCTTTTTCTATTCGTAAAGATTCTCCTCTGGCAGAATCTTTAATAGATACATAACATTGATCCCATGACTATATTGAGTCATTGCAGAATAGAATGGTAGCTAAGTACATGGACTCTGGAATAAGACTGGGATTTTGTTTTCCACTCAAATTTCCTTATCTTAAGATGAATGCAATAATAGTATAGACCTCATAGAATTTTGTGACAATTAGATGACTTAATCCTGAATATAATCAACACAGCAGGCAGTCAATAAATATTAACTATCATTACCAAAAATTATTCTGTCCAGTCTGATATCTATTTTAAATAGGTAAGTTTAGTTTATTTGCATTTATTGTGGCTCTCAAAATATTTAGATTTATTCTGTCATTCTAGGATATAGTTTTTGTTTGTTGACGCTCATTTTCCTTTCTACTATACCCATCCATTTTTATCTTCTATTGTACTGAAAATATTTCTATATTTGATTTTTATTTTTTTCTCTGCTGGTTTGGAAACTTCTGATTGCATTTCTATTCTTTAATTAGTTATGTTTTTGGCATACATTATAATCGATAAGTTACTTGAAGAAATCAATATTTTTTTTAAAATATGAGAGGGACCTTAATGTACCAAAGTACATTACTGTACTTATTGAACACTGCAGTTTCCCAACCTGTTATACTCATTTGAACATAAAAAAATAATTTTCATTTAAAATCAATGGCTTATTAAATTTATGATATACTTTATGCATATCTGTGCTTACCATTAATTCATGCACTTATGTGTTCCTTTGAGTTCACTTTCTTGCTGAAGTACATCCTTTAATATTTGTTTTTGGATGGGTTTTGATAAATTATCTTAGTATTTATATGCTTATACTCTCACGTTTGCATTATAGCTTAGCTGGGTATAAACTTTTAGGTTAGCCATTACTTTCTCTTTGTGAACATATATTCTGTTGTCTTTTGATCTCTATTGTCACTAAGAAGAATTTTCTTTTTAAAATTGTGTTTCCATAACCAGTCTTTTCTCTCTTGAAGCTCTTAAATTTTCTCTTTATCTCTGATGATTTTCAGTTTTATAGCCATGTGTCTGAGTGCATCCTTTATTTTGGTCAGTTCTTAAAAAGCTTTTTCTATCAGAGGACTTGTCTCTTTTTTCAATACTGGCAAATCTTCAGTGATATTTATTCAAATATTGCTAATTATTCTCTCCACCTTCTTTTATTGTAGTCCAAGAAGATGCTCATTAGTCCTTAACCCTTTCTTCATGTCTTTGTATTACTCTTCCACAGTTTCTTATCTCAGCCTTTCAGGGCTATATTCTGAGAGGATTCTTTGTCCTGTCTTTTCATTCTTTCACAATGTATTTAGGTTTCAGTTTATGACATCTGTTAATCTTTATTTATTTCAACAGCTGTACTTTTTATTCCAGTTTAATCAACTCTTTGTTATATCTCTGTCTTATTACATCTCTTCTTGTCTCATAATTTATTATTTGGCTTTTAAAAAATTAACCTTATATATTCTTTTATCTCCTTTAGCATCCTATATTTATTAAAGACTTTTCCATATTCTTCCATTACATTCACATTGGACATATTCAAATTCTGGTTACTGATTTTGTTCATAGTATAATACAATATTTTTTCAAGTGGCTCTGGATGTGTCTTTTAAAAACTATTTATTTTGAAATAATAAAAGATGAAGAAAAATTGAAAAAATAGTAAAAAATTGCCTGTATAATTCTCAAAAGTTTCCCAAAGGTTAGCATTTTATTACATTTGTATTGCATTTAGTTCTCATGCTTTTTTTAGTATCCTTTAATATGGAATATACTTCAATCTTCCCCCCTTTTTTTCCCAAGACTTTGACTTGTTTTTCCTCCAAGAATACAGACATTTATTTTATACAGTAGTCATCAGTTGGGGTTTTTCTGGTGTTTCCTTATAATTAAAATCAGTTTGTGCATTTTTGGTAGAAGACCTACAAAAGGGATATATCTTTCTTAATACATGATCTCCAAAAGAATCTAGAATATCTCTTTGTTCAAATATTGATAATGTTAATTTCATTTACTTGATTAAGATAGCTTTTAGGAGCTACTATTTTTCCTGAGTAATTAATTAGAATCTGTGGGAGATACTTTGAGTTTAGAACAATATGCTGTGTTTCACTTATTTCCACTCACTACTTTTACCATGCATTTATCATTCTTGCCTGAAACAATCATTATTACTAAGGAGACTGACAGTGGTTTTCTAATTCCTTGATTTCTCTACACGTATTAATTGGTATTTTCCTATAAGGAGGTGCTTTCCCTTATCTTTCATTTGTTTATTTGTTTATTCATTTCTTTTTACCTGTATATATTTATGGATGTTCATTTTACTGTGTGGGTTATAATTTCTTACTATCTTTATTTGTTATTCAAACTGTCCTAAATTTGGCCATTGGAATTCCCTTCAAGTTGATCTCTGTGTCCTTTTGAAATAGTCCCATTAAGTTTTGAGCACTTTTTTATTTTCTGGCAGAGCAAGATGTCTCAGGCTCATCTTGTATTCTCTGCCCCAACAGAGATCTCTGGTTCTACTTGATGGAGAATGGTATTCAGAAGCCAAAATCTGAGTATTAGTTATATTCATTCTTACTGGGTTTTATTGCTTTTCTAGGATCTTTCTTCAGAGGTAGAATCAGGAAATATATGACAGAATTAGGAAAAATATACCCATATTTATTTTTATTTCTATCCATCTGTCTCTTTGTATATTTACCATCTTTTAAAACTTTGAGTCCATAGAGAGAGATACTTTCATTCTAACATAATACTAAAGTATTTATTCATTATTCTTTTACATATTTATAACTTCCTTCTCTGATAGTGAGAAATATGGCTTGCATCAGTGGCAATATATTTACTTATTTTTTCAGTCTTAGGATACACATTAGGGATTTTTGAATTGCTAATCCTTACTATCAAGTAAACCTACTAACTAGATTTCATTGTTTGTTTATAGCTATTTCTTTTTCTTTAGCTTCAGGTTATATGGAAATATAGTCAGAATACTTTGTCCAAGATTTACTTGGCTTAGTTTTTCTCCTCTTTTCATGGGTGTTGCTACTAATTTGAAATGCAGCTAGGTTTATTTGTTTCTCTGTATATTCCATTTGGGATCTTTTATTTTCCCTTCTTGAATTCCAGTCCCTCTTTTTTTACTTTTTATTACACAACACCTAATATGGTTCTGAAGTTAAAACTGTATAAAACAGGGGCGCCTGGGTGGCACAGTAGTTAAGCGCGTCTGCCTTCGGCTCAGGGCGTGATCCCGGCGTTATGGGATCGAGCCCCACATCAGGCTCCTCTGCAATGAGCCGGCTTCTTCCTCTCCCACTCCCCCTGCTTGTGTTCCCTCTCTCGCTGGCTGTCTCTATCTCTGTCAAATAAATAAATAAAATCTTAAAAAAAACTGTATAAAACAATATATTCATTTTTATTCATACCCTTTATCTTGTCTACCTTGTTTCCATATTCCTATATTTTAAATCCTTTCTCAATCTTCCTGGTAAGTGACCAGCTCATTAGTTTCTGGTGTATCATTCCTGTGTTTCTGTCTACAAATAAGCATAAGTATGTATAATTTTTATTTTTCCCTTTTTTATATATAAAAGATATCACACTATCAGTATGTTTTTACATTTCTGAAGGCTCATTTTGAGTGTGAGATATATTTTTGCTTTCTATACTTTTCTTATGGAATGTAATTTCTGAATGGAATTTTGTGTTTGCCCCCCATTTGGCCTCTTGGGCTTCCAGTGCATAATCAGGTCTTATAACAGTTTCATTTCTCCATCCGCACTGTAATATAGCAGCTTTCACAAATTTAATTGAGGAGCCAGCATGCAGGTTGACTCAATTCCTGGTAATGAGGTAATGTTTGTAGATCCTCTTTCTACAGCATTGAATTTTTGTTTTATTTCTGATCCATTGAGATGTTTATATTGGTTTAGTTTTCAACTATACCTTTTGTTTTCCCCCTTTCATATAGTAACTATCATTGTGGGCTACTTATAATAGAAGGAATGTGATATAAATGTAAATTCACTGGGTAATCTTGACAGGAAACATAACCACTATTTATTATGTCTTTCCCTAATCTAGGATATATAGGTCATTTCATTATGATTAACAAATTTTAATGAACATACATTTTGTATGCATCTCTCATTTTTTCCTTTAGGATATATTTCTATATGTGAAGTTACTAGGTAAATGAATAACTGGATTTTCAAGACCTTTGAAAGATATTTCCCATTCTCATATTTCTCCAGACTTATTGTACTAATTTATATTTATTTATTTATTTATTTTTAAAGATTTTATTTATTTATTTGAGAGAGAGATAGAGACAGCCAGTGAGAGAGGGAACACAAGCAGGGGGAGTGGGAGAGGAAGAAGAAGGCTCATAGCAGAGGAGCCTGACATGGGGCTCGATCCCATAACGCCGGGATCACGCCCTGAGCCGAAGGCAGACTCTCAACCGCTGTGCCACCCAGGCGCCCCACTAATTTATATTTAAACCTACTGTGAAAAAGAGTACTAAACTTTTGCTAACACTACTTTGAATTATTTTTTTGGAAATTGGTAAGTAAAGAGTATCATTTTGATCATTAATTAAATTTTCTAGGCATGCTTTAATAACATTTTGTTATTCTTTTGGCATTGTCCTCCTCTCAGCAGAATTATTCACAGCTTTTATCAGAAAGTTCTGCAGCCAATTCCTTTGTGTCTGTCTTCTCAAGCTGGCAGTCTCCAGCTTAAGGGCAGTGCCCCTGTTTATTGAACATTGATTCCCCTATGCTTGGCACAGTGTAGGTCATCCATATAAATTATTTGAATTGACAAATTTACAAATTCAAATGAGGAAATCATTGGACTTTGTGTCTTAGATTAGTTCTCATTTGTTAACATTTCTCTCTCTTTTCTCATCTCTTAGTGCTCCCTTTTTTCTTTATTTTAGTCATTGGTAGAGTAAGATTTGAATTTCTGTAGTAAGACTAACTTAGTTGTCTATGTTTTCCATCTTTGTTATTACTGATGGTGATGATTTTTTCTTTTCTTTTCTTTTCTTTCCTTTTCTTTTCTTTTTTCCTCTTTTCTTTTCTCTTTTCTTCCTTTTCTTGCCTTCTTTTAGATTAAGTGAATATTTATTAGAATTCCATTTTTTTAAAAAAGATTTTATTTATTTATTTGACAGAGAGAGAGACAGCCAGTGAGAGAGGGAGCACAAGCAGGGGGAGTGGGAGAGGAAGAAGCAGGCTCATAGCAGAGGAGCCTGATGTGGGGCTCAATCCCATAACGCCGGGATCACGCCCTGAGCCGAAGGCAGAGGCTTAATGACTGAGCCACCCAGGCGCCCCATAGAATTCCATTTTTATCACCTCTATCAGCTTCATATTTTAGTTGTTTGCCTAAGTATTACAATATTCATCCTTAATTTATCACACAGATGACTATGAGTTAATATTTTGCCGCTTCACATATAAGAATGTTACAGCAGTATACTTTTATTTACTTTGCCTATTTTTTGTGTCATTGTTTTATTTTACTTCTACACATACTATTAATCCCAAAATACAATGTTATTTTGCTTTGAATAAATTAAGACATGAAAAAAGTTACTTATCTACATATTTAATATTTCTGCACTCTTCATTTCCTAATGTAGATCTGAGGATATATTTTGTATAATCTTTCTTGAGCATTAAGAACTTCTAATATTTCTTGTACTTAAGGCTTTTGGCAATGAGTTCTCTCTGATTTTCTTATAAGAAAAATGCCTTTATTCCAATAGTTTTTAAATAATATTTTTCCTGGATATAGAATTGCAGAATGTGTTTTTTTTTCCTTCTTTCAATTCTTTAAAGGTGCCTTTCTATTGTATTTGAAATTAAGAAGTCATCAATCATTGTTATTGTTCCCCAGTAAGTACAGTGTCTGTTTTACTGACTGCTCTTAAGATTTTTTATTGTTGTTGTTCATCTTTTGTTTCCACTAATTTGAGTGTAATATGCCTGAGTACAGCTTTCATTGTGTTTTGTTCTGTATGGGGTTTGTTGAGATTCTTGTGTTTCTGAATTCCTGTTTTTTTAAATCCTATTTACAAAAAGTATAGCCAACTATTTCTTTAAATATTTTTCTACCCAATCTTTATTCTTTTTCTGGAAGTTCAATTATACATATATTAGCCTATGACATATTTTTCTGCAGGTCTTTTTAAATGTCTATATTTTAATTTATCTCTGTTGATCATTTTTATTGCCCCATCTTCAAATTCGCTGGTAATTTCTTCTGTAGTATCCAATCTCCTGTTAAGCACATTCAGAAACCTTTTTATATTGTAAATTGAATTTTTTAAGTCTTAAATTTCTGTTTGGTTCTTTTTTATGCTGTCCCTTTCTCTATTAATATTCTCCCATCTGTTCACTCATTATGTTCTGCTTTTCTTTTAAATTCTTAAACATATTTATAATAACTTATAAGATATTCTTTAATTAATTCTAGTGTTTTGGACATATTTAGATCTGTTTTCATTGATTTGGCTGTTCCATCTTGGTGATAGGTCACATTCCTCTGCTTCTTTGCATGACTAGTAAGTTTTAGTTGAATGCCGAATACTATGAATTCTTCATTTTGGGAATTTGGATTTTGTTGTTCTTTAAACAGCATTGAGTTTTGTTCTGGCAGGTAGCTGATTTACTGACAGATGAACATAATCCTCTCAAGGCTCATTTTTAAAACTTTGTTATAGCAGTTCTAGAGTAGCCATTATTCTAAGTATAGGGTAGCACTCTTTATAAGGCATGGTTTTTCTAGGTCCTCAATTTGAATTCCTGGAATGTTGGGCATTTTTCTCTCCCCTTTGCCTACTCAAATGACATGTGTCTTAGTACTGTGCAGCTTCTGTAATCTTTCCTCAGCTTACAGTTTCCCTAGTACCTGTTTAATGCCAGGCATTACAGAATATTTTTGTCTATATGGAAAAAATTTTACTAAGCCAAAGACTTAAGAGAAACCCTATGCAGGTTTCTGGGAATAACCTCTTCTGGGATATCTCCTTTCTGATACTCTGTAAATTTCAGATCCTTCAGCAGCTCTGAATTCTGACCTCAACCTCTTCAGCTCAGAGAGGTCTGTCTTTATTTGGCCTCTTCTGTTTTCTCAGGTCAGAAAGTACCTTCAGGCAGAAAGTCAGAGAAATTGTGTGGCCCACCTCATAATGTTTCTGTTTTCTTAAGGAATCACAATCCTCCATTGCCTGTTGTCCAAAATCTGAAGTGTTGTTTCATATATTTTGCCCAGCTTTCAAGTTATTTATGGCAATTGGTCTTATCAAGTACCAGGTTCTCTCTATGGTTGGAAGAAGAAGTCTTTTTCACTGTAAACAAGTCTGGCTGACTACTACACAGGTGTGCAAAAAGTGAGAGATATTTCTCTGAACCAATACAGAATCAATTCCAGAATATACTTTTAAAATGAAAAAGCAAAATGCTAGAGAACATCTTTGATATGCTATCTTTCATGTAAGAAAGAAGGAGACATAAAAACATATATATGTATCTCCTCATTAGTACAAGTCTCAATAAGAAGGATAAATCACTCATTAATGATATTGGTTATTTACAGAGGTTGATTACACTGGAATAAAATGAGCAGAAGGAGAGCAACTCTTTGAATATACTTTTGTAGAGTTCTGGATTTTAGAACTACACTGTTTCACATTTAAAATATAAATAATGAAGGGGGGATGCCTGGGTGGCTCAGTTGGCTGGGCAACTGATTCTTGATTTTGGCTGGGATCATGATCTCGGGATTGTGGGGTCTAGCTGCACATTGGCTCCATGCTTATCCTGAATCTGCTTGAAATTCTTTCCCCCTCCCTCTCTTTAGCCCTCTGCTCCTCAGTCTGCTTGTACTCTCTCTAAAATAAATAAATAAATAAATAAATAAAATTGTAAAAAAAAATGAAGAGAATGCAAAATAGAACACAAACAAGCAAATGAACCTTATTACAAAAGAATTATGTAACTACCTTGAAGGAGAAAGAGAAAAGAACCTAATTTAGTTTGAAAAACAGTATTTGACTCTAATCACTAAGGTTAATGGTAAAAAGATGAATAAATTAATTAATTTTATTAAATTTAATTAATAAATTAAATTTGTTTTTCCATAGGGCTAAGAGTTAGTGATTTCAAAACTGCTTTAAGAGTTTTCAAAGATTGAATAAATATATTGTGGATAAATCAAAGAAGCAAGTTCAATAAGTCTCTCTCTCTCTGTATCTCTCTTTCTATATGTATGTGTGTATATATACATATACACACATATAATACACATACACAATATAATACATACCCATACATAATATACACCATATATATGATTTCTTGGCTCTGTCTGATGAGAGGGATTAGAAGCAATGACATTCAGTAGGAATGAATGCAGCTAGACCTTGATTTAGTCTTCTCAGTATAATTCTCCACCAATTGAAATCAAATCTCCTTGGAGGAATAGCTGATTCCAAGGCCAGGGCAAAGAAAGTACAAGGTAAGTCTGGGATGTCTTGCTCTGCCAGAAAGTAAGAAAGTGCTCAAAACTGAATGGGGATATTTCAAAAGGACCCAGTAGCTAACTTGAAGGAAATCCCAATGGCCAAATTTGGGACAATTTGAACAACAAAATAAATAAATATAATAACATTATAAAATGAACAGTAAAGTCAATATCCATGAGTTTTTACTGATAAAATATGTGAATGAATGGATAAACAAATGAAGGGACAAGAGAAGAACAAGTTCTACCTTATAGGAAAACGCCAACTGACAAGTATAGAAGGAATGAAGTAATTAGAAAACCGCCACTGACAACCTCTATAGTAATAATTGTTTCAAGCAACAATGATTGATGAATGCTAAAACTAGTGAGTGGAAGTGGGTGAAACACAGGATATATCTAAATTCAAAGTATCTTCTGTAAGATTCTTATTACTTACTCATGGAAAATAATAACTTTACAGTGTAGAAACCTAGCAGAACCACCTTAACCAAGTGATCAGAGATAACATTACCAGTCAGTGGGACAAACTGACAGCATGTGCTTTCTGATAATGGTATACTGAGAAGTATTTATAGCCACTTTTGTGGTGATTTTGTGAAATAAGTTTGATCTGAATTTAATTATATGGAAATATTAGCCAAACTCACATTAAGAACACTTGAAAAACTGTCTGTCTAGTACCCTTCAAAATATCAAGGTCTTAAAAGACAAAGGAAGACTATGAATTGTGTGATTAAAGGAAATCAAAAATACATAAAAAAATGATGTAATAAATGATTCTGGATTGGATCCTCAACCAAAACCTAATGACATTAGCAGAATAATTGGTAAAACTTGATTAAGGTCTGTATATTAGATAATAATATTGTGTCAACGTTATTTTCTTGATTTGTGTCATTGTACTGTAGCTATTATAATATTAACATTTTGGAAATCTGTGTGTGAGGAGCATGGTATTCTTTGTCCTATTCCTGCAACATTTTATAAGCCTGAAATTATTTGAAAATGCATTTTAAAATTAAGAGAAAAATGTAAAGCAAAAAATAAATAAGGCCAATATGTTTGTGTAATCTTTACTTTTTAAATATTGTTCCCTTTTTTCACTCCAGTACTTTTTCCTCTTCATATCTTTCCTCAACCCTTCTTTGATTCACTATTTCCCATGAGATCAACTAAATTCTGTAGCTTAATATCTGAGACCTTCCTAAACTGGCTTTTGTTTACCTTTTCTGTTTTATTTTTCACAACTTCTGCCTCATGTTTGACTATATTAGTTCTCCAACAACTTCATTGTGACTTTTTGTCCTATGACTTTGCTCATGTCTCAACTTATTTTTCCACAGTATTCTTTGCATGTCTCTAATACTTCAAACTTGAATTGAAATGATCAGTTTATCTTATTGTCTCACCTACTTACTTTAAGTTCCTTAAAGGTCTGAAATAGTAAGTGTTATTTATGTTTATTGAACTGAACCTCTTTTGAATTTCTAGAGCACTTTTGTCTACTTCTACCTGATTTTATAGTCACTTTTATATATATCTTATTTCCTTTTTTGCATTAAATTTTTTTTGTGGTTTATGGACCACATCTTATTTGTACTTTCCTTATAATGTCTAGTTCAATGCTTTTCATGTAATAGAGTTTAAAGAATATTTGTTGAATCAATAAATAGTCTGAGAACCTTTCTGGAAAATTGGTACTCTCTTCTCTTGAGGACTTAGGTAGTGCCTAGTTTTTTCTTCCTGTCCAGCTTTTCAAGAATCCTGAGGCCTTTATCTTTAGGGCTATCACAATGGCATTTACTTTTCTCTCAGAAAAAAAAATAATTTAAATTCATTGGTTATTTATAATGTTGAGGTATTCTATAAAGCAGCAGGATGTTGTTTCCTATGACATGTTTCCTATGAAAGAGTATCAACTTCACACTTCTGTAATTTTCATTGTTTCTTATATCTGAAAAGGATATAATGAAATCAAGCACAACTAGGTGCTCTATAAATATAAAGACCAGAAAATATTAATAGGACTGGACTACTCCAGAGCGCACTGGGGTATGCCTCAGGCTAATCTGTGCAGTTCTTATTCCTAGACGAAAGGGTAGTGCCTCCTAGTGCCTCAGCATCAGAGAGCTCATTTAACTTACTTTTTGGACTTTATAAGAACTTTTGGTTCTTGAAAGGACACAGATTTTGTGCATGGCACTCACCAGTACCAGCATACACTTTCAAAAAAAATTCAGGTTTGAGAAGAATGGTATAAATTAATAAAGATGCAAACAAATAAATCTACAAAACAGTTAATTCAGGTGAGTATATTTACTTTACAGAAGAGTTCCAGAATTCATAAAAATTCATATAGGTTATTTTTTTAAAAGATTTTTTATTTATTCATTTGAGAGAGAGAGAGAGCACAAGCAGAGGGGAGGGTTAGAGGGAGGGGGAGAAGCAGACTCCCTGTTGAGCAGGGTGCCCAGTTCAGGGTTCAATCCTAGGACCCCAGGATCATGACTTGAGTCCAAGGCTGACTCTTAACTGACTGAGCCACCCACGTGCCCCTATAAGATTCTTTTAGATAGAAAACTTTTCTGATATATATAAAAGGTGTATCCATTTAAAGCGAAATTGGTAAATATTTATCAGGACATATTGTATAATGCAGAGTACACCTGTGTAAACACTGTGTATTAAATTTAATACATATCTATGCACATTTATTTTGTTCAGACACATGAAGGATATAAAAATAATAATACATTCATTGCCTTCAAGGAGTTTAAAATCTACTTGAATGGATAAGAAAACCATATGTAATGCTAAGTTTATTTTTCCTTTTGTTTATACTGTGGGTTTTTCTTAAAAGAAGTAAGGTAGACTAATCATTACTAGAGATGTAAAGGAGAAGTATATATCCTGAGGGGATCTTACAATGAGGGTCCCCAGCTAGCTAGCTGAAAGATCAGCACAGGCTTTGTAGAGAAGGGGAGGTGTATGAGTAGTCCTTTAAAACCAGGTAATGGCATTACCAGATATGGGGTATGCAAGAGTAGAAGTGGGTTCTGAAGAGAAAAAAATCTTTATTTTTGAGAGAGAGTACAGGAGCATGAGCAGGTTGGCAGGGAGGGACAGAAAGAGAGGGAGAGAGAGTCTTAAGCAGACTCTGTGCTGAGCTCAGACCCCACTGTGGGGCTTAATCTCACACCCCGAGATCATGACCTGAGCAGAAATTAAAAGTTGGACACTTAACTGACTGAGCCACTCAGGCACCCAAAAATGATTCCGGTTATATTCAACGGATTTGAGGTACAAATGTGATTTTTAAGGAAATACAAATGATTAAAAATGTAGGACTAGCAATTAGAAAAAAAGGTCCTCTAGAATTTGAGAGTCTAAATTTAAGAGTCATCTGGGAGTCAGTATTGAGAGAGGAGGCAGAGGAAAGGAATTTTAGAATGACAGTTGAGCCCAGGGGATAAAAAGAGGAAGAAGAAATGAAATAAAAGAGGCAATCAGAGAGATAGGTGTCAACTAGGAGAAGGATGTGTTTCTGAATATAGAGGTAAGAATTACAAAAATAAGGAAGGAGTTAATAGTATGAAATGGCAGAGAAAGTGGAAGACAATGAGAACTATATAAAGTCAGGGAAAGTAGGAAAGAGTGAGGACTAGGAGGTACTGGATGAGTATAGTATTTAGGCAGAAGAAAGGGCAGAGTTCAGAGATAAAAGCACAAGTCGCAAACTGGTTGCCTTTATGTAGACTCCAGCCTAAGTTTATATTTTGTTTGGCCCATTCTGTGTTACCTCACTTGGTATTTAAAAAATACATAATGGTTTTTGCTTTTGTTTGAAAGACTTTGTCAGAGAGAGAGAGAGAGGGAGCACAAGCAAGGGGGGTGGCAGGCAGAGGGAGAAGCAGGCTCCTCGCTGAGCAAGGAGCCTGACGTGGGACTTGATCCCAGGACCCTGGCATCATGACCTGAGCCAAAGGCAGAAGCTTAACCCAGTGAGCCACCTAGGAGTCCCCAAAAAATACATAATGTTGTCAACATTTAAAAATCAAGATATTTTACATAGAAGGTCAGATTTCCAAATTCTCTTGAAAATTCTAAACATCTGGCAACACTGGGTCTGGGTTTCCTCATTGCAAGGAAAATGTCTGGAAATGACTAGAGACTACACCCATTAGGGAGTGAGCTGTCCATTTTGCCAAGGACCATCTATCTCTTCTTACGTATTTCTTGCAGCTGACTCACTTTACTTATTTTGAGCACTTGGAATCATTTGACATTCTGACATCTAGATCAGTGTGGTTTTCAAAGTAGGCGGTGTCACCAGAAATATAGATTGCAGGATACTATCCCTACTGTTTCTGACTCAGCAGGTAGGGGTGAGGCCCAAGAATTTGTCTAAGAAGTCTCCAGGTGATGCTGATGGGGACCACAATTTGAAAGGTTCAAGGATAAATGAGTGTTAAGGAAGTGGTTCAGGAGTTTAGTGTAGTGGTTAGATACATAGATTCTGCATTCAGAGAGAACTAGGTTCTCTGTTTTTCACCCAGGAAATAAGGATGATAGTGTTTACTTCAAAGGTTACCTTTTTAATCTAAATGAGAAAATGCATAAATGCATATAAAGTATATATCAGTATCTTCAAAGAAGGACCTAGCTTATTGTAACTTTTCATTAAATTATTCAACTTCATGTTAAGTCTGTTAAATTTTTCAAGAATATCGATTCTGGAGAGAAGGTCAGAGATAGATTGCTAGTTTTGGAAAAAAGTGATCAAGGGTCTTTATTTTATTTTATTTTTTAGAGAATGAAGGAAGTATAGAAGTATAGAATAAAATTACTATATCCATGAGAGCTAAGTTGATGGGAAGTTACCATTTCAAGGAATACTGGTGGAGATATGAAAGCATAGAAAGCCAGTCAAGGTATTGAGATTCAGGAAGTATATATGGAACACTAATTGGTATGAGATAGGAAAGTTGTAGATTTACAGCCTCCGACCCACCTGTGGGATGGTTGGTAAGGAGGAAGGAGATTCTGCAGTGGATGAGATAATCTCCATATTTTAGATGACACCTAGCTAGTAAGTGGTGATAAAAGGATTACAACTCATTTCTTCCATACTGTAAAACCCACACTTTTTCTTTCTGAACATAATGCCTTTAAAAGCCACACTATTTACTGTTAGATTCAGTGTCATATCCTTTAGGAAGCCCCCTTTGATTCCACAGTCTGATATAGATGATCCTCTCATATTTTATATTTATTATTGTGATTAACACATTGTATTATAAATTACATATTCAGATATCTGTCTGTCCCATTAGATAGATGGGAAGATAGAGAGATACATGGAAGATAGACAATATATCTTATTGGTTTTGTTATTTCAGGAATTAATAAATTGATAAATATTAACAAATAAATATTGAATTTCCATGGTTTAGATACATTTTTAGAGAATAATAAATATTAATAACAGTACTTAATGTATATTGTTTAATAGATGAAAAATAAAAGATTAAATTAGATGAATACATGGATGCCTGGATGGAGGAACAAATAAACAAACAGAGAACAAGCGCTCTTATCTGACTAAGAATGGACAAGTTCACCTACCTGAGGATACCCAGATAGCCTATGCATCAGAAACATAAAGTCCTTTACTTTGTGGTCAGCCTGGAACGGTGAATGTGATGCCATGTTTGGTCTGACCATGGATCCAGGCAGCAATAGTGGCAGTGCAGGCTCAATCAGCAAACTAATTCCAGATGGTTTCATGAGGACCTTACTGTGGGCATCTACAATTGGCATCCCTGATTTGTATAGTTCATGACCCCAGGAAGGAGTGTGTTTAATTTGCCAGTCTGTAGTGTTATCAGGACAGACAAAATTTTTAGGCCATTGACAATACCCCAAGAGTCAGTAAAAATATAACAGGGTTTGTCAGGAAGCACATTGGCCAGAGCTACGAGGATAACCTTGAGTTCTGCGACCTAAGTGGAGGAACTTTCATTTTCAGTTCTGCATACCTGGAACTAAACACAAAGAGCATCAGCATCCCAGTGAACACCGCTGGCTTCTATTTAGAGAAACTATTAGTGAAGCAGGCCCAGGCATTTAGTGAAACTTGTGAATCCAGGACCCCTTTGAGCCAGCAGCTTTGCCTCAGGGGATTTTGAGTGGGGGGTGCTCCTCTTTACCAGAGGTTCTAATCAACCTCTCTCACTCACAAAGACTTGTAGCTCAGAGGAGTCAGTAATGTTGTGAGACTGCGCAGACAAAGAGCCTGCCACAGCTTGCTGAGAGCTTCCAATATAGCCAGTTGGTTTGGGCCTTATTTTAAGGATGCTGGTTTGTGTACTGGCTGATAATACAGACCAAGGAAAATGTCCAAGTAAGATCAAACTGGCTCCAATATTCAGAGTCTAGTAAGGTGCTGGGCTTCTTTTTTTTGATGGTTGAGGCTAAAAAGACAGAAGTATCTCCTTGACTGCTGGACGGAATTTGCTAAGATAGCCCCTCAGTTTTGTCAGAGTTTATTATCCACTCCTGCTAGCTGAGGCTTCTAACTTGCCAAGTAATAATACATCATCTTAGTTAACAATTTGAACATCAGAAAGTAAAGCCACTCATACTAAATCTTAATGGCAAATAGAAGAGGAATTTAGGTATAGAGGAAGTATTGTAAACATATTAGAAACCTTGCCATATGAATAAATATTGGTCTTGGACCTTGAGTGCCAGCGGGATAGAAAAAAGATGTTAGAAAGGGAACATACCAAGTGTGATCAGTCAGTGCAATGGATTTAGTTACAGTTGCATGTTTGGAATAGTTGAGGCAATGGGATCAACAACAATAATCCACTGTGAACCTCCAGATCCCCTTAGCTATTTTTGCTGGCCATGCTTGGCTGTTGTTCTAAGATATTGAATCTTAGGTTACTATCCTGCTGCCTTTAAGTCCTTAAGGTGATGATTTCCTTTTTTCTTCCTAAGATTCTCCACTTTTTTTAGTGTGACTTCCAAGAGAAAATAGAGAAAAGAATTGGAAAGAATGATTTATGTATTCTGTTAGTATTTCTCTACATATAGAGATCTTGATCTTCCTGATCAAGAGAATCCCTTCTGGACTTTCTGAGAATTTACAGTGAAATGTTAATACCAATTATACATTCAGTGGTGAAAACCACACAAATGGTACATTGAATTGGCCCAAAGGACCCTATACACAATGTCATTTAGCTTTCCTACTCCATGGTAAATGCTGCCCCAACTCAGCTGAATTCTTCTGCCCCTCCTTCTGCCAACTCATGGAACCCAGCAGATTGTAATTTGGGTGACTGTAGGCAACAGATCTGTAAGAGTTTGAGTGCTTGCCCTCCCAGTTCTCTAGCATATTTGTATGGGTGCATATGACCTTCATTCCCTCTTAGGAGCAGGGAAACTTTAACTTCATTCTTAATCATCTTTTTCCTTAAAGCATCTGAGGTCAGTATAACAGAGAAGGGAGGGACCATGAATCATGGAGAGTGAGAGCAGCTCTGTGTAGTAAGAAGGCACATTTACTTGAGATTTTGAAGGGTGTGTATGTGGTTTGCAGCTCAGTGAAAATGAACTAATACTGTTTTTGGTCCAACTGAAGTCCTATAGCAGCAGCAAACCCATCAATACTGCCAATCTAAAGACTGGCATATTAAACATATGCTTCCCCAGAGCACAAACTGTGCATATTTGCATCATTCATGCAGATGCCCACAATAAGGCCCTGATGAGACCAATGGAAATCAAGCTGCTGACTGAGACTGTATTGCCACAATTGCTGCTTGCATTCATCGTCATACTGAACATGGCAGCATATCCACCAATCCAGACTGGGCGAAAAGTAAACGGCTCTACTTTTCTGATGTAGAAGCTACCTCGGTGTCCTCAGAGAGTTGAGCTTGACTTTCCTCTTAGCCAGATTGGAGCCCTGTTCCTTCTTTGTTCCTTCAGTTAAGTGTTCATCAATTTATCTAATTTAATCTTAATTGTTTCATTTATTAAACAAATATTTATTAATCTCTGGAAATTGATAATAGGACAGATAAATATATAAACATGTGATTTATAATGCAATATGTTAATCACAATGACAGATGCAAACTATGGGATCAGAGAAGAGGAACATCTATAACAGACTAGAATCAGAGAAATCTTGGTTTCTGCTCATGGTAGTTGCATGTTTCTCTCCTTTCATAATCAGCACACTTACATTGCTCTATAACTATAGTGTGAAAGAGAGTGGAAACTTCTGCTGATCCAGAATGAATCTTGGGACTTGAGGGTGATTGGTAGATTGATGAGAATGTCCTGCCATCAGGAGATAGTCAGCAAGAACCAGAGCGCCATTTGGGAGCTGTCTTTGGGTTTATTTCCCAGTACTTGGCCTGAAACCACTTCACAAATTCCTCCATTAACAGGCATTAAACTGGAGCATCATTATTAAGCAGTTGAACATAAATTTCGTTAACATTTTGGCTACCAATTCTTTTTTTTTAAAGATTTTATTTATTTATTCAACAGAGATAGAGACAGCCAGCGAGAGAGGGAACACAAGCAGGGGGAGTGGGAGAGGAAGAAGCAGGCTCATAGTGGAGGAGCCTGATGTGGGGCTCAATCCCATAATGCCGGGATCACGCCCTGAGCCGAAGGCAGACGCTTAACCGCTGTGCCACTCAGGCGCCCCTTGGCTACCAATTCTGAAAGACATCCCAGAAATCCCTTTAATCAGTCTGCAAGTCTCTGATCCTTTCTCTTCCAGAAAACCATGATTGTCAGCATTCTGTCCTTGTCACCACAACTGTCAAGAACTGTGAAGGGGCTAAGGTTTTACCCTACTTGTAATCTAAGAGCCCTGACGCAGTTTCATGAATGCCAGAATGTCAGAAGTCTCCTAGGACAAACACAAGGGACTTTATTATTTACCACTGTAGCAATAGCCAGACAGCACTTTCTCAAGTCCTGGTTTCTATAGGGCGATGCAAAGTTGGCCAAGTGATATATTCCCAGGAAATGGAGAATAACCCTCAGTCTAGGGAATGGAAAATTTTTACAATGGTCAGTAAGCAAACTTTTATCTTCTGCTCTGGAAGTAAACATTTTTATCATCCAAAGCTGTAGTTATACAAAGATCCTTGAAAGGGTAGTCTATAATGAAAGTAGTCAGTGCCTCTGCTTTTCTGAGGGCTCCAACAAGTACCACAGAGTAGAGATTACTGCAAGTATGGGAATTTACATAAGATGAAGGTAACCCTTCTATGTTCATCTTCCTATTAACCATGTTCAGCTTTTACCAGATCATCAAGTTATACTTGAATCATCCAAGTTCAACAGTCCCTGGTGAAAAGCTTTGAAATTTATAAAAACTTGCCTTTGAATAACTGTCCCATTTATGTTTTCTCTTTGGGAGCAATATAAAAATGGGTTAGGCAGTGCATTCATATTCTTAAAACTGACATAAGCAATACTGAATAATATTTATTCAGGTCATAGACATTTTAATGTGCATGTTAAAAGTTTGAAAAACATTTAATTCACATTTCAGAGAACAAATAGGGAAGTATTGCTTTTTTAAACTTTTTTTTTAGCTTACAGATTGCAGTGGACCAAAGGAAAATGCTTCATGTATTGAACAAAATAAAGACAATCAGTATTTTGAAAATGAAACTGACAAAAAGACAAGAGTAAGTGTTAGAGTGTTTTCTTTTTTTCTGTATTTAATGTGCAAGATATGTCTTGTTCTCTGTGAAGTGTAATCTGATTTCTGGCTTTGGCCTGGTCAGCATATTGGGCTCTCCTGCTACTGAGTTGACATTGACTGTGTATCATTTTGAGCAGTTGTTGTGTTTTCATTTGGAGAATTTTGTGTTCTTTGTGTGTTTTGGTGTATATTCTTATGTTGCTGGTAATCACACAACCATTTGGTAAGCTACTTCACTTCTCCTGTCTTCTCCTGTCTGAAGAAGAGACAGGAGAAGAACCCTCACGTGACTCTTTGGTAGTGGCTTTTAGGTCCTATTGAGGTTTTTTGGCAATAGTATCCCCTAAGCAATCTGAAATCTACTTCAGTCATGCTTTTTTGTGGTTGTCATGTGTGTTTATTCAAAACAGGGAATCCTAATCAATCATCCACAGGGTAATGTTAAAGAGATCATAATGCTTTAGGTGATGAAATCAAGAAGAACTTAAATCCAAGGAAAGTATGTGTATTTGCATGTACAAATATTTTATTAATCAGTAACCTCAGATTTATTTCTGATCAATTGCCACAAAGTAATCCTTATTCATTATAGCCCAATGATATATAAACTGGGGTTCCATTTTCCATTTTATTGATAAAGACATCAAATTTAATCATGAAAACAAGAAAATAAATCATGATTATTTTTATGAACATCTAATAAGTATTTAAAGCACACATAAAATTACTTTGGGAGATTATTTCATAAGTATTGGCTTTATTGGGGCTTCTTGAAATATGCCTTCAATGATGTTTCTTCTTGTCTTTCTTCTGAATCCTGTTAGTAAGCAGAGGTGGTCTTCATTATGGCCCTATAAGCCTTCAAGTTTCTTTCAAATATGGGGTGGTATGTCTACTGAGCGGTAAATGTCAGTAAAGGCCAGTTTTTCTGTTGATTATCATTTATAACCTGGGCTGTTTTCTGTCATTGCCAATTAGTTGAGCCTCTTAATGGTGACTTGATTTTGAGGTTTTGGCAAAGTTCTGAGTCCCAGTTATGAACTTTCATCATTACGATGTGGGGTCTGGAGAGAATGGTCAAGAAATAACTCTTCAGATATTTTGCAGTGCAACTTAGTAAGTTTATTTAAGTAACATGGGGACAGGGTCTGTGGGCAGAAAAAGCTGTACTTTTGCTATATGAAACTGGTGGTTATATGCTTAGTGCTCAAGGGGGAGGGCATGTATGGGGAATATTAGATCATAAATGTCTTCTTCAAATTTCTACTCTAAAAACTACTTTCACAAGATTTTTCTGATGCTTTTCTTTCAGCTCAATATTAGCTATTGGTGAGATGTACAGGTAGATATGAGGTCCTTTAAGAATGTAGCAGCCAGTACCTATTTGATCCTTATCAAAGCTATGCAGGCTATAGGTCAGCCTTCTGGGCTAAAAGTGAAGACTTTTCTGCTTCTATCCCTCATCAATGACTGTGAGGAATTTAGTTATGTAAGAAAGGTTGTATGGTGAATTGTACTTCCCTTTTTAAGGAAACTATGGAACCTAGACCCAAATTTAACTAATGAGCAGTTTACGGAATACCATTGTCTCCTCTGCTGAAAAATGTTTTTCTTTAACATAGAATCTGTTATTCAAACTATTTGAGACTGTTATAATATACTAAGTGTGTTTCCAGGAAAGGAAGTCATCTAATTTGGCAGTGGCACTATTTTTTCTCCAAAAGGCGAGAGGGAGGGTGAATGTCCATACTAGCCTCATGAATACTTAGAAAACAAATTTTTAGACTTTCTGGCTGTCCAAAGGATATTTGTATTCTTGCTTCCTGAAAATGAAGTCATCAGGCCTTAGTAGGATACAAATGTGCCAACTTGTCAAGCTGCTAAATTAAGTGCTGGCAAATATATTAGGAAAACTTTTGTGTTTTTATCATGGGAAAATATATTGCTAGCCTGTGCTGTTTAAACTCTAAAAGCGTTAGTTTTTCAATCTCACAGGTTAGTTATGAGATTTTAATGAGACCCTAATATGAACATGTTTAGTACTACCTGGCAAATAGTAGATTTTTATTCTATTGAAATAAATTTCAAGTCTACATTTGTTTTATTAAGATGGTAGACTGTGTTACAAATAGTTCTCAGGGTTTCCTTGAGTCCATATCTATATTACATAACTAAGTGTATACCATTTTTTTGGCTGGAAACCCTTTGGTCAAGAAGAGGCTCCTGTCTTGATTTCTACTTGTTACTGTTCAAAATAAGTTCTGATTGAATTAAAGCAAGCATCAGTGAGAAATTCTTAATTATCTTAAGAAGAAAATTAATTCTCTCACAACCAAAGAATAGTCATGATTATTGTATGAACGCAAGATGTTACTGTAGCTATTTAGTTCATAGACAATTCTTCAAAGGCTGTTGACAGTAAACCACAATTTGGAAATCACAATTGTTTTAGATCTATTAAATATTACACTGGACTTCTGTTTCTTCATCTTCATAATTAGGATGTTAGATCAAATTATTTTTAAGGATTCTTCCAGATCTAAAGTCTAATCATTCTGTGGCAGTCAATAGCAGACAAATCATATTGTGTAAATAGAGTCCACTAATAATACAATTAAAGTATGTTAGCCAGCAATAGCTATTGAGCCCCACACAAATTTAGACTTATGTGATAGACACATATCTAGAACAATAAACAGGAATATCTTCATTAGGCCTCATTAGTTTGAAAAAATTTCAACAACCCAGCTCATGGGCCAGTGATTCATTTTTTTTCTTTTCTTTCTTTCTTTTTTTTTTTTTTTTTAGAGTATATAACCTTTGAGACTGGCTTTTTTTCTTTCTTTTTTTTATAATAATTTTTTTTTATGTTATGTTAGTCATCATACAGTACATCCCTAGTTTTTGATGTAATGTTCCATGATTCATTACTTGCGTATAACACCCAGTGCATCATGCAATACGTGCCCTCCTAAGATTTTATTTATTTGAGAGAGAGAGAGAGAGAGAGAGCACAAGCAGAAGGAACAGGCAGAGGGAGATAGAGAAGCAGACTCCCTGCTGAGCAGGTAGCCCGATGTAGGACTTGATCCCAGGACCCTGCGTTCATGACCAGAGCCAAAGGCAGACACTTAACTGACTAAGCCACCCAGGCGCCCTGGGCCTGTGGTTCTTAAAGTGTGGTCCCCCAACCACCAGCATTAGTATCCTCTAAAGACTTGTCAGAAAAGTTAATTCTTAGGCTCCATTTCAAATAAAGTGAATCAGAAATGCTGAGAGTGGGACCCAGACATCTGTGTTTTAATGAGCCCTCCTACTGATTCTTAGATTTGCTACCATTTGAGAACCACTGCCATGAGTAGTAAACCTCTGGACTTCCCTCTGAAGAGTCAATTGACATCTTTCCTGTCACATGCTTTAAACCAGTCCATTTAGGGGAGACCTAGAAAGTGATTAGAGGATTAATAAGGCAATTAAGATAGAAGAAATGCACCATACATACTCTTTAGGTTTCTCGTTTGCATCTCATTTGTTGGTGATCCTCCCAAAAACTCTGTGTGCTGATTTTCTAACATCATTCAAAAACGTGCTAATGTCTGTATTTCTCTCTACTCTCTTTAGTTGCCTGCTTTTGACCATAGCTTAATTCATAATGGGCTTGTGGAAGCTATTATGCCAGGTGGGAGATGTCTTCCCTAAAAATATTGATCCATAAAAATCAGAATCAGAAATAACTTTTTTAAAAAGATTTTATTTATTTTCTTAACAGAAAGTGAAAGAGAAAGAGTGAGCATGATAGAGAGAGGCACAAAGGGAGAGGGAGAAGCAGACTCCATCCTAGGACCCCTAGATCATGACCTGAGCCTAAGGCAGCAGCTTAACTGAGCCACCCAGGCGCCCCAGAAATAACTTTCAATTGGATTCCTTATCTTTGCTCAGCAGGGAAACTTCCCCCATTTTTGTTATATTTTTAGCAGAATTTCAATATGTTTGGAGAGGCTTTTTGCCATCATTGAGTTTTAGACAACTGATTTCTGCTCTTTACAAAGTAGTTTTTTCAATTGCAAACTTTATCTTGCTCCAGTTTCAGGACTTACATGAATCACGGTGTTGCCACTTGTCATATGATGTGGAAAACTCTGAAGTTACAAAGGGCAATACAATTTGCAGAATTTGTTATAGATATGTTTTCCAGAACTGACAAAATTTTGTAAATCTAGTAAGAAAATTAGGAAATGAAAATAAAGATATCATTGAGAATTCTAGACCTTTATTGATGAAGAAATATTTCAACTTTAGTGTGGTTCATTTATTTTATTATTTCCCTTGAACAATCTTAAATAAGTGGAAGTATCTTTTAGGGCTATGCTCTATGTTCAAATAAATCTAATAAACAAAAGGTAAGGTTTGGAGATACGGTTTTCTAGAATCCTAGTGAGAAAAAATGAAGATTTTTAATCAGATCACAGGGAGAGGAGGGAACTTTGACAGGACTTGGTGACCAAGTAGATTTGAGAGATGGGTGGTATCAGGATGAAAATGGGAATATTTAGGTTGCCTAATGGATAAACAGAATGAATTCAATAATGATGTCTTAAATTTGAGATAATGGTGGAACAGCTAAGGGGAAGTATTATTAGAGGTGTTGGACAGATTAGTTGAGAACCAAGTGTGATGTCAAAAGTAGGACAGTGTGATAGAGTAAAAAGAGCATAAGGTCCACAGTCAGAGACCACAGTTTATATCTTGGCTCTGCCACTAATTAGTCATGCAACCTCAAGCAGATTAAATAGGCCTCTATTTCTATTTGTAAAAGGTAGTCTCTATCTTGTAGGGTTATAATAAGGATCAAATTAAACAGTTATATATGAAAGGACTGATAGCTAAATGTTCTGGTTCTTGTTTGCATTTGGAGACATGATTGGAGAACTAAATGTTTCTTAAAAATATTTTAAGTTTTAGATAATGTCTTGGTTCTTTGGTATTTTAAATCTAATTTCTTACGTAGAGAACAGACTCTAGCTAATCTTGTGTATTAAAACTGGTTGGTATTCTATTAAGTGAATACTATGGAAATACCATAATGGATGGGGCATAAAGTTAGGTCTCTTTTAACAAGAACAGAGAGGTAACCGGGTGGAGAGAAATTTGACTATAAGAAACATATCAGACTGGAAAGGAAGCATGGTGTAGGTGTAGGTCATAATTGGAAGCCAGAGAACTTGGGTCATTGTTTTGTACTCTGATTATTTGGGTGTTCTTGGACAAATCACTTGGCCAGTCTATGTCTCAGTTTCCTAAAGTGACTAGGTAATTTATGTTTTAAGTTATATTACATTTATAACACTTTGATAGAATAGGAAAATTATTGTTAGAGAATCCCAACATTGCCTTTAATTTTTTTTTCAGATTAAAATATATCTGTTAATGTACTCTGTTAAATATCTGTACCATCTGATTAAGAGTAACTTTGCAGCTCGGCTCTATTTCACTATTTACTGTCCTTGACACATTTATAAGGAATCTTCTTTTCCTTAATGCTACTCAGCCATGGGAAAGAAGGTTTTTATGTCTGTTTGTTTTAGGGAATGAGAGCAGAATGGGGATTTCCTTGCATTTATATATGTACCTTAGATGCTCTCCATGGTCCTTATTTTAAAATGGTTCCAAGTTAATCTTCCTGGAGAACTAAGTTCAAAAATACCACAGAATCGTTTCTCCACCCCCACCCCAGACCAACCTCAAGTTCCACACAGCAAGGCCTACCTGCTGCTTGCCCCCCAGTCTAAAAAAACAAACACGGAATCAGAGGATTAAAAGTAATTTTAATAGCAATTTGAAACAATGACTCTGCTCAGTCTTCAATTTCTTCTACTGCTGCTGTATAAGGGAGAATCTATCATCTCCTGGAAAGCCTCTAGTTATAGGATATTTACCACCTCTCAAGGTGTTCACTCCATCTGGGCAAGTTTAAATATTATGTAGTTATTTTTTAAAATTAAACTCATGATATTCAAACTATTTTAGCACTAAGTATATTTTCTTTTTCCTAATGTCAGTGGAAGCAAAGTGGTAAACTTTTAAGTATCTGGAATTAATGGGGGATAATCTTTTCTTTTTAATGAGATACTGTAGTTAACTCTGCCTAATTTGGTTTACTAATGTAAAATGTAGAATGTAATTACTCCTCATTTTCTGGTTGATGGAGATATTGTGCTTTATCTTTGAGCATCTTGTAGTGCCTCAGGGTCAATGTTCTGCCTTTAAAGAACAATGACTGGACTTCTATACTAGCAAGGCAAGAGATCAGGTTTTTGAGTTACCAACTCTGACATATTTATAAAGCAATTTTAACTAGTCAATCCAAATATCAATTTACTGGTTTACTAGCTGCCTCTAAAGTAACACAAATACTATGGAAATAATATTCTGGTCATTTGATATTTCTGTATTTAGGAACTTTGTTTTTTTTTGCAAATGTTTGAAAACAGCAAAGCATACTCTGACAGATTAGGGAATATTCAGATATAGAGCCCTCAAACCAAACATTTGAAGTTTATGGTATTTACCATGTGGATTGATGAGTTTATGATTTTGAAAGTACATCACATCAGCATTATGACAAAGATGGGATGGGACTTGGAGTTGGATGATCAAGCTTCATGACCTGGTTCATCTGCTCAGTCAGTAGAGTGCCCACCATGCACTGGTTTACCAACTGTAAAGCTATATAAATTTGAGCAAGTCAATTTTTCTGAGCCTCAGTTTCATCACCTGTAAAATTATACTTAATTCACTGGTTGTAAATACTCAATGAGAATATGTATATGAATGTGTCTAATTACAGCCTGCTAAGTAAAAAGCTAATGCTAAACCTGAAAATTATTCTTTATTTTCTGTATTTGTAAATACTATGGTTAGCGTAAACACATATTTAGAAACCAAGCTATATTAAAGGTGATAGATTGCAAATTTTGTGTTGGATCCTGATTCTAACCCTGTTTAAAAAAAGAGTTTCTCTGGGATACATCTTATTATTCATTCAAAAAAGTCTTTCACATCTGCTACACAGCTGGGCACTCTTCTAAACACTGGTGATACAGCCACGGACAAAACAGATAAACTTCTTGCTCCCAGGAATAAATTTCAAATAGAGGATATGGTAAAATATGAATAAAGAAGATAATCTCAGATTGTGAGGGTTGCTATGAAGGAAAGGAATAGGATTACTTAATAGAGAATGATAGAAGGGAATGTAATTTAATTAAGGAGGTCAGTTGGGGAAGGTCTTATAAAGTGCTAACATCTGAGCAGAGACCTGAATGATGAGAAGGAGACAGCTGTGTGGAAACCCAGGGGAAGAGCGTTTCAGACAGAGGGAACAACAAATTCAAGACCTTGAGGAAGAATGAAATACTGTGTTTGAGAAAGAGATAGCCAGCCAGTGTAAAAGGATGTAAAAAGGTAGAGTGTGGGAAAGGCAGTTAGCAAATACTACAGAGGTTATTTGTATCAACTTGAAAACAAAATAGCATTTCAGACCATATAGCTTTCCAGATTTGTGGCCTATGCACTACTATTTGGATTACTAGACTCTATTCGACTCATAGCATTGTATAATAGTAGGGAAAATTAAGCCTTTTAGTAGTTTACTTAATGTTCAGCAAACTTTATATAAACTTTGGTTTTTTTAGGGGAATGGTTTTTATGAATGTTTTTATCATTTATAGTTTACCACCTGTAATTATCTGCATTTCAAAGGTTGTTTCAATTTTGATAATAAGGAGGGGGTGGGTACATGGTTATCAGATTCAATTCACTTACATGAGCAAAACTGACATGCAAACCATTGTGGGAAAGTAGGTGAAAAGTGAATATTACTTGGTTTCTGTGGCAATTTTTGATTCATTCAAAATTTTTGTTTAATTTTTATGTTTGCCTTACAAAGAAAACTATATACTTAACATACACAGAATACATAGACTCCTACCTTTCATAAATCATTTTCAAGATGTGGTACTATCCAGATATTTTTTCATCATGGAAACTCTCTAGAAAAGTCAGTCCTTTTCCAGTTGATCCTAATTTCCTATTTGCCTCTGGAGAGTTTAGAAATGAGGGCAGGCATTTTGCCATGATCTGCCTGCAGTCTATTTATTTTACTAAGCTAACAAGCTATGCAGATGTCATTTGTGCGCCTGCTGTCCTGGGTATATGGGGAACAGACAGACGGGATGGAAGTCCATGTGGGTGGATTTCTTTAGTTTTTTCCCTTGGAGCTAATCTTTCTAACTGGAGGATATTCCTTCTGGGTTGCTCCCAAGGCTCTTATAAGCTATAACGACCTTAGTATAGGAGCCCAGAGATGTACCTGCCTTTTTAGGGGGAATCCAGGTTGTTTATAATTAGTCTGCATAGAGTCCAGGCTACCTTCCACTGGAGAAGGCCTTTCAGATCTGTCTGTGTCTCACTCTCAGGTTTGACCCAGGGGGACAGAAACTGCCTCAGGATTTGAGGTATGGAAAGCATATTGGATTCTGTATTGGAGTAACCTGGGTGATGTGTCTCCTAGGGCGAATCATATACTCTCAGAGAGCTTCTGTTTCTTCATCTATGAAACAGGGGTTGTATTTCCTTTTTGAAGGGTATAGTGACCATCAGAGATAATATGTACAAAGCATCTGCTACAGTACTTCTGATAATAACCACTCGATAAATATAAATATAATAAATATAAATATTTGTATTTGCAAATATCTTTAGATATATACACCAATCTGTTTCTTTCTTAAATATATAAATACATGTTATATATATTCTTTCTTATATATATGTATATATATATAACAATGATAGCTATATATACATATGGTTCTCAAGCGGACAAAGGATGCGTATGATAGGTTAAAAAAAATCTCTTATCAAGAAAAATAAATGACATAACCAAAGCTGTGATCATTCTTTCATTCCATTTATTTTGTACCTCTTAAGTAAGGGTATCATGCTAGGTGGCAGAGAACTGCATTATGTCTGTCCTCAAGGGGCTCAGATTCTATAAGAATAAGCACAGGCTATATTTCAATAGTAGAGGGTTTTTTTTCCCCACTATTGGGAAAAAAACAAAATAAAGTAAATTGTTAAGATACAGGCTTAGTACAAGTAATTTATAAAAGTAATTTTTTTATATCAAACCTCCAATGGTAGATTTTACTAAGAATCAATATGTTCCTGGATTGGCATCATTAACCTTAAGGAATATCAAATCAAGTAAAGCAATTTTCAGGCTGTGGCTTTATATCTCACCAAACACTTCTTGTGAAATCACAGACCTAATTGATCTCTATGTCTGTAAAAAAAAAATGCTTTAAGCTGATGTCTTGTTAATTTTAAAAATAAAAGAATGTTTCCCTTGAGACAAAGGAGTGGATTATCTTCTATCATCTTTAAATCTGAGGAAAATCAATGAAGAACAAGGTATACACAAAGTAGAAAGCTGCATCCTAAATGGAACTACATTTCAAAATGTTATTTTCTTTTATCTAAACATACAAAGGCTGTCCAATTAATCACATATGGTAAGCAAAACCTAATGATCATAGAGCATGTATATTCTACGTGCTTTTACAGCACATTTGTACTCACTTAACATTACATGAATGATGCTCTTTTTTTTTCCCCCAGCAGAGGATGCATGTTGTTTGTAAAATGCCTGCTCTAAAGTGCTTTTATGTAATGGAAACCCATTGAATGTGTTCATGTAAGCTGATAGCATAAAGATGAAAGATATTATTGATTTACTTCCTTTTCAAATATAGAGTATGCGTGCATTACATTCTTCTTCCTCACAACTTCTAGCTAACCCAGTGGGTCCTTCTCAACTCAGCACAAGGTTCCTCTCTGTAAAGCTTTCCCTGGCTACTCTATTCTGGATTAAATGCTTCTGTGTTGTGATTCTCAAACATCCGGAGTGCTTGCTGTACAGTACTAGTTGATTCATTTGTAAGCAGGGATTTGGTTAGCTTTTACTCACACTTGTGTCCCCACATAAGTACATTGTCAAGCACATTTGTTGAATTAGTGAGATGCTGGAGTAGGCAAAGGGAATACAGAGTCAAAATTGCCATCAAGGAGCTCATGGTCTAGTAAGTGATATCAAACATTAATCCAAAAATCATATAACGAGCCCTCAATAAAGTTGTGTTGGATGTGTGACTTCAGAAGTGTATGTGGTATGCCAGAAGCTGTGCTGGATGAGTTCCCTTTATTCTGTAGGTCTTTACAGTTTGTGGAGTGTTTCATCTGTGATTAGTCAGGCAGAAGGTTAGTCAAGCTCCCTCTGTCGGTTTGTCCATATCTTAGCTTTCTCCACTCTAGGAAAATAGATGTGGTTCCAAAGATATCTTTCTTCCAAGGGTACCTTGTAAAATATCCATCTTACTCTGCAACAAGATTTACTTCCTTTTTCTAATTCCTGACTGTTCTGTTTATGACCAACAAAACTCTGGACTTGCAATAAGTTACTAGGTATTTGTCTTGGGCAAAGTCATTTAAATTTTCAAGGTGGTGAGAATGTCACAAGTGCTTTATCAACTTTAAAGTCCTATAGGAACATAAGGCCTAATGATTTTGAAGATGAATATGGCAGTCAGTCAATCAATTGCACATTAGATAGCTTGTTTGTGTCCTGGAAACACTGATACCTGGGAAGGCTCAAGGACATGATGTTGTACATACTTGGAGACAAGTTTAGGAAGTAATGAATTAAGTTACACTGTGGTGTAATAAATGAGGAAGTAAATAGTCAAAGTGATGATTTTTTAACCTTTTGATAGTACTGAACCATAAGGCAGTCACCTAATTGAATGGACCGAACATGGGTTTTACTTGTGTTGTTTAACTTGAAAATTATTTGAAGTTTATTACATCAGTAGGAAAACAGTTTTATTTCTATAAACAATTTTTCGAACCACTTTTTTTCTTTTCTCCTCTGAACACATATCCGATTTACTATGAGCTTTTTAATTCTTTTAAAAAATCCTTAGAAAAGTGCTTTCATTTTGGTAGAATAATGGCATGTCAGTTTCTGAGACACTCATCTATTTAGCAATCAGGAAGATATCAAGGTTAGAACCTGAATAATTCATGAAAGGTGGAGGAATTTTACATGTTCATCCTGTTTTCAAATTGTTTAATGTAGAAAATATATTTTTTTAATAAAAAACGAGGGGGGTGTGGTAGGCGGGGAATGGTTCTGCCGGTATATTAAGAGGTGATCACAGTGTGAATGGGTCCCTAGATACTTCTTTTTGCTCTCGATGATCCAGTTGACTATGTGTTTTCTTCCTCAGAGGCAAAGGAGGCATTGATTTCCCATTTTTATTGGTCGGGCAGTGCTTTCCATCCTGTCATTCATTCTCTCTGTCTAACTCCCCCACCCCTTCTCTCTGCGCCCCTGTTTCTTTCTGTCTGTTCCAGCCTGTCTTTGTCTATGTGTCTAATAGGATGAAAGAAAAGTATATGATTATCCAGAGTGATGCTTGTCAAGCATCTCAAAGGCAGTTTGTGTAGCAGTTTCGCTGGAAGATAGGGAGGGACTTGATGGGAGGAGGAAGGTTAATCACTTGGCTGTTAAAATGCTGCAGAAGGGAACACAAAGCTCTGCCCACATAAGTGCCCGCAGGCAGCCAGCGAGGAGGGAAAAGTACGGGAAAAGAACTCATTTTTTGTGTCTCAGAATGTGGAACTTTTGTAAACACTTTGGAACCTCCTCTCTCCCCAATTTTATAATATCCTTATTTCTTTAAATAAATAGTTTCTTTGTGTATTCACAGACGTCGGTGACCACACAAATTAGGTACAGAAATAAAAGAAGAAATTTGATGCTTTCTAAGTTAAACCTCCAGATCCGCAGTTTTTAATGTCCCTGGGCCAATTTTCCATTTCCAGCTGTTAGTCATTTGTAAGAAGCTGCCCTTGTAATTGCAAGTGAGCTGGGATGTGATGTATTCAGCACTGCATGCACCGTAGCTTTTCAGTCATATCTTTCGAGTCATTTAGACTCCCGGGGAATCATGTTCATAATAAATAGCTTTTTATTGTCCAAAGCCGCTGTTCTGGCAGCGAAACGACAGCCCTTTGATAGATGGGCCGGGTAGTTTTTTGTGTTGTGCTTACTCAGAGTTGTGAGTAGGAAAGACGAAGGCAGCAAAGGGGGGACTTTGGCAAAGCAGCTCTTATGGGTATACTGAAGCCGCAGATCAGAATTCAGAAACAAGAACGAGAGCTGAAATGTGATTCTCTGGTGCCTGGTGTAACACTCCTCTCCACGATAGAACTGTGCGGGGCACTCTCAGGAGCCTTGTTCCGGCGATCTCCGAATCCACTAAAGGACCATGCAGCCGCGGAGCCCAGCAAGCCACCGGGAAGTTTTGCCGGAGCTGATTTCTAGGGGATTTTCCGGTGCCTAGGAGAATCCTGCTTGCTTTGAGCTGTATGGAGGAGGGCTCCAGTTTCCCATGAGGGGTCCCATTGGAAGAGCCGTCTGTGCAGAATCCAGGCTCTGCTTCTCTCTGTGTGCTATTTATCAAAAGACTTTTCTCACCTTTGCTGATTTGCTGGTGTGATTTCCATGTACTGAGTCCTGTGTAGGGATCCAGGATGGATTGCCTGTGCATTGTCACCACAAAGGTAGGATAGGAAACAGGGCTGTTGTGTGCAGCATTTTTCTCTTATTATTCTGGTCCTGTAATTAAACAGCTCTGGTAGGTGCTGCCAGTTCATGAGATAAAGTGATTAGTATAATGTACTTTGCTGGGCATTTTGTTCCCCATGAGGGTCTGAGGGTCCTATGCTTATTTGATTTCAACTTCTTATAGTGATATTGTGTGTTTGTGCAAATGAAAGGAGAATTTGCCTGTGTTTTTTTATGGAAGGATTTGCTTTTGCCTCTATTTATAGATCAATATTAAAATATCTATAGTAGTAGTATAGCTTACACATCATTTTAACATAACATATCAGGGTAGTCTTTCTGAGTGTGATAATTAGCTTTTCATTTAAAAACCATGTTTCCTATGCTTGAAGAAGCCAATCAGCTTTGCTGTGGCTTGACATATTGTTTCTGATTGGAGAATTCTAACATTCTGCATTTTAGTGATTTTTTTAAAGGAAAAAAAAATCTTAAGGCCCCAATTTAAAACAAACACACACACACAATATTTAACATTGAACTGATTCTATTTTGATTAGAAGCAAATGAAATATTTGCATTATCAGTAATAGAAATAAAAGTAGGATGGAATAAAAGCAATAGGCATTCCTTTTATGGGTTTTTAGAAAAGAGCTAGAAATTTCAAATGCATTTTATTTTCTTCTATCATCAGTTCAAAATAAGGTATTTTAATTTCATAAACACTGGTTATTTAAATAGAAATTACTATTATTTTCAGAAAAAAGCTAATTAAAACACACTTATTTACTAGCTTCCTTTACATTTTGCATGTAGGCACACCATGAGTTAGTTTGAGCTATATCTTTTCGTATCTTACATTGATTGGACACCCAATAAACATGACAAAATCAATAGCTTAGTGCATAAGACTCATTAAGTGTAGATTTTCTACTGTGACCTCCTTTCACCACTAAAGAAAAGATTATTTAATTTTGAAGCCACAAGCCTAGTTCTTCATAGTATGACCTTAAATATTGTACTTTTCCAGATTATACTTCAGAAGATCTTAATGGATCTCTTCCCACATGGCCTAGTATCACATGGCAGCTTCACTTATGTTAATGGATTTGAAGCCTAAAAAATTCTTTGGGTTAGTTGACCAGGCCTCAAAAGTACATTAATACCTTATTTTACTTTTAAAAGTTGCCAAGCATCTCATTCAGTTTTTCCAGTTAAGTCAGTAAAAACAAACTAAACTAAATTAAGAAAAAAAAGAAGCTAAGTGGGAAATTGTATTTCCATATGTAATCTAGGAAAGGAAATAGTCTCAAACGTTGTAACTTTTACTGAGGTATTACACTCAGTGTTACTTTTCTTGAGTGCACGTTGTCAGGTCTGACTTACGCGTGTTTCATTTATCCCCGAATCATAATAATTGCAGGTACTGTGAAACATAATTAGTACTTTAAAAATAAGTTACGAAAAGTTATTAATTACAGCTCCAAACTGTAATCTGTTGCCTTGAACAATTTAAATCAACACTGAAATCTAAGTTCCCTCAATTTGGAAAACATGATCTGATTAAGAAAACACGTCATGTGCTTTATATTTATTCTTTCAACAAAATATTAATGACCACAGGTACAAATGAAAAAAATATTATTCTGCTTTAAATGCTGTATCAGACATGTCATTATTCCAATATTTTAATTTATCATATAAATTACCCAACTCAATAGGACAAACACCCATGTGAGAATTCATGAATTTTCTGAATTATATTCATGAATATTTCTAGGGTGGCACACATATCATCTTCATAGGACAAACATACTTACAACAAAGTCATATTATGATGGTGGTAAATAGTGCATGATTGATTTAAAAGCTCCATATGAGTGAGCTGGCCAGCTTCAGATCCCAAATCCTGTCCACCTCACCTACAACAAATGGTGCTCTTTTTTTTTTTTTCAAGTGGCTGTGCACTTGGGACATCCTTGCCCCACTTTCCTGGGACTCTTTGATAGGAAACTTGCCAACAACTTTATAATTTTAATTCTGTTGTAGTTCAACTCCCGTCTCATTCTTCTCTAGCAATGAGTCTACCTTCTAGTTGCTGTGGCTGACATGCTTTCTTCAAGTCTTGCTTTATAGCATCTCTGTGTGAGACTGGAGCTCCTAACTATCCTGATCTGTCCTGGGCTCCACCTCACAGTGCATCTCAGTATCATCGTTGTCAAAGTTTTCACTGGCAGAGAAACATAATACTTCCCCAGGTTCTCTTTCCTTCCTGTGTTGGCATGAAAGGCACTTACTGTCCCCTTGGACCCACTTCCTTCTATTACACACACTGTAGAAGTAAATTCCTCTTCATGCCTCTGCTCCACATTCCTAAGAATGGATGTTAGAAAATTAATGAAAGGAGAGATTATGACAAATCAAGACAAAACACTGTATAATGGCATATAAAAGGATCTAATAGACATACCAGAGAAGTGTTTTTATTTTTAGCTTTTCTGCATATAAAAAAGAAATGACCGTGACACGTTTCATAATAATCTAACCCCCCTGATAAAATAATCTTACCCTAGATCTCACGCATGAGACTCAGGGTTGCTTACTGTCTTAATTACTCTGGTCTGGTTAGACTGGTTTGCCCTCAGGTTTGGGGTAAAATCTTTTAGGCCAGGAAATAATCAGAGCAACCAAAAACAGAGTTTCTGCCACAGAGATCCCAAGGTCTTTTCAGATGTTCAGAAAACTCACTTTCAAAGAAGATTGAGCCATCTCTTTTATTTGACTGTGTCTGTCCAGTTTCAGTTCCCACTCTTTTGTCACAGATGTCAGTACTGAGAAAGAGAAGTAACATGACTTAATGTGAAAAGAACTCTAGAGCAAGACTTGGATTTGAATTGTAGTTCTGACAATTACTAGCTTAGGACTTACTAAGCTGTTTAACCTGATCTCCCTGAGCCTTGATTTTTCTCATCTGTGAAAAGGATGTATTATCTGTGTGAGAGTGATTTTGTGGTAAAGTGTGGAAAGTACCTAGCACAATTCCTGGCATATGGAAAGAATTCAATGTACAACAATTTATTAGGTAGCGCACAGTTTATATCTTTAATCTATCCCTCTGTTTGGTTGTGATCACTGAGGAAGATGAGATCATCTCAATAATACTGATTAAACAATATTTACTAGTTAATATAACACATTTTATAGAGAGGGCATTTTTTTAAAAAAAAAGATTTTATTTATTTATTTGAGAGAGAGAGTGAGAGTGAGCATGAGAGAGAGAGAGAGAGCACCAGCAGGAAGAGAGGCAGCGGAAGAGGGAGAAGCAAACTCCCCACTGAGTAGGGATCCAGACGTGGGACTTGATCTCAGGACCCAGAGATCATGACCTGAGCAAAGGCAGATGCTTAACTGACTGAGCCACTCAGGTGCCCCACAGTGGACATTTCTTAAATATGTTTTGAATAATTGTAAGACAATATTCCCAATAATTTTGATAACTAAAATATGGAATATAATGTTAGACTATGTTAAGGCAGAGACATTCTGTTAGGTGATGGGCCAATAGGACAACAGTTCTAGGTAGCACGCAGAATATTCTGGGTTAAATTTAATAAAATGCAAGCAGTAAGTTGAATTTTTCTTTAGTTGTGTAGGGATTCTTAAGTATGATGTGTAATAGTATAGTGAATTGATACAAGAACAGAAGAAAGATGCAACTATGTAAAATCAAAGTAAATCTGCACTTTGTGACTTTGTGCATCAAGAGGCATCTGGGTATCAGTGTCCTTGCCTGTAAAATGAGTGTATTTTATTGCACCTTTGAGGTTCTTCCTTTTCTATCTCTAACCAATATTATTCTAAAGTCTATTATCTCTGCAAATAAAATTATTTACGTACACTAAGTATCTTAAAAAGTAGTAAGGGGCAAAACATACAAAGATATCATTTCCCATGTCCATTAACTGGACTTATAGACATTAAAAAATGTTTAAAAAAATCTACAAAGACAACTGTAATATGCTAGGTTGCTGCTGTAATTTGTAATAAAGGCATGATGGTACTATTAATTTTTAATATGTTTAACAGTATTAACAGGTTACCGTGCATAATAAAATTCAAATAGCAGAATGAAAATAGACTAGGCAGTATAAAAGGTGCTTTATTGATGTTAATACTACATCTCCTCTGTAAGTTAGATGTCATTCTTTGGCTCCATCAACTCACTATGTTTTACACTAAAGTTGTTGAGCATTTCTAAAAGAAAAGAGAAGTTGTTGCTGGGCATTTAGAAGATATTTTTTTTAAGGTTACTAAGTGTCATATTACTTATTATGACCTGAATAGAAAAAATTATATTCTTAGAAATGAATTTATCATAGAAATATTTATAACTATAGTTTTTTGGGGGGGGTAAAATAATATTATTTCCCACTGGACCTTTACGTAGAGAAAATAGAAGAAGTCACCAAAGTAACAAATGATTGGCCTGAGTGGCCCTGTCTTCATAGAGAAAGCTGTATATTCATGCAGGTGTGTAATTCTGTCTGCTCTCATGGTGAAAACAGCACACGCATTCATTCATTTTATTTATTTAACAAATATTTATTTATTGAATGCCTAGTATATACCTGACATATTGGTAGGCCTAGGGATATAATGAACAGTCTTTTCTCATGGAACTTTGTCTAATGGAGAAAACAGCTCATTATAGAAATAACAGTAATGTTGTAATAAAGGGGTGAATATAGAATGCTATGGCAATGAGCAAAGGGATATCTAAAGAATCTGGTGGGTGTAGATGCAGGGTAGGCAAGGGCTTAGTATCAGGGAAGGGTTTTCTGAGGAAGAGACAATTAAGGTGATATGTACAATGGAGGGCACAATGGGGGTGGCAAATTGTTTTAAGCAAAGTCCTAGGTGTGATGATAGATGATAGATAGATAGATAGATAGATAGATAGATAGACAGGTAATGAAGAGGAGGGGAGAGAAGACAGAAGAGGGAGAAAAGAGAGAATGGTACATTTGAGGAAAGGAAAGACAGTGTAGCTGGGATCTAAAGGGTTCAGAGTGAGTAGAAAAATACAAAGCATGCAGGCATACATAGGGACCCAGTTAAAAGTATCAAGAAGTGGTGATGTTGTCTTAAAGGAAATAGGATTTTCCCTTTATCATTAACAATGATCCCAAACCCTAGTTTGCTCTGATTTTCACCCAGTTTGTTTCCCTGATTTGAGCTTTCTCATTCTATTTTCTGCCACACTGCCCTTTGCCCATCCTTATACCTATTCAGTAAAAATAGTGGCTTTACGTTTCACTAGCTGATTGCCCTTCTCTGAACTGTATTTTTTTCTTTCATAAATTGGTACTTTTCTCACAGTCCTGTTTTGAGGGTTCAGTGAGGTGATAAATATAAAATGCTTAATGGGGGGTGGGTGTGCTGTTTTTTATTGGGGTCCACAGTCTCCCCATCTTCCTATAGTTCCTTGGTGCTCTTCTCATGTTTATCCTGCCAGTGACACTGGTTTTGATACCTGTCATCCCAACCAAGTGTCTGCAAGGTAACAGGGCCACTGTAGAGAGATTAGAGGGCCACTGGAGCAGGGGACTTAATGGACCAGGGAAAAATCTACTCAATGGCAGAAAGAGGCAGAAATACAGCTAAGAGTAGGGAAAATTTAATACAATCTGGCCTTTTTCTGTAGGTAAGTGGAAAAAAATAGCCAATGTGAAGTGATTCCATGACTCTATTAGTAACTGGGATTAACCATTTTAATAACGTAAAACACATTGGCATACTTATTCCACTAATATAATAGCTTAACTTTCCTTTATTAAGTATTCCATATAGCTGCCAGAATGATCGATCTAATACCTAAGTCCAATGGCTATATACCTAAGTATAGCCCCACTATAAAACCCTCCTGAACTCAAGATGAGTAGTTGTCCAAATTCTTTTCTTAGTATACAATTCTCTTTTACCTAGCACCTGACTTCCTTTCCTGTCTTATCTTCCATCATTCTGTCTTGTGCTTTCTGTTCCAAGAATCTTAAAAATGCATGGACCAGACCATACTTATGTCTCTGCTGCCTTCTATGGCCTTCCTTAAACTAACTGACACATTGGTCTTGCTGGCTTCCCTCTGTTCTTTGAAGGTATCAGCCATGTTCCTGCTTTGGAGACTACCACTCACTACTCCTCTGTCTAAATGGCTCTGTCCATCTGTCTAAATCTCATATGATCCCATATTTCTGCCTGTCACAATTCATAATTCTACACTGATTTGTAGGATTATTTTCTCAGGGTCTCCCTCTTGACTAGAGAGCTCCATGAGGAAAGAGACATCTATTTTTCTCATTTTTGTATATGTAATGTCTGGGATATTCCCTAGCACACTGAAGGAACTTGATGAATTTAATGAACTCATTTAGTTTCAGACTAACCCAGTGAAACAAAACCCTCATATCTTAAAGATTTGGCGTAGTCACACAGCTGAGCAGCTTCATGGTGGGGATTTGAACCCAGAAATCCATATTTCTGTCCACTATCCTTATCCCCTTGTTGAGTCACTTCAGGTTATTTAGTTAAAGCATACTCTTGATGCTATATTTTGGATTTTCTTCCTTCTCTACCTAAACATCCAATTAAATAAAAATAATGCATTCACATAATGGTTAATTTAAAATTACTCAGAATTAGTTATAGTTTGTAGTGTTTTGGACACATATCAATAGCCTGTGAAAGTAAACTTATAGAATGAAATACAATTTTATTTTATGAATCACACCAGCCATTTTGTTAATATATCTGTAGTAAATGGTCTTTTCTGCCAAACCTGATTACCAGGGTATTATTCACAACATTAGTCCTTTTTTGACACTTTGAGGAAAGCCACATGTGCTATGAAGAACTAGGAGTCTGAGAGGATTGTCCTTTAGATAAATCTTATTTTATAAGACAAATGTGGGCTTGCAAAAGAAACAAGTACAAATCAAATTTTGCAAATCAAATAATATTTAAACGCATTTATTATGCTCAAAATTGAAATAAATCACACAACTCTTTATAAATTATAAAAGAATTCATCACTTCTCTTTATAATGTGCCCCTTATTTCATCTGCATATTCGTAGATAGGATTTTCTTAAAGATTACTTACCATAACTACAGTTGCTTGAGAAGCCCATCTCATTGCATGGATGTATGTTTTATCAAAGGCAATTTGGGAGTGTGCGTTGGACCAAGGTTGAGAAAATAAAGTTATAGACTTGGGTTTGCCATTTATTATATTAGTAATCTTAGTCATTTTAGTCAATTCAGTTTACCTTTCCTGAGGCTTTTGTTCTCTAATCTGAGATGGTGGTAATACTACTGGTTTATCTGTATTTCCTTCACAGGGTTATTGTACACAATCAAATGACTTTAAATATTTGAAAAATGTAAAATACTATATACATGGAAAGGATGACATTATAACTATTGAAAGGAGGAAATCCTAGAGTAAACTGGGATCTTTTATTACCAATAGCATTACTATTGTATGGTGGAGAAAATGAGAGCTGTATTCATATATGTATTAAAACTAATTTTATACTAATTACAGTGACCCTGGCAAATTGGTCTCTGTCTGAGGTCTGTCCGAGAAGTGAGTATTGGACAGGTGGACAGCTGTTGGCATCCACCACTGAATTTGGCTTAGAGTGACAGCACAACATCATCGAAGCCCAGCCTTTGGAGTTAGACAGATCCTTGCTTTACCAGTTATTGGTTCTGTTGTCGGGAATAAACTATTTAATTTACCTAAATCTCAGTTTCCGTCTTTATGAAATGAAGTAACAATAAGCACTTCAAAGGTTGTTGTGAGGATTAAATACAATATTCATTACCTCCACAAATATTTACTGAGTGCATACTCTGTGTCAGGCAGTATTGTAAGCAGTGCAGATATAACAGTGAGTAAATTGAACAAAGTCCCTGCTCTCACAGAACTTACATTATAGAGCAAGGAGACTGGCCATTAATAGGCACACAAATAATAAGCATAATTATAGATAATAATAATTGCTATAACTTAAAAGGCAGAGAAATGGAATGTACAAAACTGGATGAATGTACAAAGGGACAAGGGCTACTTGAGATAGACAGGGATGTCCTCTCTGAAAAAGGTTCTGGGCACTTGAAAGGATGACTTTTGTGAAGATCTTGGGGACGATCATTCCAGACAAAGGGAGCAGCTGGTATGAATATACACGTAGGGCTTAGTATAGCAACTGTACATAACATATAGTTGCTAAATAGCTGTGTATGTTTTTATTCCTTCTCATCTTCCTTTTCCTTTATCTCTTTTTTGAGGAATCTGATATTTAAGGATAAAGTTCATAGTAAAATCTTTAGTTCAATTAGCCGGTTACTACTCTAGTAACAAATTTTGTGGTGTAGTCATGGTGATGGGAATTTCTTCTGGTTTTAGTGAATATTTCCCAAGTTCATAGGTATTTATTTGTGAGAGAAAGAGACAAAATGTTTTAACCTTTTCTTCCAGTGTGCATTCAAAATTAGTACCAGACTTGAAATCCTTTGAAAATAGCCCTCTCTCCAAATTCCTCTATTCTAAACACCTACCGGCACATATCCATTTCTTTGTATTATAAATAATTCAATTCTTGAACTAACCTTTCAGGGGACAACAGGTTTTGTGAAGAATTGGTTTGATGGTAAGTGAAAAAATTACTTGGAATTTAGAATTTTATTTACCCATTAAGTAAACTTAAATCAGAAGTTCCAGGAAAATGTCCATTCTCTGGAGCCCTCTGAGAATAAATCATTCTCCTACTCTGTTCTCTGCTCAGTTGTTATGAAAATTGGGAGTTGTTCTTGATTCTTATTTTTCCCTAAATCCCAGTGTATCCTAATTCTTATTCATTCTTCTTACCTTGCCCATCCTCCCACACTTTATACATTTTCCACACTGCTGAGAACTTCCTTTAAAAATATACATATGGATATGTATATATGTATGTGTGTATGTATATGTTATGTGTATAATTTGTATGTATGTTGTAATTCTAGTTAAAACCCTTTAGGGGTTTCCTGTCCCCTACTGTCCCATTATTCAAAGTGTGATCTGTTGACCAGTTGCAGTGGCATCCCTTCAGAGCTTGTTAGACATGCAGAATTTCAAGCCCCATGTCAGAACTACTGAGTCAGAACCTGAATTTTTAGTAAGATCTCTAGCTGATTTTGCACATTCGGATTTGAGAAGCATTGACCTGCAGGGTAAAGTTTGCTTACCTTGACCTCATACACGTAGCCCTTTCTGTTTGGACTCTTGCCTAACTTTCGTAGCTCAGATTCCACAATCCTTCATGCCCTAACTTGAACTATATTCAGCTTACATTTGTTTCCCCAAATAATCCTTTCTCCCATTTCTACATGCTTTACTTTATGCCTAGAATGCTTCTCAACTTTCTAGCCTGATGCTTACCTAATAAGCCTCTTCTTGACCTCTAAGACTCAGCTTAAATGCAGATTCCTACAGAAGTGTCTTCCTTGATAACTGTCCGCCAGACTTAGCCAGCCAGTCTCCGTGTCTTCAATACAATATCTGTATCTGTGTAATAGCCATTATCTAGTTGTACAATTAATTTTTACATGTGTCTGCCTCTTGCTAGAATGTGAACTCTGAAGACAGGGGAAGTACTTCATTACATCCATAGCCAACCACTTAGAATGTCCCTGGAAGTTATACCATAAGTATCAACTGATTCTTTTGATAGATATTGCATTGTTGAATATGTGATTTGATAGATATTGCATTGTTGAATATGTGTAAAAGAATGACGTGCTTCCTTCCTGCAACTTACACACACACTCATACATGTATAGGTATATACACACATATATATATGCAGATATATACAAGTATATGTAATATGCATCTTACAATACATACAATACACACATACAATGTATACATACATGTAAAAGATATCTTTGTACTCTGCTAGACTATCCAGTTGACAGGCGCTTGGTGAACTTAATTTATGAATGGTTGCTGGGCCTGAAATGACACTTGAAATGTCATTTTTTTTTTTAAAGATTTTATTTATTTATTTGACAGAGATAGAGACAGCCAGCGAGAGAGGGAACACAAGCAGGGGGAGTGGGAGAGGAAGAAGCAGGCTCATAGCGGAGGAGCCTGATGTGGGGCTCGATCCCATAACGCCGGGATCACGCCCTGAGCCGAAGGCAGACGCTTAACCATTGTGCCACCCAGGCGCCCCTGAAATGTCATTTTAATGTAAGAGAAATGGACTAAAAGATTAAAGTCCTCACCATACACTTAGAAAAATGGTAACTGGATCACATCTATGATAAACCAACTATAAACATCATCATTTAAACTTCTAAAATTCAAGTATAAAAATACTTATAAGTCAATAATACAGTTTTATTAAACAAAAGCTAAAGCAGTCAGATCAGGTTTTCAGATTGAGAAAAGAATGCCAGCTCATGTCCATTAACTTCACAGAGATTTTATATAGTGTGATACTTAATCTTGTTTGGGAGAAAATTATTTGACCTTGTAACATGTATATGTTTACCATAAATATATTGTAAAGGCAGAGTAATTTTTTTTATTATACAGTATATTTTTACTATATGGTACATTTTTACTATAAAAACATTAAAATTTGTCTGAAAGCTATGAAATAGAAAATTTTAAAAATGACTTTATTGTCCTAAATTGTCAGGTGATGAACTAATTGAAGAATTAAAGAATTGAAAGAGACTTTTTATTTTTCTTTCCTTCCCAAATCAGGATGCATAATGTTGCACTCAGCTTTCAAGATACAAACTTGTCTAGGAAAGGAATGTGAGTTCACAATAATTCTATTTTGTTTTGTTTTGTTTTTTTTTGTTTTGTTTTGTTTTTACATTGCTTTACATTTTATTTATTTATTTATTTATTTATTTATAGATTTTATTTATTTATTTGACAGAGAGAGTTAGCGAGAGAGAGAGAGCACAAGCAGGGGAAGAGGCAGAGGGAGAAGGAGAAGCGACTCCCCACTGAGCAGGGAGCCCTATGCTGGACTTGATCCCAGGACCCTGGGACCAGGACCTGAGCCAAAGGCAGATGCTTAACCAACTGAGCCACCCAGGCGCCCCTTTTGCTTTACATTTTAGAGAACAAACTATATCAGTAACATTGACTGGTTTTACCCCAAGTAACCTCCAAAAGGAAACAAACAACAACAACAAAAACAATAATAATAATTATTACTTGGAATTTGTCCAACTAACCACAGATAACACCAGCACTATGCAAGAGATGTCCCAAATGAATGTTATGGTATTCTGTGGCTGAGATCTAAGTTAAAAATTTTAGGCACTCTCAAATATTTCCTTAAAATTATTGTGAAACTCCTAGATAGAATGCCTCAAAATAATCAAATCTACAACTTTTCCAGGTAGCAATATAGTTAGCAATAGACATTCTCCCTGAAGACCACTTACTCACATTAAAAAAAAAAATCTAAAAATCAAATCTTAAGGTATGAATCATACCATTTACTATCCACACTAGCAAGAATTTTGGTTGTTGCATAAAACATAGTTCAAGAAGTGTTAATTAAAAAAAAAACCTTACTCTCTCTGTATTTTATGTTTTTACACAGAGATCTGTAATGTGTTGTGCTATATTTATGATACCCCACAATAACCATAAATTATTTTTCTAATATGGTCCTAATCAGAAAATGTGAAGAAGAGTTCTATTCTTGCTGATAAAAAGTATTTGAAAATCATTTGCTAAAGACACCAGAAATAAAACCATATATTTTTAGCAAAACAAATCCTTCCTCTCTGGCCTTTGTTATGAATCTCCTAGGATTTCAAGCTACAGTGCTTTCTTGCTAGTCCTTTAAAATAAAACTGTCCTTAAGCAATACACATGTAATTTACTCAGCAATCTGAAGTTCTATTTAAATCGAGGACAGGTCTAATTGCTAGTTCCTCCTGGCTGACTGCTTGATGCTGGCTATGGCACCTGATCTACCAAAGCCTGCACATTCTTGATTAACATTTGTCCAAAAATATATATTCATAGGTGTCAGGAAGACAAGGCACATACAAAAATAATATCAATCAACCCCCTTTACTTTGTGTTAAGTTTTACCAGAATTTTAATTATCTGAGAAAAAACCTCTATCAGGGAGAACTGTGTACCTTTAAACTGATGGCATTCCATGCATATTTTTCAGAAAACACTGTCCAATGTATATGCATTTTTTGAAGCTTGAGAAGATTATAAGAACAAATTGATATGAATTGCATATTTAATAGGTTGTAATTATGTCTTATCAAACCTCAACTTTTTAAATCCTTTATTCTTTGGAAATATGGTAATTGTCCCCTTTCCCATGTAGTTAATTATAAATTTCAGGAAGAATTAAGTAGGCTAAAACTCTTCACTTTTTTTTCTTTGTCTCTATGGTAGCAGTGAGAATAGAAATGAATTGCTTTGATCTTGTTTCTGAATGGCCTTTCTTTCCTCAAAGTACTTGAAATTTTAGATATTTTTTATTAGCTATTAATTCAAGGAAGGTATTTTTTACAGATGAACTTAAAAATATGTCGGAAAGAAAAATGCAGTTTATTTTAGAAATCACAGGCTTTGTTTCCATAAGAGTTGTAGTTTAAAATAGATAAGATCTGCCAATGAAGAATATTCTTTGACTGCAGCAGTACATAACATCCAAAGTCTGTTTCTTGCAAGGAGAAAGGTACAACTTTAGTCCATTCTTCTTGTCTTGTCTTGTTATGTCAGTAGGATGCAGAGACAACATGTAAATATTAATGATATTTAAAGTATTTTGCAAGACTATGTTTTTAAATCTGTATTTAGAGGCTTAAATTATTCTATTGTATCTAACTCTGTATAGCAATAATTCAACTTCCAAAGAATTCTAGAGCTTCAGGGAGTATTGGGACATGCTGCCATAAAATGTTAAAATACCATAATATATTTTTTAGAAATATTTACAGACCAATGATTTCAAGTATGTGATCCCAGACTGCATAGTCAATTCTGGCTCCCAAATTCAGTTATCTCAAAACTGCAGTATTTCAGATATTCTTTTCAACTTAGATTTAAAATTTACCTTAGAAATCCCCCATGTTTGCTAAGTACTTTCTTGTACTTTTTCTCATTTAATCTTCATAGTGATCTTGTGAGATAAATATTATTATTTCATACACAGAGGTGAGAAAACAGGCTTGGAGGAGCTAATTAATCCTTGATTAATGAGATAAATATTAATATTTATGTAATATAATATAAATATATTTATCTTAATACTGTTAGAGTATGTACTAGACCCTGGGCTAAATATAGTACATGTATTATCTTATATAATCCGTATAATAATCCTTTAAACTGGTATTTTTCTCTCCATTTTATAGATGAGAAAACCATAACTCACAGAGACTAAGAAACTTGTCTAAAGTTCCAGATCCAGAGAGTAAAAACTCCGGCATTCTAACCCAGGTTTAGTGGTTCCTCATAGTATTAAACACCCTTCTCTACAACCTTTCAAGGTTAATGTGATAAAAGAATGAACTAACAATATGTGTCAGATGCCTGGCATCTAATAGGTGCTCAATAAATACTATTTTATCGAGAAGATGCCTTCTGAATCTAAGTCCTGGGGCCCTATCTCCATTGATACCATGCAATGTCAAGTTACAACAGTAACAGTAGCTCTCATGTATAATAAATCTTTAAATGTCACCAGCCTGAGAATTCAGAACCTATCTCACTCATCAGACTTAATTAATCCAGGTAACCAGATGGTTACAATATTATTTTAACCTAGAGTTTTAATCCTCTTATACACTGGCTAACCACTGGTCACGCCTTTGCTAACCTGGGCAAATGCTTGCCTGGAGTCACAAGTGAGTTTAGAAAGTATGAGTGCAACTCAGCACTGCCATCACTGCCCACTGAAAAACACTCATTCTCAGCAGCATTTTCATTTACAGAGGAGGCAAATGCATGACTCCCCAGCATGGCTTCAGTCTTAGTAAGGATTTCCTCAGAGACAAATTAGGCCAACTTACTTTAAACATCTTTGAAACCTGAGAAAATAAAAGGAAGCAAGCAGAGAGACAAGCCTAGGAAGTCAGGTATTGAAGGATTATGAGGAATTATGTCCAAAACTGAATGAAAGGGTTAACAGTAATTGTGAATATGTTTTGCATCTGTAATTGATACATTGGACAAACAAGACTTATGGGATGTAATGACAGAGGCCACTTTAATGGCTCCCCATATTTTGCCCAATACTTCTTAGTGTCAGTAATCCCTACCCTGTTCTCTAAATGAAAACTCAGGCAGTCCCAGGACTCCCCATGAATTTCCAGTTATTTGTAAGGAATTAAAAGTCCTGTAATCACTTACAGTCACAAATACAGATTCAATTTAATAGTTGAAATTGTTCAGTTCCAAATATTAATCATAACTCCAAACACTTCTCCGGGGATAAGATTTTCTCTTCCCTACTATGGGTTCTTCAGATAAGACTGGCTGCTTTTCTTCTTCATTTGCTAGTTGGTTATTCATCCTTCCAGCTTTGGAGCATGAAAGAAAAGTAAAAATAAGAAAGCAGAAACTTCTTATTTGTATTGGGATTGTCATACTTTTTTACTCTCTGAAACTGGAATAATAAAGATAATAATAATGAATACAAAAAATAGCTAGCACTTACATAGTGATAATTGTGTACAGGAATAGTTCTAAGTGCTTTACTTGTAGTAATTTCTTTAATCTTCGTAACCGAGGCAAAGGGAAGTTAAGCAACTTGCCCAGTATCACCTGGCGAGTAAAAGGTGGATCTGGGATTTTAACTCAGGCAATCTGGCTCCAGACCCATCCACTGTTGTGGATCTTAGGGAGTTTTCCCTTCTGGGCCTCTCTGACTAAATCTTCGGTAATGTGGATGATATATTTCTTTAGCCCCAGGTTTTTCAGCAGTGCACCCACACAAAGGGTTGTCTTGGCAGGCATCACAATGGCACCAGGATGGCTTTTGTGTGTTGTGTGTGTGTGTGTGTGTGTGTGTGTGTGTGTGTGTGTGTGTGTGCTTTGACAAACTCTGAAAGTTCAGGCTGGCCAAAATGAAGCCACTTCTCCTGAGGCAATAACAAATTTGCCATGTTATCTCACTCATTAAATTTTTCAAGTGGGAGGTGGATCCCCGGATCCTGGCCTCCCAAATTTAAGAAAGTTATATCAAGCTGTAGGTGTAGGCCCATTGACGTTTCATTCACTAATTTAAGAGAAAAATGAGATTCCCACAACCCCCTCAGCCCCTCTGCAAATAAATCCTTTTATAAATCTCCAAACATATAACCCTTATATAACTTCATTATAGATAACGGTTCAGAGACCTGAAAGTAGTTCTTGGTAATTTCCTTTGAAATTATAGCACCTCCTTTGGAATCTCATTTTTGTCATATCTTGATGTCTTAGACAAGACTACCAATGTAACATTTTGTGCCTATACTATACTTTTGCACCTGGCAAAATTTGATTTTCTCCTTTTCTTTAACAATCTACTCTAAAATTCTACATTTTTTATGGCAAATAAGGAAAATAACTGAATGAAACTTTTATATGTTCAAATAAATTATTTATACACACATGTATATATAAACATTTATGTGTGTATGTACACACCTTATATGTTGGTGTATAACATATTATTTATCTATATCTATGTATCTAAAAAATTGTTGATTGAGAGGCATCCTGGGAGTTTTGTATTTTTTTTTTCAATTTTTTTGGAAAGTCCCTTAACTCTCGATGTGGTGGAGCATATATTGAACTAAAAGTCAGAAAATGTGTTTTCTAATCATTTTAAAAGAACTAATTTGTAAATATTATATTAATGTGTATAATAACTAATACTGTAAATATAATTACTCATCACATTTATAAAGTACCTTACAGCTCACAGTCCATTTGCACAAAAAATATTACACATCATTTTATTTCAGCAATGCCAAGAGCCACTTAGTTTTACCATTTGAACATCATGTTTTCATGTCTGTTTCCTGACCTGTCAAGCACCTTAGAGTTTCAAAAAAGATGGGAAAGGCACCTCAAGTACTTTTCCAAAGTCTCAACTCAGGAGAGTGTCTTGTGTTTGTTTTTTGTTTTTTTGTGGGTTTTTTTTAAAGATTTTATTTATTTAAGAGAAAGAGCGCGAGTGTGCACAAGTGGGGTGAGGGGCAGATGGAGAAGCACACTGCCTGCTGAGCAGGGAGCCTCACGTACGGCTCGATCTTGGGACTCCAAGATCATGACCTGAGCTGAAGGCAGATGCTTAACTGACTGAGCCACCCAGGCTCCCTGAGCCTCTTGTGTTTTGTATAGTACCAGGAATGGATCTGTCTAGGTCTGTCCACTCCTTCTTAGGACTTATTTGTGACACAACCTGTTGTCCATGCACTCCCTGTGAAGTAGAGATAAATGAGGGGAAGGCAGAAGTCAGCTGTCTGTGTAGCATAGAACAATTCTTTCTCCCCAGTCCTAGGTTTCTGAGGCCCAGAATCAAGGGGCTTTCTGACCAAGTCTAGAATACCTTAATTCAACACTATAAGATAATGCATGGTGCACCTTTATCTCAAAGGCTGTCTACTCATCCTTTCCGCTCCTAAAAGCTTTACTAGAAAACCGAAGTATCTCCTCTGTTAAGCACTTCCTTATTTAGAGTTCAGTACTCTTACCTTTGTCCTGAGTTTCTCTGTACAATTTTTCATAACCTTTTCTCATCCTCTATTCCTGTCCCCAGAATGGGTGAGATGGATCTTTTTGATTGGCCCACGTCATGTTTTATTTATATCATATCAATAATATTGCTTTATAATTGCATGCTTATGAGGTCATTTTTTCCCCTTAGACTCAGAATTTCTTTTAGACAGAGACTGTGTCGTGGTATATATCCTTATTCCTAATACAGCAGCTGGCACATACCAATTTCTCAATGAATGTTGACTAACTAAATGAATGAATGATCATTTAACCCTGTTTTTTTTTAAAGATTTATTTATTTATTTTAGAGAGAAAGAGCACGAGCAGGGCAGGGGCAGAGGGAAAGGAGACGAGAGTGAAAGAGAGGCAGACTCCCTGCTGAGCATGGAGCCCAATGTGGGGCTCAGTCTCAAGACCTTGAGATCATGACCTGAGCTGAAATCAAGAGTTGGATGCTTAACTGACTGAGCCACACAGGCAGCCCTTAACCCTGTTTTAAATGTAACATGCCATAGTGTATCTCCTAAAAGTTTGGGAGCTCTTTGAAGAAAGAATAATTATTTAAATTTTTGTGTCTATAAATTTTATGTCTCCCTGTATTGCTAGCATGGTATCTTCCACATAATACATATTTGATAAATGAGTGGATGGATAAAGGAATGAATGAGTATGTGTACAGTACTATCATGAGACAATTCTCAGCCCAGGAAAAATTCCTGTGATTATAAGAATCATTTTACTATGACTATTACAATAGAACCTCTTAGCTTGTTCTGTGCTTTCAGAAGAACATGCTGTTATGAATGAAACATTTAGGTCAAAATTTTGTTTGGATGAATCAGTTCTCACCCTGCCACACACAAACTTGTTTGGAGGATTAAATGACTAAAACATCTATATAAGTACTTTGTAAACTCCAAAGCACTCTAACAGACATAGCTGCTGATATTTAAAAAAAAATCCTCACTCTTTCTGGAGATGGGATTCATTGGGTAAAAAAATCTTTAGAGTTTTCTTTGCCAAGTGTTTGTCACTATTCAAATCCTTTCTAGCTACATATTTACATAATCAATCTGAGGTGTAATTGTACGGCAGGTCTGGCTCATTTGCTAAGGATAATCCAGAATGAAATATGTCAAGATATTACAGTCAGAAAAAGACAACCAAGGAAGATGAGAGACTTGGAGACATCAACTTGTCTAAACAGCATAGTATTTTAAAAAGACCAAAACCCATTGATAGTTTTGTCTCTTAAAAGAACATGTTTTCCAGGATTAGCATTGCAGATCCTGAATCCTGATCAAGTCACATACAGACAATCTGTAGGTATAAATATCCAGGGTAGATGGATGCGAGGGAAGAAGGAAAAACTCTGTCTTTAGGTTAATTTGTCACCAACTTTTATATTAAAATCTTGCTTGGAGAGCTGGGCTGACCGTTTGGGAATTCCAATATTCCCTCTTGAATTTTAGCTTAAGAATTAACTTAAAGGTAGGTTGAGAGTATCCTTTCCTCTAGTATTTGTTCTTTTTCTAAATGGCCTTGTAAGGGGTAGGGATCTTCCAAGTAGGTGATACCCCCAAACTCTTCTGATCAGAGTACCCACATTAAATGTTAGAAACAATGTTGAAGAAGGAGAATGAAAACTAGTAGGGAAAAAAGAAGAGTTTTAAACCCTTTACTTTACCTACTGTGGCAGTTCCCTTGATCCCTGTTAGATCTTATCTTCTTTCAATGTAGAAAGAAGGTTTAGGTAAAACCTAGGGTTAGGGTTTTCAATACCACACTTGAGATGAAAGCTCTTGTGAGACCATTTCTACTGGCAGTTCTCAACCTTTGTTATAACTCAAACTCACAAAGGAATAATTATATCTTATGGTAACAGTAGATCAGAATGATAAGGGTTTTCAACCGGAGGGTATTCTCCTTTGGAAGAGGGAACATATTAAATTCTTGAGAGGAATGTGAGGTTTGGAAAAGATCCATGGGTGAATGACACATCCTCTTTCCACACTGAATTGTGGATCTAATAAAAACCCTCTTATTTTATACATGAGAAAAGTGAGGTTTACACTTTATAGTAACTTTCCCAAAGTTTCACAGATGGATTAATGGCAACACTACTGAAATCCAAGATCCTAATATATTCTGATCTTATTTTTTTCTAGTCACACACTAAGCATAATGATTTATGTCCATGTGGCCTCTGTCTTCAGTAGGCCTTTCTATGTGTCTGCCCCTGTGTAATCATATTGTTAATCTGCTTGATTAAAACACTAATGGGAAGGTCTTAGTATCCAAAATTCAGGTAGTAATGGAGTAAGAGAGACTTGCATAGATTTCCATCTTTTTTTTACTGCAGGCTGTGCATCCATAGAAGTGCAAACACTCCTTATTTTAGCCCCCATCACACTTTATGGGGTACTTAAATTCCTCTACCCAAACATAACTCAATTATTATTTACCTCTTTGCCATGTGCTCCATAAAAATGAACACTATCTAGATATAAAACAAGCTTATTATTACTACTACTACTACTAACAATTATAAATTATTACAAAGGAGACATTCCTCACTGTTAACATTGTTTGGTATGAATTCTCATGATGAGAAATAATAATAGCTAGCATTTTATTTCTTCCAAATTTTTATTTAAATTCTAGTTAGTTAACATATAGTGTAATATTGGTTTCAGGAGTAGAATTTTGTGATTTATCACTTACACAACACACAGTTCTCATCACAAGTGCCTTCTTTAATCCCTATCACCCGTTTAGCCCATCCCCCAACCCACTACCTCCCTCCATCAACCCTCAATTTGTTCTCTATCATAATAATAACTAGCATTTTATTTTATTTTTTAAAATATTTTAGTTATTTATTCACTTGACAGAGAGAGAGAAAGAGAGAGCACAAGCAGAGGGAGCTGCAGAGGGAGAGGGAGAATGAGGCTCCCTGCTGAGCAGAGAGCCAGGTGCAGGGTTAAATCCCAGGATCCTGAGGTCATGACCTGAGGGGAAGGCAGCCGCTTAACCGACTGAGTCACCCAGGCGCCCTAACTAGCATTTTAATAATATTTTCAAATTTCAAAAAGCTTAACCTCATATGTAGATAAATTATATTTATTTATCTGGCTTAGGCTATCAGAAAAGGAAGGCAAGATTGTTCTGTAAATTTGTGTGTTCTAGTAACATCCTCGCAAATTGTGGTTATGATCTGAGATGAGTTTATATGTATCATCTACTAATATTTGTATGAATTAGGTGAAATACTAACACTGTTTTACAGATATGATTACCAAGACTTAGACCAGCTCATGGCAGCAAGTACATGGTTGAGCTTAGCATGAAATTGTGGTCATCTGACACCAGTCGAGTGTGCCTTATGTACCCTGTTGGCACTATATGTCATATTTTTATTTAAACAAGAAAACTGAGCAGGGAGATTGATGGTCTAAGTGTATTTTTATGGTGACTTTATCAATAATCACTCAAACAGCACTTCAGAGTTTAGTGATGCCTTAAAAATAGATTACCTATATAAAGTTTGTTCTAAAAAGCTTACAAATCACAAAAAAGAATTCTTAGTGTAAGTAATGAATGCAATATCTTATTCCAGTTAAGTCAGAAATGTTAGAGTCATTGATAACATGAAATCATATTAGCTGATGACATGTCTTAAGCCCCATTAAACAGATAGAAAATGAAAAATACCAGAGGCAGCTTCTCATAGAGGGAGCATGCATGGGTATCAGAGCCAGTCAGATTCTTGCTGCAGTCCTAGCTATGCTTTCTTCTAGGGTAGTGTTTAGGCAAGTTGCTTATCCTCTCTGAGCCTCAGTTTAATGCCCTGTAGAATGAGCATAATAATACTGCTATCCATATTTGTTGTGGTGACTAGTGAAAATATAATGGATCTAGAACAATCTTTAGCAAATTCAGTAGGTCAATAAATCACAGCTAGGTTTTTTATGACTATTGCTAACATTATTATTAGTCTGTTTATATTATAATTTAGTGTAGAATAAAATAAATAAAAGGTAAAAAATGGGTTCTTTGATACACCTCCTCCCCTTTTTTTAACACTAATCAGTTCTCATTATTACAGGGATGGAGCAATATTGTTAGTTAAAGGGAAGCACTTCGTTCTTTCTAAAAGGCCAATTAGAAAAAAAGTTAAAAATTAAACTACCCTATGACCCAGTCATTGCACTACTGGGTGTTTACCCCAAAGATACAGACGTAGTAAAGAGAAGGGCCATACACCCCAATGTTCATAGCTGCATTGTCCACAATAGCCAAATCATGGAAGGAGCCGAGATGCCCTTCAACAGATGACTGGATTAAGAAGCTGTGGTCCATATATACAATGGAATATTACTCAGCTATCAGAAAGAACGAATTCTCAACATTTGCTGCAACATGGACGGCACTGGAGGAGATAATGCTAAGTGAAATAAGTCAAGCAGAGAAAGACAATTATCATATGATTTCTCTCATCTATGGAACATAAGAACTAGGATGATCGGTAGGGGAAGAAAGGGATAAAGAAAAGGGGGGTAATCAGAAGGGGGAATGAAACATGAGAGACTATGGACTATGAGAAACAAACTGAAGACTTCAGAGGGGAGGGGGTGGGGGAATGGGATAGACTGGTGATGGGTAGTAAGGAGGGCACGTATTGCATGGTGCACTGGGTGTTATACGCAACTAATGAAGCATCAAACTTTACATCGGAATCTGGGGATGTACTGTATGGTGATTAACATAATATAATAAAATAAAATTAATAAAAAAAAGAAATGAATTTTTGGGAGCTATAACAAAAGAACAGGTTAGCTACAGATAAATTTCTTATGTAAAAGAAGTGCCTAGCGAATGACTTACAAAGTCAAATCTCCATGTTCTTTGTTTCATTTCTTTGCACCTCATTTTCTGATGTGACAAGAAAGACCTCTAAGATTTGTCCTGTACGACTGTACATTCTGGGATTCTATGAAATGCCTTAGAGAGAATCATCACCACTAGCTCACAATGAGGAAGGGGAGACAAATAAACAAGTCTATCTGTGCGTTGACCGCAGTGATCTTGCACAGGTACAGCGTGTATCAGTGTTGTCTGGGAGCCCAGAGGAGAGGTGACCAGTTTTGCCTTTGGATTAAGAGAGTTCTCAGATGAGTCTTGCTGGGCCCTGAAAGGCCACCTGCTGAGGAAGCCTACTGCCCAAAACTCAGTCCTTAGACTAAGAGGAAAAGCAAAGGATGATTGCTTACGCCTTGGTAAGAGTAGACTTACCAAGCACTGCACCAAAAAATCAGTCTCAAAGGCTTCTCCTATACTTGTAAATAAGGTAATAAACACATTGATGATAAATATGTCAGCTTGTGTATATTGCTGCACGTAATATATAAAATATAATATCATTTTTACTTATTTGCAGCAAAACCAAGGCAAATGCCCAGCCCAGAATTGTTCAGTGGAAGCCCCTGCTTGGATGCCTGTGCACCACTGTACTGTAAGTTTGATAATTTGAGTATTCCAAATTGGCCAGATTAAAGGAGAATTATTTTTATATTTTGGAACAAACTTAGTGGAATGGACTAGAATCCTTCCTGAGATTCTAGAAAGAGAATTTTTTTTTTCAGAAAGCTCTGTATTATAAGAAATAACTGTGATTAGGGATTTGTGTGTTTTTTTTGGAGTCAGGATAATTTGCCAAAGATTTATTTAAATGGATTATTGATGATTTAGATTTGAATAGTCATTAAAATGAATATATTTGCACATGTATTTTTTTCAGCAGCTGCATATTCAGCAATACTTGATTTTAGATGCTTCAGAGAAGGATGCTTTCTCTTCTGTCACTGTTGTGTTGACTGTTTAATAGTGATGAGTACATGGATTTCCAATTTTCAAGTCTTTCTGGTATAATAATGGTCTCTGCATTTGTGTGAAATCTTCTATCAGAGAGTTTTCAAGTGCCCTAGAAAAAAACAGGTACTATATCATTACCAATGATATACTGTGTTACCAATGGGAGATTTAAATGCAAAGGGAGTAAGAATAGTGTACTAGTTGTAAAGCTGGGAATAGATCCCAGACACCCTAACTCTTTTCATGAACTCATTCTACCACACTGTAAAGAAAAGTAAGTGAAAAAAGTGGCTGATTTGTATGATATTCTCCCGTACGTGCATTGCGTGGTGTGACAATGGTTCCTTTGGGAAACATGTGTACTGTAACTGACAGTTTGCCTGTTATAAAGTAATTTGTATGTGATGGGGACAAGGAGTTTGAAAATTACTTTTTGGCCATTCCCCTCATTTGACCCACCTTACAAGCAATGTAAAGTGGTATGTAGAGCTTCTTAAGTATCCTCATCTATTGTTGAGACACAAGCTGCTGGAAGGTGTAGCTGGGCTATCAGCATGACTTATGACTGCATTCTTTTTTTTATTATTATAATATTTTTTATTATATTATGTTAGTCACCATACAGTACATCCCTGGCTTTTGATGTAAAGTTCCATGATTCATTAGTTGTGTATAACACCCAGTGCACCATGCAATACATGCCCTCCTTACTACCCATCACCAGCCTATCCCATTCCCCCTGCCCCCTCCCCTCTGAAGCCCTCAGTTTGTTTCTCAGAGTCCAAAGTCTTTCATGCTTCATTCCCCATATGACTGCATTCTACCACAGTAGGCCTGGGAGAGCCTACTTTTCACTCAGATTCATAAGAGCATAAGCCTCTTTCCTTGTTTTTGTTTATCTGTGGAAGGAAGAGAAGGTGGGATCACTTTCAATGAAGGAGAGATGATACTGCGAAATTTTGGAGGCATTCCTGCAGTGCGGAGGCAGCCCAGACTTGCTGGAGACTTGGAGAATAAAAATGTCACACTTTTGTGAGCAGATGGTCAGAGGGGAGTGCATGCTAAGGGACTCTGCTGATGCCAGAGAAAGACTTAGTTTTAATAATTCTGTTTCTTCATCAGTCACTTCTTCTATCATATCCCTGGTGATATTATCTCACAATTACTGATTTGTATGTCTATTTCACCAGACCCATGTACTATTCAGGGTCCTGGTATACCTACACCTAGGTAAATCCCTGGTATGTGGTCGGTGCTCCGTGAGTGCCGATTCAATAAATGAGTCTTCAATCTGTTGATTTCCTCTTTAGTAAGGTTTATTAAATTATCTACAACTTTTAAATTTGTTAGTGTTACCTTCTAGGTGGGTGGTTTCCATTTCTTACCTTTAAGGGTCATTTTATACTTTTCCTTCACAGAGTATCATGTGTTTTAAGGAATTTTGTTTCAAACTAGACAAAATTTAGTGGTTTGATTCAGTTGTGCCAGGTGATATGCCTGTTGCTGGAGGTACGAAAATAAGTAAGATAGTATTCCCATTTTATCAAATACAATCAATATGTTATACCAATAAGAATTCTGATTAGTAGCTGATCCTCTACTACACTGACAGTTTCAGCCCCAAATAACAGAAATTTGATATTTCAGTTACTTCGTGCAGTCTTACTGCAAGGAAATCCATTATTAGAATTATGTCTTTTGGGTTATGAAAAATAATTCATCTTTCATTATTACCTTAGAGTTGGACCCTGTAGGATCTGGAAATCCCAGATTAGGTCTTTCTGTTATAGGACATTTGTGACTAAGTAGATGACTACATTTAAGACCCTTCCTGAAGAACACAAGTCAGAAATGCCAAATAGTCTGATTCTCAGTTCTGTGGTCAGGTGAGAATATCAGAAAGATATTTTTTTTTTGCTTCTGCTATGGAATTAAGAGCTGCTGATTTCATAGATTTCCTTTGCTATTTATTTAAAAGTATTTAAATCTCCCAGTGGGGCAGACTTTCCAGAGGAGTTGACAACCCATAATGATTCTTTTTTCTCTGTAAGTAACCCTGATCCACAAAGATTGGCTTTCAGTGGCCATGTTTGGGCTATGTGAATCTGTTCCTGACCATGCCTGACTGATCTAGGGCTAAGAATCTCATCTCAGCTGGGCCAGTTGGATTCTCTCTCCTGGGAATTTGGAATTTGTATTAGAGAGATACCAAATTGGTAGTCAACAGTATTGAATCTTATGAATGACAATAGTTTGGAAAATAATTTGTGAACCTCAGCTGCTGAGATCCTTAGACCTGCTCTATATCTGTCCTTCTAAGGTTCTGCTTACTCAGGTCTCTCTTTGATTTTGTGAAAAGGTCCGAGTAATCTGCTGATAATCAATAAGTTACATTTTCCCCCAAGTTATTCTAGATTTTTTTTTGTTTATTTGGAGGAGTGTAATGTTTTTTGATTTATTTGTAACCAAAGAGGGGGAAAAAATCACCTTAACTAATACCCCTAGTCAGCAACACTTACGAAGCTCCCAGTAGAGTTCATATAGTGAGTGGTAGTCTCACACAGAAAGAAGCACTGAGAACACTGAGATTTTGAGAATTTCCAATAGTCTATTTAGTATTAGAAATAGTCTATTTCTATTTATTCCAAATATCTGATTATATACAGCAGTTGGGTATATAAAAAAATTACCAAAGAATAATTTGGTAATGACTTAATCCATATTAAAAATGAGAATTATGAGTAGTTAACTATAAAGCTAGCATAAGCATATTTATAAAACAAAAAAAACCCCTACATATGTATAGTCATTCTGGTATTAATTTCCATTTTCTCATCTCTCAAGAAATAGAAAAATCTTAACCTCCTGTGTTTAAGAGAATGTTTTGTTTGTCTCAAATCCTTCATTGACTGAAGCAGGTTATAAATAAATTAATGCATACTTACATTCATAATAAATAGTCTGTTATCTTTGTGCATTTTTAAGTTCACTTGATTGTTTCCTACATTTCTCTCCCTGATGCTCTATTCTTGTTCCTTGGTGCTTTGCTCTGGAATGATTGTATCCTTATAATTGGTCTTTATTACTTTTTTCAAAAACACCTTGGTCTTCGTATGTGCATTTGCCCCAGGTTCATTTTAACTGTGGAGCTTTTATCATTGGTTTCCTTAAGAATGCTTCTCTCTGCAAATTGCTCTGCAAATGCTTGTCACCAGCTCCATATTGCCTTGAAAATGGCTTGTATTACTATTTGCTTAGTCTCTTCCTAGATGCTCTTTTTTGGCACTCCACACCTCTGTAGCAAAGGGACCAAGAGGTATTTTAAAGACTTTTCCTTTTAGCCAGGACTAACTTGTACAAATTGGGGACAAGATGAATAGAAATTTTGCCTTCAATAATTATAGAGAAACATGGACATATTTATATTTTTTTAATAACTGTAAACAAAATATCTTCCCTAACAAAAAGCATGACGGTTTTATTTTTTATTTATCTCTCCTTGTATGGCTACATTAAGCACTAGAATGATATCCTTCTTCACCTCTACACTTATAATTTAATTGGGTTGTATGGTCATGTGAATATGAGCAGTGGTTACCTGAATCCCTGCCACTTATAAGCAAATGAAAGGAGACCCATAGGTTCTGGGACTCAGGTGAAAACAGGCAGATCTCTGAATCTGGAGTGAACTAGGCTAAGAATTAGTTTCTGGTACTCGGAAACAAAGAACCTTAGACTCAACCAGCTGCAGGAGGCTTGCCTGGCTGCTGCATTTCAGGGCATAAATCTCTGGACCACTCCATGTGGCTATGGCTTATGCATGGATTTGACCACCTTCATGAATGTCCCAGACACAATCCTTAGTTATTGGGCATTACTTAGAAATGGCTGCAATATGTGACTTTATTGTTTAGAATATGATATATAAATACATATGATTTGTCTAGAATAATCACTTTGTTTCTTTGCATGTTTGCATGCTTGGTGTTAGAAATTTAACAATAATGCAATGAGAGGAGTTTCTAAAAGTTAAAAATAAAGTCCCTGCTATTATAGAGATTATTATGGATATTGTTACACCTGTATATTTCTCTTGTTATATAATATTCACCCATAAACAGATATGTGAAGTGTTTTCAAAAATCATGTTAACATTTGCAAATTAGAACACTGCATTCTGACTACATCAACTTTCATCTACTCATTTAAGAAGCATTTATTGAGTACATTTTATAAGTTGTAAACCCTTGGATTCTTCAAGATAAAGCAGGAAACAATACATGTAAATAATCATTATGCTGGGTAATACATGCTATAAAATGCTATATACAAAAAGCTATGGGGTGCATGGGTGGCTCAGACAGTTAAGCGTCTGACTCTTGATTTCTGCTCAGGTCATGATCTTAGGGACGTGAGATTGAACCCTGTATCAGGCTCTGCACTGAGCATGGAGCCTGCTTAAGATTCTCTCTCTCTCCTTCTCTCTCTGCTCCTTCCCCGACTTGGACTCTCTCTTTCTCTCTCTCTCTCTCTTTCTCTCAAAAAAAAAAAGAAACTATGAATGTTCAGAAGGAGATTTGCCTCAAGATGGACTTAATAAGACAGAAAATGCAATATTTGGTAATAATTAAATATGCAAACTTTAAAACTAATTAAGATTTGTGTTAAAATACAAACTCTGCCACTTAGAAGTCATGTGACCTTGGACATTTTACTTAATCTCTCTTGAGTTTATGCATGCAACGGGACATTTTGAGATTTACATGTGATATTGCATAGAAAGCGTTAACAGTGAACCTGGCACAGTCATTGCTTGATAAGTAGTACGAGAAAAAAAAGGACAGGTCATTCCAAAAGGAAGGGAATGGGGCAGGATGAATTGGTGAAGGGCGAAAAAAATAGGCAGTAACTCGCTATTAATTTAGGGCTATTTATTTGGATTTATTTAGGAGGATCCTTTCTTTGGAAAAGGATCTAGGTTGGGACAGAGAAAGGTTCCAGGAGTTAATATGCAACTTTTTTAAGGCTCTGAAAGCCGATATTCTGAAGCTTTTGAAAAGAAAGAGTTTGCTCTATGACAGGCACGAGCTGATGTTGTAAGTGTTGTATTAACAAGAGATGCTTATATTCTGAGTAACAAAGGCCATTTTTGAAGAGTAGAGTTGGATACTCCTTTTAATTTAAATCATTTTAACATTTCCCTACCATGTATCTCTAGATTATGAAAGTAATTTTTCTCTTTTATGGGAAATCAATAAAAACAGACGTTCCCCCAAAGAAACCAGAGGAGATGTTCTTTTAAAGTGTTAATTATTTCAGTGTGTTCTTCCAGACTCCCTCACGTTAACTGCAGTCAGGATCAGTCACTCTAATTGAAGCCAGTTAATACAATGTGCATAAACAATTGTATAGTAATCTAAAGGTTTTTCCTCCTGATTTTGTAGCTCCTTCCTCACTTTTATTTTTTCTCCACAGTTCATTTGTGTGACCTCATTTTGTGTACAGCCCACATAAAACCCAGACCATGGCACTTAGAAACATCTAACCAAGTCATAAAATAAATAATGTTGTGCCTGCTCTCTGGGTGCTTCTAGAATTCCTATGAACATAGCACCTGCTGGGCTAACTCAGCTGCTGGGAAATCACACCCACGATGGCTTTGATGAGTATTGTCTTTCCAAAGACTGGATACAATTTTTATTCTTTAGAGCAAGGTTTTCATACCATCAGCAGTCCCCTTATAGAACAAAAAGTCAGGACATTATCAGATGATCACAGTTTTAGGAAAATTATGGAAAATTGCATAGTATAGGGCCTTAACTTGGTCTGCACTGGGATTAGAGTGCATCTGGCCATCTGGGTGGTAGCCATGGGGTTAGAAAAGAATCCAGAGGAGAAATTATCTTAGAAAAATCACAATGCACTTTAAGATATGTGAACTCTGCAGAATGTCTTTGATTCCAATTTTGCTGTAGTCAAGTGCTTTAAATCAAGGAAAGTATGAGGAAGATTAGACTGACACAATAGATACATTCTTTTTCTCTCTCTCTTCTGCGCCTTATAGTACTTTGGATGTGTACTTGTTTCCTCTCTAGGTTTGAAAGAGTCTGTTGGGAACTGCAGTACTTATTTTAGATAAATTTCTTACAATGATTTCTGACACATGCCCAAAAAGGAAGACCACAATATGGAGGGGATGGGTGGTCATTGGTTCATGGGAGAGATGGAAGGGCATTCCCAATGAGCACACTTAAAAAACTACACAGATACAGAAGAGAAGACATGCAAACAGGTACCGTGCATGCCCTGGGCAAAGAAATAAAGGTTGCAAGCCCTGAGGTGCTAGCAAGATCTGAGAAGCTAGGTGGAAGAACGATAGGTAACCATCTAGGAGCAAAAGTCAGGCCCATGGTAAAAATGAAGTCAGAAAATTTTATGTCCAGTGACCCCAGCTTCCTCTTTCTGTACCTTTGAATATTTCCTAAGAATTCCAACTTCACTCAACTTGACCGATTTTGTGCCTCAGCATTCACCTTTCTTCCTATATTCTCTTTTTTGTAATGTTATTATAAATGGGATTGGTTCCTTAGTTTCATTTTTGGATTGGTCATTGCTAGTGTATGGAAATAGAATCAGTTTTTGTTTATGAATATTTTACCCTGAAACATTGCTGAATCTATATTATGAGATTTTTAGTGAATTCCTCGGAATTTTCTATGTATAAGATCATGCCATCTGCGAAATGAGAGAGTTTCACTTCTTCCTTTCCAATTTGGATGCCACTTATTTCATTTTCTTGCCCAACTACCTTGGCTAGAATATTCACTATACTATTTAATAATAGAGGTCTCAAGAGCAAAGGTTCTTGACTTGTTTTTGATTTTAGGGGAAAGTATTCTCGTTTCATCATTAAATATGATGTTAGCTCTGTGTGTGTGTGTGTGTGTGTGTGTGTTAATGGATGTCTTTTACCAGATTGAAGGAGTTTCCTTCTATTTCTAGTCGTTGAGTGTTTTTGTCATGAAAACGGCATTTTTGTATGTTTTGATATTTGTTTCTAACACTTGAAGTTTTAATCTGCTGAAAGAATGCTTTGCCCTTCTATTAAGAACATTAAGCAGAACTTTTCTAGCATTCCTGAAAGGATTATCTACCTACTCATAATCCCCACCTGACTTTGCCAAAGGATAGCTCTTCGGTTTGACAGATGAGAAAACTGAAACTCAGAGAAGTGAAATATCTTTTTTTGCATCCCACAGTCAGCACATAGGGGACCTAGGTGAGTCTTTTGGGCACCCAGTTTTTTCCCATTTATGGTATAATTCATTATCTCTCCTGAGCAAATCAATGGATGCTCTCGAGTTTGCTGTGGAAAATAATGACTTCAGAAGAGATAGGTATTTTATTAGCTGTGTGTTGTGTCATAGAAAGTGCACGAACATTCTATGCATTGCAACGCTGGGCAACATTGCATTGTTAGACAACCATCTTGGCAACCGTAGTAGCACATTTGAAGTTCTTCCATCACAGGACTGTCAGGATTTCTAATCTTATTTATTTGGAAAAGTCCATGTGGATAACCACTATTTAAACAGAGTTATACATATATTCAGAAATTTAGTTTTGTGCTTCTGTTCAGAGCTAAAAGAATTTTAACAATGGGTTTTAAGAGGATCACTCAGAGATCTTCCATAATATATCTATAAGCTACAACATTATTTTTCACAGGTTTGTAGTGGGTAGCTAATATAGAATAGGGTGATTCAATAACTTATAAATTATTGAGAATACAAAATGCTGTAATGTGATAGATCTGTGGATTTTCCAATTTAAGGTCTTTGTCTCTGTGTCCAGAAAAATCCCAGGAAGAATTGAATATTTGTTCTTTCTGACATCAACTTAAAGGGGCTTCAGCTATATTTACTGAACTTTTTACTTATTTAGTATCCAGCAACCTCAATTGAGGTTCTCAATTGAGAACCATTTAGAAGTAAACAAAAATGTGTTGAAGTGGACTAAATCAATATATCAATACTCACAACCCATTTACAGACTACTATCTATTCTATGACCTCACTGTGTGAGCTTCTTAATGTTTCTCAGACAGATGTATTTGAACATGAAAGACCCATAATGCCTTATTTCAGAGTCTATTTAGATACATTTGTAATAATCATGGTTACTTATTACCTAACCCATTAGGTAAGATTCAGATAATCAGAGCAGGTGTATGGAAATTCAGGAGAGGGCATTAGTAAAGCCTGGTATATTAGCAGCCAAGGGAAGTGGCAGCCAACAGTGAGAAAAGAAATGGTAAAAGCAAGCACAAGCTCTCAAGCTCTAGGAGATAATTCAATGGTGGGGCATTGGTATATTACAATGCAATATTTTGACTGATGTTTATAAATGTTGCCCCTGAGTCAACACAACCTCCCCCCACGATAATTATGTCCTAATTTTATTTTGGAGAATAATTACTTTAATGACATCTAACTGTGGCTACTAAAAAAAAATTGCCAATTAAAAATTTTTTTTCAAAATACAAAAACATGATATTTCAATGGATGAATTTTAATTCTCTGGTAGATTCATGTTTTTAAACATCTCCTTCTTTGATAGTTTTGATAGATGAGCAGACAGCTGGCCTGTTTCAGCTTGTACAAACTCTCAGGGTAGTGGGTTCCTTTCTTTTCCAACTTAAGTAACTGAACTATTGGCTTGAGTTTGGGTTGCACACAAGGATGGTGTTGAGGTGGGGAGGGAGACTGACAGCAAAACAGGGAGCCCTGGTGGTATGTAAAAGATTAGTGCTGGGTGTTGTACTGTCACTGATTTTTAACAGTGCGAGGCATTGGCACGTATTGACATCACATGGGCTTTTCTTTGTAGGCTAACATTCTTCCTACTAAACTTTTCATTCATCACTGAAGGAGGGAGTGTTTCATAATAGTAGGATCATGAGTTTTGGAGTCAAACAGATCTCCCTTCTTTTGTTAGCCATTCAAACTTTGAGTAATCATTTTAGCATCTCTTTCTCTTGCTTTTCTCATTTGTGAAATAAAAATAGTAATAGATACCTACCTTGCAAGATTATTTTAAGAATTAAAGACAATATATGCAATATGCTTAAACAGTGTTTGGCACATAGTAGACACTCAATACATGTTAATTGTATTATTATGGCATTATTATTATCAGCACTGGAGAACTGTGAAAATGTTTACACCTAAAGATCTATATTTGCCCCACAATGGCACTTGAGCAATGAACTCTCTGACAGTTTGGCCTACCTTCAACTTACCTCAGATATTGGAAGATGTAATTTAAAGGGTATGGAGCTTGAATGTTTGAGTTAATTTTTTTAAAGATTAAGTTTGATTTTTTTTTTCTGACTGTGATTTCTGTACCTTTGAAAGTCATTTCTGAACTCAGAGCCATTGCTATACTTATTTTGGCTAATTGAATTCCTAAAAAGTATTAGGGGACAGTCGGTTCCAGTTCTGAGTGGGGAAAGAGCCTCTGGGAACACACATGATTGGTTTGGTTGTGATGTGCTAAGTCCAGGGCAATTATGATGGGATCTCTCTTCTTTTTTTCTAGAAACGAAGTACATACATGTCTTACAAACTCTCCTGGGTAATTTCTCCCTTTTATTTAGTATTCTTAGATAGCTATAGAACAAACACAGACATCATCAAGTGCTCTTGATGTGGGTGCTGGTATCTGTTCATAGACCAGCTACAGATATGAGTCATGAATGACAGCTCTTCCTAGTGAATAATCCCACCTTGAAAACCTCATACTGTGCACGTCTCCTTAAAGAATTTTTCCTGTAACAATATTCAGGGTATGGTTATTTCACACAACTTTAACCTTTAAACAAAAGCCATGCAACATGTGAACAAAAGTGTGCTTTAAGTTGCAATGATTATAGGCATTTAAAAATATTTTTCTCTATCCTTTTTGGGTACATTACAAAAAATTCATTATCTTTATAAAGAACCTAGAAATCCAAGGAAATAACAACAAAAAGTGTCATTTAAATGCCTGAATTACAAAAAAAAATGATGAGGCGTTTTTGTCAAAGATGTTGTATCTGCCTACTATTTGCACTTTCTGTGTTGCTATTCTGATTGTGTTCATCCCCTGTTCAGGCTTGCCTCATTTAGATTTAGCCTCTGATAGTCCAAACGGGAAGCTATTCCATGAGGCCATGTCTGTAGCAGCAACCAGCTTCCTATGGCTACCCCAGATCTCTGTGGAATTGTACAAAATGTTTGGACAAACTTTGGCCCAAAGAAAACTTTTAACGGCACTTGACACAGAAATGGAACATTAATTGCTACAGCTCCTCAAGGAGGTCCTGTTGGCAGCACGCAGCATAGTCTCATAAAAACAGCCCCTTCTCGTTTGGATTGATGGATTGGCTTCAGCAACAAAAGGTACAACAAATGCATCTAATCAAAACCCCAAACCTGAGCGTGATTAGAGTGCATGGAGAAGGAGTAAGTTTTATAACAATCACCCTTCCATTATAGCAGCAAGGGAAAATGTATACAAACGTTTGAATATTTTATATACTGAACCATATATTTTTAACCAACTCAGAACAAACATCTCATTAAAGAAATCAATGCCATTCTAGTCTGGATTGGCTAAACCTTCCAACCAACTGAAAAAAAAATGCTAATTGATCTTAATGGCTATTTTAGATCGCATTTTGGTGAAGTAAAATTTTTGCATAATTTAATATCCACAACTTAATTAAGCACATCCTATAAATAGCCTCTCTCTAAAGATGCTAATACTGGCTCTGTTGAAAGAATCAGTTTGTTTCTGCAATGGATTTGGTCATACACCATTGTTCTTTAGGTTGTGTCAGCATTTTCATTAAAAAGTTGTACACTATTTATAACTTGGAAGCAAAAAGGCATTCTGAGCTAAAACTTAATGTCCAAAAGTCTCTGTCCAAAAGCAGTTTTCTTTCTTTCTTTCTTCTTTCTTTCTTTCTTCTTTCTTTCTTTCTTTCTTTCTTTCTTTCTTTCTTTCTTTCTTTCTTTCTTTCCTTTCTTTTTTAAGAGAGAGAGAGAGTGTTGGGGGTGGGGGTGCTGAGAGAGAGGGAGAGAGAGAATCCTAAGCAGGCTCCATGCTTANTAGAGACAGCCAGCGAGAGAGGGAACACAAGCAGGGGGAGTGGGAGAGGAAGAAGCAGGCTCATAGCGGAGGAGCCTGATGTGGGGCTCGATCCCAGAACTCTGGAATCACGCCCTGAGCCGAAAGCAGACACTTAATGACTGCTCCACCCAGGCGCCCCCAAAAGCAGTTTTCTAAAATGTACACAGGATGGAAGTTTTATGACTCTCTGAAACTTGTGATCTGTAAGAATACCTATAAGACACCAACAAAAGAATCTCATTTATTTCAGTCCCCTGTGCATCAGAACAGTCCACAGAATCTGGGAAGAAAACTGGGTTGTGGAACGGGATACAATCTTCTCTGACACAGTGCTGGAGAATCAGAGTACTTAGGTTTTATTCTTGGTTGTACTACTTAAAATACACTGGAAAGAGCATGGGCTTTGGAGTTACCTGGAACTGGGTTTACTGAATTTGGGAAATTTCTTCACCTCTTTGAGCCATGTATATTGATCAAATGAGATGCTATATGTAAACTCCAGTACAGTGTTCATTTCCTTCTCTTATGATTAATGGTATTGCTTGAAGCTACTGAACTTGCTTTTCTTCCATTGTTAAGAGTACTTTTTTCTGAGAGTTGATTTTATGAGTGGCTTTCCTTAAATTTATGTTTTTCAAACATAAAATACTAAGTCAAATGAATGGTAATTACAAGACCACCCCTAAAGAGGGCAAAGTACTATACAGAGTGTAAGGAGATCTCATGCAATAGTAGAATATATAGAAAATTACTCCTTTTCTCTCCATCAATGCCTATTCTGGGGACTTTCTTTGCTTTCTGTAGTCTTATACTATATAGGCAGAATAGGGCCCAACTGTCCATCAAGTCAACAGGAGTAGTCATCAATAGGTCTATGGCTGTGGAAAGCCGTTGGCAGCAGAAATGTGTCCTTTTGTAGATGAAAGGAAATGCTCTCTTTAAAATGGTTTAAAAAAAATAGAAAAAAGGGAAAATTTAAATTCCTGTTGTCAGAACTGTTCACTTGCCTATAGCTGGTTTATCATCTCAACATATATTATTTAGACAAGGCTGACTCTTCTGTAGTACATTGCTATTATTCTTTCTGCTCATTCAAATCCACTTATTTATCTATCTTTCCTCCCTTTCTCCCTCATTAATTTAATAAATATTTGCAGGGTGTTTACTATGTCCCAGACACTATTCTAGGCTCTATAAATTCATAGTATGAGAAAACATACATAGCCTCTGCCCTCAAGGAGGAAGAAGCAATAAAGAAGCACACAAGTGGGGATGCCTGGGTGGCTCAGTTGGTTAAGCATCTGATTTTGGCTCAGGTCATGATCTCAAGGTCCTGAGATGGAGCCCTGCATTGGGCACCCCACTCGGTGGGGAATCTGCTTGTCTGCTTGTCCCTCTGCCCCTCCCCCTACTTGTGCTCTTTCTCTCTCTCTCAAATAAATAAGGTCTTAAATAAATAAGGTCTTAAAAAAAAGAATCACACAAGTGAAGATAAGGTTGCAATATTGATGAGTTCTGCAAGGGAGATGAACATGGTGTATTGGAAGTGAATTAAGGAGGCGCTGATGTAGAAAGGAATGTCAGAGAAGGCTTCCTTAAGGGAATGCTAATTAAGCTTAAATTTGAAAAGTAGACTCAACTTGGGGAAGAAAGAGGAAGAGATTTATTCAGGCAGGGGGAACTGCATGTACAAAGATCCTATCTCAGGAAGGGAAGCCCCCTTTATGAGGAGCTATAAGGCCAATATGGCTAGAATTCAGAGAATACATTTCAGGATGCTTGGTGGGAGAAGGTTATGGGAGGGAGACACAAGTCAGATGGTATTTAGGATTTCATTGAAGTATTCTAAATAGATTGGAGAGAGAGGAGAGGATCTGGTAGTATGGTCATATTTGAATTTTGAAATCTTCACTTTGGATGCTATGTGGAGAACAGGTAGGAAAATGGAAAAAAAAAACAGTTGTGGTTAAAAACAAAACAGAAAGCTAGTTATGAAGCTTTTGTGGAAGTCTAGCATAAGTTAGGGTGATGGTAGAAATGAAGAAACATGAACAGATATGAAATATTTAGGGGTAAGGATGCCAGGACATAGAGATGAATTGTGCATGGAAGTGATTAAGGGGAAGGGAAATGTCAGAGATGCCCGTAATTCTCTGGCTTGTATGAAATAGTGGGTAGAAGTACCATTTACTGAATTCTGATGGTCTAGAAAACCTCATTAGGTGTGGTAACAGGAGGATCATGAAATCCATTCTGGACAAGTTAAGTTTGAAGAATCTTTAAGATGTAAGTAAAGATGTCTGGTTGGCCTGTGAACATGGGCAAAAAATGCAAGGTCAAGGAAGGTATTTTGCTTTCTTGAGCAAAACATGAGAATATTTGAATAACGATGTGTCTAAGAAACCAACTGATTTAAGGAGTGAGAAATGTTCAGTAGATTATTCACAAGCAAGTAATTGGTAGAGTAGTTTCAATAAAGTGGTAGAGGTTGAAGAGGGTTGAAGAAATAGAATATTTACAACATGTTTTCTGGATGAATAAAATTTATGCTTCAGTGAAAAATGCTGACAGGAGTTGTTGTTAGAGTGAGAGATTAAATACATAAGAGATAAGGCCCAATCTATATGTTTCCTTGAAGAAGGAAATGGATGAGGCACAAAGACCATGTTCAATTGTTGGTCTCTAATATGTAAATACAGATGTGTGAAGGCATCTGCATCTTTATGCATGTTTATGGTAGGAAATTGAGAGAAATCCAGTTTGATGGCTTTTGTTTACTCTGAAATAGGAAGTGAGTAAGGTCACCTGCTCACTCACTTAGGAGGAGAGATGGGGAGAGGAGGGTATCAGATGCTGAAACTACCATTATAGAGAATGGATGAGATCACCAGAGGAAAGAGATGAGACTGCCAGGGTTCCTTCAGAGTGCAAGTGAAAGTGTAGTCCTTTAGGGAAAATGCTTTCTGATCTAACCCACTCCCCACTGTGGTCTCTTTGGTTTGGATTCTCTCAGCTCTTATACACAGGCAGCCTCTATCACATCATACCAGCTGACTTGTCTCATTGGCATCATTCTTCTCTGGCTCTTTTATACGTGTATGTCTAATCTCTGCAACAGAAGAGGGCAACTCAAGGACAGGAAACATGGCTCCACAACACCTGATAGAACACTGTGCTTGTAATGGGAGTTATTAAGGGTTTATGAAACTTGAAGGGGTTTATTAAACGTGTCAAATATGGGACACTCTATACTGGGAACCTGGCATTAAGGTGAGTCCTTGTTTAATGTATGGTTTTATGCAATAAAATATAGGGATGGCCATATCTACCTTTTTCAGTTAAAGGACAATTTTATTCTTGAATACTTGGTCTAGGAGTTGTCTCTTTGAAGCCTCTCTTGACCTCCAGTACCTCCACTGAGCCCCACCTGCTAAATTATTATAGCATTTATCACATGGAAGAGCATTTGAAAGTTTATATGATTCTCTTCCCCATTACTTGTGAAAAGTGGCTGACTCTTATTCAGCTTACATTTCTCAGATCCTAGCCTAGGGGTTCTTAAAATTGAAATGTGTGGAATTCAAAAGATGAGCACAACAGAAATCAAGGTGGATTCTCTTGATTACCTTCATTCCAGGAGGACCTGTTCCTCTCTTGTTTCTCTTTGTCTCACCATTTTCCAAGTTGCTGAAACCAGAAACTCAGACCTTTTTTGATGCTTTTTTCTTACCTCCTGTATTCAGTCCATTGTTATTATTGTCAGATCTACTTCCAAGATGTTTCTAGAATTAATTTATCTCTATCTTCACTGATACCACCAAAATCTAAGGCACCCATCATCTCTTGCTTGTATTACAAATGAGAGGATTTTAACTTGATCCTTCATTTTCACCTGCCTCTCCCCTCGACGAGCCACTATCAGACATTTGCCCAAGTAATCTGAAAAAAAAAAAAGAATCTAATTATCGTACTGCCCTCTCTAGCTTAAAACCCTTTTTAAAAAGATTTTATTTATTTATTTGAGGGAGAGAGGGAGAGAGCACAGGCAGGGGGGAGGAGCAGAGGGAGAGGGACAAGCAGATTCCCTGCTCAGCAGGGAGCCTGACATGGAGCTGGATCTCAGGACCCTCATATCATGACCTGAGCCGAATGCAAACACTAACTGACTGAGCCACCCGGGTGCCCCAACTTAAAACCTTTTAATGGCTTTCCATTGCATTAAGGATGCACTGACACAGTGTCAAGTCCTTGAGTAGTGTGGCCTTTGCTTATCTCTTTCATTTCATGGCATAACAGTCTTTCCCCAACTTAGTGGTTCTAACCACCAACGTTTTCTTTTAGTTTTAGAAGACTCTGAGGGCTTCTAGCTTAAGTATCTTTGACATCAGTGTTTCATGTACACTGAACATTCTTCTCCACACACTGAACAACTGGCTCTTTTTTGTCTTTACATTTCAACCTAAGTGTTACCTTCTCAGAGGTGTCTTTTCTGTTCACAGTTTCCTTCTAGGGAATTTTTTCTCCTCTATTTCTACTCCTAATTGCTTATTTTTTCCTTCATAAACCTTATCACAATTTGTAATTGTGTATTATTTGCTGGCTTGTTTATTATGTTATAGATTGTAAACTTTATAATGGCCAGGAATTTGTCTATTCTTTTTGCGATAGTGGACCCAGTACCTAGCGCAATGCCTGTGACTTAGAATTAACTAAATGCTGGCTTAATGAATGAAATGTATGGATGCATTAATGAATGAATAAATATGAATGAATGTATGGATGGAGTAGGAAGAATGAGATAGCTTGAGCTCACAGGGTTATTGAGGGGATAACACATGGAAATGAAGACAAAAATATCTGAAAAGCAAAAGACTTGTACACTTATTAAGCATTTATGTTAAACTTGCTATACACTGAATTATTTCATTGCTTCATATTTTAATTTGCTTTTGTGCTACAGGTAAAAACTTAGAGCATTTTGCAATTAGATTTTCTTGCCACTCTTGCTAAGCAGCAGCCTATTGATATGCCATGGTTAATTAATCAAAACAGATTTCTTTAGAAAGAATCAAATCTGATAATCTTTGGGTGGTTTGTGTATTTATGTGTGTGTGCACACAGTAATGCATACTAGTGAGATGCATAGGACTTAAAGAGAAATGTGATATGCTTTTCCTTTCTGTTCATGGAATTCTGCTTTAACTTAATTGAATTGGTTATCTTTAGACCATGAGTCTGTTTTTGAAAGCTACTAGGTCTTCATGCCAAGTAATATTTGATAGCATAACTGTTTCCTCTGGCTTCTCTTTCTTCAGTCAGTTGTTCACTTTTTTTTTTTTTGGTCTAGTTTTCTTTTACTTTTAAATTTCATATCAGAGACCACTCAGTGTGGTGCTTATATAAGGTAGCTAAGGGCAATTCAATTTTCTCACTCTTCTATAACTATTGTTCCTCCTGTGTTCCATAAACTTTGAAATCTTGAGAATTTCTTACCTGAACAGTGGAATTTATGCACAGTGTCAAAATTAGGGGAAAAAACCCTGATAAAAGTAGAAAGTAACTTCAGGATGCTAAAAATAAGCTCAAATTTATTATGATTGATGAATTCCAGACTCCTGCTACTACTGATTTACACCGTAGCCTAAATTAGACCTCATCTATGGGAAAAACATCAGAATTGTGGCAACCCAGACAGTAAGATGTTATAGGACTATGAGTGATTAAAAATACATAGCTTATTAAGGATATATCTCCTACACCTATAAGGTCAATTGCATGAGATTTTTTGACAAAGGCATTATGAACTACAAAATACTCATGATTTGTTTTAATTACAACATTTCTCTCTGTAACCCAACAACATACAGCATTTACAATAATGCCACTAAGACTATTCACACATCCAATAGATATATATTAATTACCCGTTATATACAGAGCATTTTTCTAGGAAGCTAGTGTAATGAAGTGTTTAAAAACACTGACTTTGGAGTCACAGTTCAAATGCCTCTCAGCTCTGACCTTGGGCGGCAAGTAGCCTAATCTTTATGTAATTTTATTTACTCACCTATGTGATGTTTTATGAAAAAGTTAAGATGGAAATAAAATATTTTCTTCACATTGATATAATTAAATTATGTAAAACTCTTAACATAGATCCTGGCACTTGGTAAGTGATAAGTACTCGATAAATGATAACATTTTTTGTCTAATTCCTTTTCTTATTCCTATTTTTAGAATAAATATGATTATTTTATAGAAAGATTGCATTTCATAATAAGGTCATAATTATAAAATTTAAATTAAATGATATTATAGATGAAAAGATGTATTGAGAAGATACATAAGACATGGTACTTGATAGTGATTAAGTGATATCACGTAATATTTTGCAAGGTGGCCATTTTACTGTTGGCTCTTATATTGACCCCAAACCTGCCATTCTATAAAGTGCATCCATTTGTCCTTGTTAAATTGTCTACACAAACACAGTTTATACGCAGTGCATGAAAGCCTGCATAGCATGGCATGGCCATGGAATTACATGTTGTCTACGTAGCCAGAGCAAAGGTTGCAAGTTGTAGAGATTGTCAAGAAGAAACAGGTAGGAGCCAGATTATGGACAGCTTTGTATCATTTACTATAAATGGCAGAAATTAGGAGGAAAATGTATCAAGCTAAACTTGGCAACTCGTATAATGCTATGGCATCCTTGATTGGGCAGTCTTGGAATCACTGCCCAACTTTAAGCACTGTGCTTATAGTTGGTGTGATCTTTGCATCATGGTATGTAGAGAATAAATTCAGAGAATTTTGCCATGTCCTCCACCTGAATTTATCCCTTTGTATGAAAGTTTGAAAAAACTGTGAGCCTGGGCTACTAAAATTGAACGTGTATTTCTGCCTAGAGACATAACATGTATTGTTTGGAAGTACTATGATAGCATAGTTTTTTTGCTTTTCTCAGAGGAGGAGCAGGGAGAGTGTAGTTCACTCCATTAACAAATGATAACTCAGCAAGTACATACAGATACTCCATTGGATGTCCACCATGTTACAAATAAATTTATGATCTAATTGGGATGAAAAACACAAATATACAAAAAAATAAAGAATAATTATAGGCAAGAAATGTCTATATTATAAAGGAAAAAACACTGACAGTTTTTCTGCAGATATTCAGAGAAGGAAAGAACAGCTCCTAGCATCATCAAATGCCCTTGAGGTAGTATCTAGGAGTCTCTATATTGCTAAGACTAATTTTAGAAGCCCATAACTAAAAAGACTTTCATGGGATGATGGAATGCTTTCTTGAGTTAGGATGACATTATGGATTGATGGCAGTCCAAGTAAGGTGCAAAACAGCACCCCAGAGTAAGGCTGCAAATGTCACCATATTTTTCTCAGTAAGACAGTGGACAATGCCGTCATTTTCTTCTCTTTCCACTTCAGTCTCTTAAAAATTATTTATGAGCATAATTTTGAAAAAGTAACCAACAGAATCAAGAGTCAAAATTTCCTTGGGAGGCAGATACGAAAAGTGAGTAGTAGATAGCCTTCAAACTCTAGACCAAACTAAGAGTTCACATAGAACACATTATTTCAGCAACTCTAAAGACATTTGCATAGCTCTGAGGGTCTACTTTGGACCTTCAAAATCATATCATTTTCATCAGCTCATGTTCTTTCTCATCAATATATCCCTTGTCAGTTCAATTCAAAATATTATTGAGTCTAATAGCTATGTGCTAAGCATTGTGCCACTCACTATATGCACCATGGTGAACTAGTCCCTACCATCAGGGAGTTCACATTTTTCCCATCAGAGGTGGAATAGTAGATTGTATCTATCTCTTGTTGAAAGCTAATGAAAGAGACATGGATCTACTCTGACAAGGGCACCCACCATAAACCCACTCACCAGTAAAGTACCCTTGGATTAGGTGATAATCTTTTTATCTGTCAAAACCATGCTGATTGTTATCACTTTATATTTATGCTCTATGTATCAAGGGAGCTCTGAGAGCCACTCTTAATCCTACTAAATATTCCTCGCTCATTGACTCTCGAAGTTGAGATGACTGTCCCATACCTTCATGTTCCTCAAAACTCCACATTCACTCTCAGCTAAAATTCTTGCTTTCTCTCACACTGAGAAAGTAGGAGCTAGCAGAAAAGAACACTCTGACCTGCCTGTACCTGTACCCACATATTTTGATTTCTCTTCTAAGTACCCCATTTGAGGCCACTTTGTACTCCTTTTGTGCTAGATCTCATTTTTTCCTTCTCACCTAAGGACATTTCTCTGGAAATTCTCTTCTCCCTTTCCCTTCTCTTCCCTCCCCTCCCCTTCCCTTCTCTCTCTCTCCCCTGACTTCTCATGCATCATCAATTTTCTGCCTTATATGGATGTCCTTTAGATACTTACTATAAATATTTAATTCAAAAAAAAATCCCTTTATTCTGCATGCCCTTCCAGTTGCTCCCCCATTTCTCTTCTTCTTTTTATAGCAAAATCCACAGGAAATATCTATACTGCAATTCTATATCGTTAATTCCTATCTTCCATTCTTTCTTTCTTTCTTTCTTTCTTTCTTTCTTTCTTTCTTTCTTCTTTCTTTTTCTTTCTTTTTTCTTTCTTTTTTTTCTTTCTTTCTTCTTTCTTTCTTTCTTTCTTTCTTTCTTTCTTTCTTTCTTTCTTTCTTCTTTCTTTCTTTCTTTCTTTCTTTCTTTCTTTCTTTCTTTCTTTCTTCTTTCTTTCTTTCTTTCTTTCTTTCTTTCTTTCTTTCTTTCTTTCTTCTTTCTTTCTTTCTTTCTTTCTTTCTTTCTTTCTTTCTTTCTTTCTTCTTTCTTTCTTTCTTTCTTTCTTTCTTTCTTTCTTTCTTTCTTTCTTTCTTTCTTTCCTTTCCTTTCTTTTTTAAGAGAGAGAGAGAGTGTTGGGGGTGGGGGTGCTGAGAGAGAGGGAGAGAGAGAATCCTAAGCAGGCTCCATGCTTAGTGTGGAGCCCAAAACAGGGCTTGATCTCACAACCCTGAGATCATGACCTGAGCCAAAATCAAGAGTTGGATGCTTAACCGACTGAGCCACTCAGGTGCCCCTCCTGTCTTCCATTCTTATTTGAACCTGTTTTATTCAGGATTTTGTTTCTAATTCATTGCCAAATCACTCTTGACAAGGTCACCAAGGATTTCCATGATAACAAATCTAATGGATGAATTCTTAACCCTCATCTTAACCTACCCCTGTTAAATACTCCATTCTCTTTGAAAACTTTCTTCATTCAGTTTTGAAGCATTTCTTTCTCTTCTCTGGTTCTACTCTGACAAAAGTGGTTAGTGTGGCTCTATCTCTTTCAATGGTTCTACCTTATCCTCTTACCTCTACATTTTAGGACACCCCAAGCCTCAGTCTTAAGACCTCTTATTTTCTTTATATATTATCACACCATAGATGATTTTACCCAGTCTTTTGGCTTTATATTCAATCTATAAACTGATAAGGCCCAAATTTATGTTTCCAATTCAGAGTGCTTGCTTGATAACCAGATTTATATATTCAATAGCCTACTGAATATCTCCACTTGCCTATCTAATAGGCATTTCAGACATGTCCAACCCTGAACTCTTGTGTTTCCTATCAAACCTATTTTTCTCTGTCTTCCCAATCTTAGTAAATGGGAACTTGGTCTTTCTATTTGCCTAGGCCAAAAATATTGAGGTTGTCCTTGACTTCTCTCTTAATCTTACCCTGCATGTCAATGAATCCTGATGGCTTTACCTTAGAAATATGTCTAGAATCTGAGTGTTTCTTACCACTTCCACTGCTTTCACATTGGTCCCAGCCATCATCCTCTATATTATTGTAATAGCCTTCTAACTTGTCTCCCTGCTTTTGCTCTTGTCCCCAACAGCCTATTCTCCTATTAAAGGCAGGTCAGATTATGTCACTCCTCTGTAACTCCTTTCCTGGACTCTGATCTCACTGAACGCCAAAGCTAAAATCTTTATGGGTGTTTATAGAGCCCAGTTGGTACCTCTTCTACATTCCCTACTACTTTCCTTTTTCCTTCACTCCACTCCAATTACATGGTCCTCCTTGAACCTTCCAAGCGTGCTCCCGCCTTGAAACCTTCACTTTGCTTTTTCCTTGCCTGGGATGTTCTTCCTCCAGCTACCTACATGGCTTATTCCCTGGCTGTCTTCTGGTCAAATTACACCTTATTAGGCCTCCCTTGGTGACCTTATATGGCACCCCCCACACACATAAACACACATACTCCCAACAATTTTTAGTTTGCTTTATTTTTCTCAATAACACTTATCACTAGCAGTAACTTATTTATACTTATTAACTCTTTCTTACAATAAGTACAGTCTATGAGGGTAGGGATTTGATTCACCAATTTGCACAATTTTAAACTTGGGCGTAGAACAATATTTCACTCATACTAGGTGTTCAATAGTTGTTTGTTGAATGAGTGAATATATAAAATAAATATAATAGTACCTGCACCATAGTTGTAGTGAGGATAAAATAATACATTTTATATTAGCCCACTTAAAAAAACCTATAGGACTATAATGTGCTGGCTTTTATTGCTTCTTAAATTCTACATGATTGTAACATGCTGTTAAATAATTCTCATAAATAGTCCAAACCGGCTTTGTAGAAACCAGAGACGGCATGTTTCAGTCATACAAAATGGAGAATATCCCTCTAAATAGAAATTGAAACTGCAAGCCAAGAACTGGTCTACATATATAAGGCAGGAAAAAAAGAACTGTTGGATTTTTTTCATTTTTTTAACATATTCCCCACACAGAGATAAAAATAGTGTCAGCTTTGAACTTGAAGGATGACATTATATGTGCAGTAGCACATTTTTCATTTTTGTGTATAATTTTTGACAATTATGATGTTAAATGTATTTTTAACCTATAGATTTGCATTAATATTGAGTGAGGTTTTAACTTTCCATTCAGTGGCATTTAAATTTTTACTTTGAACTGCACAACTGATTTCCTTTAAGTTCCAACAGAGAAGCTAGAGGGAAAAAAAATTAGAAAATAGGCATTTTGAAATTTTATTGCCAAATGGCTCCATTAGTATAAGCTTTTTAAGCAATATTTTGGTTCACATTTGTTCCTAGCACTCCATTAATTCATATGTGTCCCAGATGAAATATTACCCTCCTTAAATCTAACCTACTGCACTGTTTTCATACCGTCATTATGATAAACATTATATTGATTATATTTTTGTAAAGACAAAGTTTCTTATATGTTCATTTATTCATACAGTCAACAAATTTTGAGTTGCCAAATCTATTCCAAGCATTGTCCTGGGGCTGTGTGTGCAAAGATGTATGAGACATGGTTTTAATAACTTTGCCTCATCATTTGACTGTGATTGTTTTGAAGTTCAGTCACTGGGGTTCTAATCTTTCTATGCCTAGTAATTAGCACAACATTAATAAATATATGTAGAATGAATGGATGAGTTTTCTGGTTAGAGCAGGGAACTCCTGAGGACAGGGTCGTCTCTGTGTCTATAGTGCTTAATACAATGCCTCGTACATAATGAAAGCTCAGCAGATGTTATATAGAAAGTAAATAATGAGCAGTAAAAAGGACATCCTCCATCTTGGTGTCTGAGACAGGCCAGCGTTACAGTAAGTGCTTGAGTACAGAATCTATGAACCCCCTTGGCTCAAATGAGACTTTTAATTAGTACTTCTCTGGAGACCCTTTTCTGTACATGCATATGTCTAGTAACTAGAAGAGGAAATTCTAGATTGATTAGTTGAGTGTGCTAGGATATGACTAGTAACCAAGAGAGTTCTGAGCCTCATTGAGGAAGGTCCACATTTGCAAGCTTGTGCTTTAAGACAGTTCTTTGGCAGTTTAAGACAGTTCTTTGGCAGGCCTTGATTACATGCCTGTGACACATGAAATCACTCTTAAAATTTGGGATAGGTTCAGTTCAGTTCTTACCTTTTCAAAACATTTCAGGGATGTCACCTTTAGGTGGGTGAAGAAAGTTTGGAGTGTTAATTGGCTATTTCCTGACTGAAGTTTGAAAATTGAAAATTGAACTCATCAGGAAGTGCTTCCCAGCACCCATTTTTCAGATATCAGTAATTCTTAATTAAAACTGTTTTGATCTCATATGGTACATTTAATCAACAGTTTCCTGGCTAGTCAGCCCAGACAAACCCATTTTGTCTCTGATCAGAGTTAGGAAAAATACTATGATTCCTTTGTATGTTAAATGGAATCCCTAAATCTTTGCAAGACTACTGAGCTCTTTGAGATCCAGGATATACCATATGTATCTGTATATTTCCAGCTATAACATACTTTCTGATACATGGAAAATAGTCATTGCTACTTTGATGATTTATTGACCAACAGGTCAAATATATAAATGAATGGATTTATTTACTTGAAGAGTTGAGATCGCCAGAAGAAGGGTACTCTAAATAAAATTACTAGGTAAAATGGCAAGGATTGTTGCTGTTCCTGTATCCCTCTTAATATAATATTAATTTCACAACTAACACATGGATACACCCTCTTTATAATATTAATGCATTACAGGCAAGGCCCCCTTGGCTAGAACACCTAATTAGTTTCATTCCCAGAGACTACCACTATTACCAGTTTGGTATGTGTTCTTCCAGACCTTGGCTTTTGCACCTTAGCATATATATAATTATCAGAAAATATATAGGACAGTTGTGTGTATGTATATTTAACTTGTTTAAATAATGGCATACTCTCTTGATTTTTTTGTTTTGAAATTTTCTTTTTTCACTCAATAATATGTTTTAAGATCTTTCCATGTGGGCATAGTTGGATTTACTACATTATTTCTGACTGCATACATGTTATTCCAAGTAGCACATCATACCACATTTTACCTGTTTCCTATTTAAAGATTTAGATTGCTTTTAAGTTTTCAAAGATTTAAGTAAGGAAAAATGCAATGAACATTTTTAGACACACATCCTTATGTATGTTGATTAGTCTTTTTATACCTAGTCTTTTATACCTGTCATTCCCTTTCTAGTTCTAATTTAAGAAAATAGTGGGAAGGGGGATGCCTGGGTGGCTCAGTCTGTTGGGCGTCTGCCTTCGGCTCGGGTCATGGTCCCAGTGTCCTCGAATAGAGTCCCATATCTGGCTCCTTGCTCAGTGGAGAGCCTGGTTCTCCCTCTGCCCCTCTCCTGGCTCGTGCTCTCTTTTTCTCTCTGATAAAGAAATAAAATCTTAGAAAAAAAAAGAAAAGAAAGAAAACAGTGGGAAGGAGGGCATGACAACCTCAATTAAGTTCATTTAGGCTTAATCTAATCTCAATTAGGTCTTCCTTTCAGAGAACATTTCGCTCTAGGTTTATTTGTTTCTTCATTTACCATTCAAATTCCAATTGAGCACATACTATATGTTAAGTATATATTGAGCCTGGGGAAATACTAAGGAACAATCATGGTTTCTTTGTTTACGAAGCTTAGTTACAGGGAAATAACTGTGAGTGGCTCAAACCCCAATATTCCTGACGGTATTTCTCATTGTAGTATTGTTAACTTTTGTAAACTTTTTTTTTTTTACTTTTTTCCAAGAGAAGACTCAATGCCCAATATTCTTTCACCATTAGCAGAATTGCCCTTCTTTTGTTTGTGGCCCAAGGTTGTTCAGATTATGTATGTAGAGATGAATCTTTTTTTTTTAAGATTTTATGTATTTGAGAGAGAGAGAGAGAGCGCAAGTGAGTGGGAGGGAACAGTAGAGAGAATCAGAAGCCAACTGCGCACTGAGCACAGAGCCTGATGTGGGGCTTGATGCCACAACCGTGAGATCATGACCTAAGCCAAAACCAAGACTAGGACGCTTAACAGAGTGAGCCCTCCATGCACCCCTGTAGAGGTAAATCCTTTGTTAGAAGCTATGTATCCAGCTATTGTGAATCTACAAAATAAAAGGAGGAGTAGTTAATTATGTCATGATTCTACCCTGTGTCCTTACAGGATCACTATCCTCCCTGCTAATCATGAATAAGGTAGGTCATCACTTGCTGATTTTAGGCTCCTGCTAATGTAGTGGCTGAGTGAAATGTGGGCTGTGTAAGGCTTAGTAGTGAAAACATGCTTGAGAATATGTAGAGAAAGGACTCAACCCCAATAGGACTCAAAGATCTTCCTAAAACTTCAGAGGGAATATTCTGTGCCTAGAAAGACTTAATCTAACATTTAGTCCCACTAATGTTTATTGAGCGCCATCTTGTATAACAGAATATGGCAAGAAGCTACAACTCAAATCAGATTTACAAGTGGTGTTAATGAGAGGCAGAAAGCAAACAGATCCAAACGGGTATGAAGACAACAAGAACAAAATATCTACTATCACCATTTATTACCAGGAACTCTGATAAGAGTTTTATCTGCACTTACCTCTATAATTTTTATGGTAACCTTTTAAGGTAGATATTGATATTTCAATTTTAGAGATGAGAAAAATGACCTTGAGAAAGCTTAAAAACTTATTAAAGGATATACAGCTACTAAATGGCTAAGATAGGCTTTTAACACAGGTTTCTATGGTTGCTTTGCCTGATGACTTCATCTGTCATTGCCAGTGAGGCTGAAAATCCACTATTATTGGTGCCACTACCAGAAGACCGGGCTCATTGGATAACCTCGTGGACAATTTCTTGTTTTCATAGTACTGGGCCTTCCTAAATCTCTGGCCCCACATAGGATGTGGAAGAAAGGATTTAGGGGCCTGTCTGTAATCTTCATGAATGTATCAGTTCTTAATCTACCCTATGTTAAATATCACAAAGTGAATAAAATCACCTTTTGAATTTAGAAACAAATATGTTTACTTGATATGTCTAAGATAAAATTTGTTCTTTTGGCAACCTTCACTTCTCATGCATCAGTCATCAGAAGAATACAAGTGTTAGTATCTAATATTTTTGTTTCCATTCCAAAAGAAAAAAAGGCTCTAATTCTTGACACTAATCTGGAAGACTATGATTTTTGCAACAGAGTGAACTTGTTAAAAGCACAGGTTTTGGGATCACACAAACTTAGGTTTGCATTCTGTCTCTTCCATGAGTTCTGTGAGTTAGCACAAATAACATAACCTCCTCAAAACTTTTTTATATATACAAAGATTTTATTTATTTATTTATTTGAGAGAGAGAGAGTGAGAGAGAGAGAGCACAAGAAGGGGGGAGGGTCAGAGGGAGAAGCAGATTCCCTCCTGAACAGGGAGCCTGGTGCAGGACTCAATCCTGGGACTCCAGGATCATGAACTGAGCCAAAGGCAGACACTTAACTGACAGAGCCACCTTGGTGCTCCTAACTTCTCCAAGTCTTAATTTCCTCATTGCAAAATGTGATGATAGTAAAGTCTATATCATAGACTGTTGTGAGGATTAAATGAGGTAGAGCCCCTGGCAAGAAGCATATGCTCAGTACATGTTAGCCATTATTACCATTACTTAAGAAATTAACTAAAGGTTAGTGTTTCTCAAAATACAATTGCTAGAATACCTGCATTAGCATCACCTAGAATGTTTGTTTAAAATATTAGGTTCTTGTGGAAAAAAGACAGTCTCTTCAATAAATGGTGCTGGGAAAATTGGACGGCTACATGCAAAAGAATGAAACTTGACCACTCTCTCACACCATACACAAAGATAAACTCCAAATGGATGAAAGACCTGGATGTGAGACAGGAATCCCTCAAAATCCTAGAGGAGAACATAGGCAGCAACTTCTTTGACATTGGCCACAGCAACTTTTTGCATGACACATCTCCAAAGGCAAGAGAAACAGAAGATAAAATGAACTTGTGGGACTTCATCAAGATAAAAAGCTTCTGCACAACCAAGGAAACAGCCAAAAAAACTAAGAGGCAGCCCAAGGAATGGGAGAAGATAAAAGACTGGTATCCAAGATCTACAAAGAACTTCTCAAACTCAACACACAAGAAACAAATAAACAAATCAAAAAATGGGCAGAAGATATGAACAGACACTTTTCCAGTGAACACATACAAATGGCTAACAGACACATGAAAAAATGTTCAAAATCATTAGCCATCAGGGATATTCAAATCAAAACCACATTGAGATACCACCTTACGCCAGTTAGAATGGCAAAAATTGACAAGGCCAGAAACAACAAATGTTGGAGAGGATGTGGAGAAAGGGGATCCCTCCTACATTGTTGATGGGAATGCAATTTGGTACAGCCACTTTGGAAAACAACGTGGAGGTCCCTTAAGAGTTAAAAGTTGAGCTACCTTACTATCCAGTCATTACACTACTGGGTGTTTATCCCAAAGATACAGATGTAGTGAAGAGAAGGGCCATATGCACCCCAATATTCATAGAAACATTGTCCACAATAGCTAAATCGTGGAAGGAGCCAAGATGCCCTTCAACAGATGACTGGATTAAGAAGATGTGGTCCATATTTACAATGGAATATTACTCAGCCTTCAAAAAGAATGATTTCTCAACATTTGCTGTAACATGGCTGGGACTGGAGGAGATAATGCTAAGTGAAATAAGTTAAGCAGAGAATGACAATTATCATATGGTTTCACTCATTTATGGAACATAAGAAGTAGGAAGATTGGTAGGAGAAGAAAGGGAAGAAGAAAGGGGGGGTAAACAGAAGGGGGAATGAACCATGAAAGACTATGGACTCTGGGAAACAAGCTGAGGGCTTCAGAGGGGAGGGGCCGTGGGGAATGGGATAGGCTGGCGATGGGTATTAAGGAGGGCACATATTGCATGGTGANACAGAAGGGGGAATGAACCATGAAAGACTATGGACTCTGGGAAACAAACTGAGGGCTTCAGAGGGGAGGGGGCGTGGGGAATGGGATAGGCTGGCGATGGGTATTAAGGAGGGCACATATTGCATGGTGAGCTAGGTGTTGTACACAGGTAATGAATCATGGAACTTTACATCAAAAACTAGGGATGTACTGTATGGTGACTAACATAATATAATAAATAATATTATAAAAAAATAAAGATCCTTAACTTAAAAAAAATATTAGGTTCCTGGATGCCAGTCAGATCTCTTGATTCAGAATTTCTTTGGGGAGGATGTTGAGCATAGAATTTGCACACTAGCACTCATTCGTAGAGCTCACACACACTAAAGTTTGAGAACCACCACCTTAGAAAGAGTGTGTGTGTGTGGGGGAATTGCTTTACACTCTGGTTCAGCCACATTGATGAGTGACTGCCATATTCCAGGACCTGCCTTAGGAACAAGGGAAGTGAATAAGATGGTCCATTTTCAGAATCAGAATGCAAAAGCTCTTGTTTCTGTACCAGGTACACTTGTCACTCAGAACGATGAACTGAAGAGAAAATGAAGATAATTCTGTATTCATGCTATATTGGAAATTTTATGGAAATCCACAAATCCTCCATATCCATCTTCAAGTGACATACGGATGCTAAGTTTAAATGCTTCCCCATTCCTTTTTTGTTCTGGCATGGACTGACCTGTATGGAGAGGTAATTATCTTCTGCTTGGTAGATTGCGAAAAATCAGGGTAGAATGATTTTTGCCTCTTTTTAGAAATGGATTTTTAGAGAAATGTTTTCCATTTCTGTATGAAGGAGACTGATGTAGGATAGGTAAAGCAACTCTTTGGCTTCAAGGCTTAGTACAGTCTATTCCAATCATAGGAATCTCCAGAATTTAAATTGCTTTTGAAATTGGACTTTAAGGCATGTTTCTTTCCTAGGAGTTCATGATTTTTTCAAGTTTAAAAAGATCAGTTTATGTTTGAGTCTTTTTCCTTTAGTGGAGACACAGTAAATATAATACAGTTTTATAATTTATAACAATCACTTGACATGTCCATAAATGTCAACAATTTGTGCATTTTCAGAGAAGGCAAGGTTCAGATTCCATATGAACAAGATGCATCTAATTCTTTTTAAGTTTTTATTTAAATTCCAGTTAACATACAGTGTAATATTAGCTTCAGATGTAAAATATAGTCATTCAACAATTCCATACAGCACACAGTGCTCATCACAATGCCCTCTTTAATCCCTGTCACCTATTTCACCCATCCCCCCACCCACCTCCCTTCTGGCAACTATCACTTTGTTCTCTATAGTTGAGAGTCTGTTTCTTGGTTTTTCTCTTGCTCTCTATTTTCCCTTGCTCATTTGTTTTGTTTCTTAAATTCCACATATGAGTGAAATCATACAGTATTTATCTTTCTCTGACTGACATATTTCACTTAGCCTCATACTCTTTAGCTCCATCCAAGTCATTTCAAATAACAATATTTCATTCTTTTTATGGCTGAGTAATATTCCATTGTATGTTTCTTTATCCATTTAGTAGTTAATGGACATTTGGGTTGTTTCCATAATTTGGCTATTGTAGATAATGCTGCCATAAACATTTTGATGCATGTATTTCTTTGAAAAGTATTTTTGTGTTCTTTGGGTAAATTCCTAGTAATGCAATTGCTGGATTGTAGAGCAGTTCTATTTTTAACTCTTTGAGGAAGCTCCATACTGTTTTTCTGAGTGGCTGTACCAGTTTGTATTCCCAGTGCATGAGGTTTCCCCTTTCTCCACATCCTTGCCAGCACCTGTTGTTTCTTATGTTGTTGATTTTCACCATTCTGACAGGCGTAAGGTGATGTTTCACTGTAGTTTAGATTTGTATTTCCCTGAAGATCAGTGATGTTGAGTAGCTTTTCATGTATCTGTTGACTATTTGTATATCTTCTTTAGAAAAAATGTCTGTTCATGTATTCTGCCCATTTTTTATTTGGATGATTTATTTTTTTGGGTATGGAGTTTTATAAGTTCTTTATGTGTTTTGGATACTAACCCTTTATTGGCTATGTCTTTTGCAAATATCTTCTCCCATTCTGTAGGTTACCTTTTAGTTTTATTGATTGTTTCCTTCACTCGGCAGAAGCTTTTTATTTTGATGAAGTTCCATAGTTTAAATTTGTTTTTGTTTCCCTTGCCTCAGGAGGTATATCTAGAATGAAGTTGCTATAGCTGACGTCAAAGAGATTATTGCTTGCATTCTCTTCTAAGATTTTGTTAGTTTCCTATGTCACAAATTTGGTCTTTAATCCATTTTGAATGTATTGTTGTGTATGGTACAAGAAAGTGGTCCAGTTTCATTCTTTTACATGTTGCTGTCCAGTTTTCCCAACGCCATTTGTTGAAGAGACTGTCTTTTTCCCATTGGATATTCTTTCCTGCTTTGTCAAAGATTAATTGACCATATAATTGTGGGTCCATTTCTGGGTTTTCTATTCCATTGATCTATGTGCCTATTTTTGTACCCATTCCATATTGCTTTGTAATATAACTTGGAGTCCAGAATTGTAATGCCTCTAGCTTTGTTTTTCTTTTTCAAGTTTGCTTGGGCTATTCAGGGTCTTTTGTGGTTCTATACAAATTTTAGGATTGTTTGTTCTAGCTCTATGAAAAATGCTGTTGGTATTTTGACAGGCATTGCATTAGTGTGTAAATTCCTTTGAGTAGTTTAGACATTTTAACAATATCTGTTCTTCCAGTCCATTAGCATGCAATGTCTTTTCATTTCTTTGTGTCATCTTGAATTTCTTTCATCAGTGTTTTATAGTTTTCAGAGTACAGGTCTTTCACCTCTTTGGTTAGGTTTATTCCTAGGTATCTTAGTGTTTTTGGTGCAATAGTAAATAGGATTGACTTCTTAATTCCTCTTTCTGCTGCTTCATTATTGGTGTATAGAAATGCAACAGATTTCTGTACATTGATTTTGTATCCTGCAAATTCGTTTACTGATTTCTTTTATCAATTGTAGCAGGTTTTTGGTGGAGTCTTTGGGTTTTCTGTATGGAGTATCATGCCTTGCAAATAGTGGAAGTTTTACTTCTCCCTTGCGTATTTGGATGGCTTTCATTTATTTTTGTTATCTGATTGCTGAGGCTAGGACTTCCAGTTCTATGTTAATTAACAGTGGTGAGAGTGGACATCCCTCTCTTGTTCCTGACTGTAGAAGAAAAATTCTCAGTTTTTCTACATTGAGGATGATGTTAACCATGGGTTTTCATATCTGGCCTTTATCATATTGAGGTATGTGCACTTTGTTGAGGGCTTTTATCATGAATGGATTTTGTACATTGTCAAATGCTTTTTCTGACGATGTATCTAATTCTTATGGTGCCTATCATCTTGTCACTGTCCAATAAGAGTTAACATTCATTTACCATGTTATTATCTATAAAGCGATTTTGCACACACCACATTTGGTCAACTAAATAGTTCTTTTAGCTGATTCAAAGTCAAGTTTGCTTTACCTTTGGGACATTTTGCCTTACCTATTTGGAGTCAACCTGTGAAACCAGGGTAATCCCCATCCCAGTGCCTGCCATTCTACTAATGTGCAGTTTTTCTGTTATATATCTGCGTTGGGCTGCCATGAACTGACCAGTAAGGTTTAGTGTCCAAGCCTGGAAACCTGGTACTAGAATAGATGAAGATAAGAATAGAGCAGGTTCCTGCCCTTAATAGCTAATGTGCTAGTGTTCTGAGAGCTTGATATAGTTTAACTCATTTAATATTTAAAATGACTCTATTCATTATTATGGCCATTTTATAAATGAAGAAACAGAGTCAGAGGGCTCAGGCAATTTTCCTACTATCACACAGAAAAAAACCAAAAACTGGTGCTAGGATTTGATCTCAGACAGACTGGCTCCAAGGTCCATGTTCTAAACTGTTATTTGTAGTCTTCTCCAAATTGGTTTTGAATAGGAAGACAATGTCACAGAAGCCTAAATACCAACATGAAAGTAAGAAATGGTGACAGTATTTTAGTCCCTACACATAGCTATGGGACCTTTGGCAAATAACCCCTATTTTCTCATCTACAAAATATTGATAATCATACCTATCCCACAGGTTTTATTTTTAGATGGAAAAATGGGTGGGATGCTGGAGAATAACAGGCACAAAAATCAGGAAAGCAGAAATGTTTATAGAGTAATTTGAGAGGGATCTAATCATCTATCTAGTGGAAGAGAGAGGATCTGTATGGCAATAATGACAGATTTAAGAATGTGGTTTGGGATCACAGTAGTAGAAATCTTTTGATGAATGTACTGCTTAAGACTTTAGGGATTAGTGAATATCCTTCTTGAACTTCTTACTATTTGGAAAATCCGGGCACATTACATAACTTTCTGTGCCTCATATTTTCAATTATAAAACTAGGACTAAGTAAAATGAAATTCGTAAAAATTTAAGCCTAAGTGATACACACTTAATGGTTAATTAATGTTAAATTAATATCACTACCAGTGGTAGTAGTATTCAACAGGAAAAATATCTATCATCTATCTATCTATCATCTATCATCTATCTATCTATCTATCTATCTATCTATCTATCTATCTATCTATCATCTATCTATCTATCTATCATCTATCATCATCATCTATCATCTATCATCATCTATCTATCATCTGTCTATCTATCTATCCATCCCTACCTCTGTGGGAGTTAAATAATAAAAATGTTGTTTTTGAATGAACTGTTATCAGCCTACAAGAAACCATGGCTGAAGATAGACATTGGAAGACAGATACTGTAAGTGATAATTGAAGTTATAATTATGAATGGATTCTTACTAATCAATCAAAATATTTAACTTTTTAATAGTCTCAAAAGAAAAATGATAGTTACATTTTTGCTAAGTTCTGTGATAATAGTGGATTGCTGTTTAGGTACCATATTCTCAAAGAGTGACAAGTGACAAATTGGGGTATATCATGGAGACTGATGACTAGAAAATGGGACCTAGGTCCCATGAGGAAAAGGAAGACACAGAATGAATGTGAGTGTTTATTCCGGAGAAGATATGAATGCATTTATGACTGTCATGTGGAAGAGGAGGTAGATTTATTCTGCATATTCTAGAGGATAAAAGGATAGAATAAACTTGTGTGTTTTCAGTATGAATAACAACTTCTTTAATAAAATTGTGAGCTCTTCTTAACTGATCACATTCTAGGAGGGTTGGAATGTATACCTCTTAAAATACTGGAGAGAGGAGTCTCACTTTGTGGATAGGACTGAGTGATTTCTAAGAACCCTACAAACCCTAAATATTATGATCAGGTTAGCTTTTAGGCTTATTGCATAGAACAAAGTGAGGGAGAAAGAATGCCTAAAGTAACTACACAAGTTTTTGAGTAAGAAGGAGAAAGTGGGAGAATGATATTCATTTTCAGTTGAGATGCTGTGACTGGAGTTGTTTCAATGAGCCAGGAGGGAAAAAAATGGTGAGGAAATGCATGAAGAACCATAGGGTATTCATGAACACTTTCAGAAATTAAAAAGGTGGTGATTGGGAGGGAAGAGGCATTATTCACAAGCATGAATTGGCGATAACTTTAGCCTAGGTTGTTGTCCAGTGACAGCAGAAGTGGGAGTCAGGATAAGGCTATTCTGTCATGAGGCTAGTAGAGGGGGGAATATCCAGAAGAATTTCATGATAGGTTATCACTGTTCCTAACTTGGAGACAACCTGTGGTAAAGGTAGCATAACAAGGTAAAGAACCACCCCCTGCCCACCCGACCTAATTTATTCAATAACTGCCAAAATGCCAAACATTACAAGCTAGATTCTCTTTGTCTCTCACTCTATATATTGATACATGTGTATTTATAGAGACATATTTTAATTTGTCTATATATGTTAGTTTATGCATATATATGTATGTGTGAGTATATGTATATCAGCTTATTTAATCCTAATATAAATTCTGAGAAAAGAATATTGCCTGTATTTTACAGATTAGGAAACCGAAGCTCTCTAGAGTAGTCATTGCTCAGATTCTCATAAGCTAATAAGTAGATGCTGGTGGTATTCGGATGTCTGCTAATGCCAAAATAGTGTTTTCTTCATAGAAAACTGGATATTTAGATTGCGAAATCTAGTTTAAAATCCTGAATTTACCTCTGCATAGTGTGCAACTTTGGGCAAGTCATTAAACTAACTGGATCTCTTTATCCTTCTCTGTGAAATGATGAAGAGACACTTATCCTGCCTGTAGATTTCTATGTAAGTAGAGATAAGAGGTTCCAAAACCTGGAGCCATCAAGGGGTTTTAAACAAGGGAAATTCATGGTTAAATTTGCATTTTTTACAAAGATCTGGTAGGTACTGTGCAAGATATATTTGAGGTAGACTAATATAGCTCCAGAGAGAGCCCTTAAGAAACAATGTTTTTGCTAATAAATGGTATACTATCTTAGGGTAGCAGAATAAGGGATACACAGTAGTGGATATATGTAAAAAAATACTTAGTACAGTGTTTCCTTACTATTTTTTCATTATTACCCACCCCCCAACACACACACATGTGCACATAACACCACCTAGGAGACCAGGAGACTTTTTACACATTTTGTCCTAAGCAACTTCTGCCTGGAAAAATTTGAATACCACAGATATACTGCAAGTCAATTTATGTACAGTATATATATATATATATATATGTATATATATATATATATCTGTGTTTTATACATAAAATATTTTTTCACCTTCTCTATTAGTTGGGGGTGGGGAGAGAGAGATTTATTTTAAGGAACTGGCTCACAAGTTTGTGGGGGCTGGCAAGTCTGAAATTTGTAGGACAGGCTGGCAGGATGGAGGCTCAAGCAGAATTTCTAAGTTGCAGTCTTGAGGCAGATTTCCTTCTTCAGCTTCTTCTCTCTGCTTTTAAGGGCTTCAACTGATTGGATGAATCCTACACATTATGGAGGGTAATCTGTTTTACTTACAGTCAACTGATTTTTTAATCATTAAAAAAATACCTTTATAGCTACATGTAGACTAGGGTTTGACCAAACAACTGAACATCATAGCCTAGCCACGTTGACACATAGAATTAACCGTCACTCCCCCTTTTGCAAAATAACTGATTTTCACTCCCCTGGGGGTGATACCACTTCTGTTGATATCATAGCATGATATCTGTGTATTAAAATAGGAGATAAAATAACATGATGTACTGTATGTGGTTGGAATATATGAGGCAAAGGATAGAGAGGTGCTGAAGGTGATTTACAGATTTCTAATATGAACAAGTGAGCAGATGGTGGTGCCATTCACTGAGACAGGAAAAGCAGAAATGAAGAGTAAATTTGATGTGGAATATGAAGGGATTTATATACAATCATGTATGCTTTTTACAGTGATATTTCAGCAAAGGTGATATTCACCTTTGAATGATCAAAGGTCTTTCTAAATACTTGTATCTGAAATTGAATACAATTAGAAAATCTTTTGGAAAGATAAAATGCTTTTTATTTAAGCTCAGTGATAGCATGATTTCCTCACTTTTAGTATTCAGGCCTGAAGGACTTTCTGGAAATATTTGGTATCATTTTCTTGGTTGTGCTATATTCCTACTACTTAGATACATTGTAAAAGAATATGGTATGAAAAGAATAAAGTGTTAATTGTGTGACAGACACTTAGTTTCTTCCTTGTGTTTGTCTTGTTAACAGACATACACATGGGCTTAGTCACTGTCTGACTTCTTTCTGTATTTTTATTTTACCTTTCGTCTCAACTAAATTGTGGGCTCATGAAGGAAAAGAATAATGGGAATTGGGTCAACAAATATTAAGGGTCTGGGGCGCCTGGGTGGCTCAGTCGTTAAGCGTCTGCCTTCGGCTCAGGGCGTGGTCCCGGCGTTCTGGGATAGAGCCCCACATCAGGCTCCTCGGCTGGGAGCTTGCTTCTTCCTCTCCCACTCCCCCTGCTTGTGTTCCCTCTCTCACTGGCTGTCTCTCTCTCTCTCTCAAATGAATAAATAAAATCTTTTAAAAAACCCCAAATATTAAGGGTCTAAAATCATCTTATTTGTTCCCACAGAACCAAGATGAGTGCTTTGCACATCATAGGTGGTTAATAAATGTCAAATATTTGTTGAAGTGAATGTTGTGATACAATTCATTATAAATTTGTCTACAAATACCACAAATCATTGCTTCTTATTAAATCACTTTTCACAGATTTATGAAGCAGTGGGGATTATTTCCATTCCACAGCCTAGATTTTGTATTTCATTCAAGAAAAGAATGGGAAAAGCTCATTTAACTGCTTCAGTTAGAGGGACATACAGCCTGTTGGTACTAAAGTTGGTTCTTTATAACTTTAAACAATTTTGTTTTGTAGAAACAGATTTCCTAAGCTGATAATCGTATGTCTTTAAAAATTCTCTTAGTCATAAGGTCTACCATTTTTCATTGTGATTGCCTCATTATGTATGGATTCCATATTGACTTTTTAAGAGTTACACAAAGTACATATCAACTTCATGTAAATTTACTGCTCCATCGCTTGATTGTGGGAAAATAGAAAATAGGTGCATATTTTGTAATAATACTAAGAACTATAAGCAGTAGCTAGAGGAAAATTTGGGATTAATCATTGTCATAACCCAGGTTCCCCAGAAAATTCTCTAAAAAAACTCCGAGATTTATATGCAAGTATTTATTAGGGAATGCTTTAGGAACTACTCCTGGGAGGGGTGAGTGACCCAGAATTAGTCAAAGGGAGTTGAACCGAATTCCAGTTATAACAGAGGCCTCAGATGATCCTATAGGGAGCTCTGGAGCTGGAATGGTCCTTCAGAGTTGTTCTTATTTGAAGCAAGGTTTGCTGGGTCTTTGTACCACCACATCAGTGAGTCACTGGATGCAAGTTGCCCAAGGGAGGGGAAATAATTTTGGGCAAGGCAGCTTTCTGGAGAGTGGCACAGCTGTGAACCTTAGCAGCTAACACTCCTATCAAGTGGGGGAATGAGTATGTTGATCCTGAATTGAGGATTGCATACATCCATGCTTAATATAAGATTTGTTTAGATTTTGTTTAGTTATCACTATTTTAGTACTTTAGCACTACATTTAGAATTTTCAATCCTTAATGACTAGATGCCTTGACTAAAATGCTTATTAAATTAATTTAATTAAACTAAATATAAGTGCATTTCATGATTTGTTATTACAATTCTATCCTTGCTCCCATCCCTGCTGGCAGAGTCATTTAAAAATGTATTTTAAACTGTTGTATACTGCTGTAAGCCTATTATTACAGTTCTTTTTCTGTTATATTGATTATGCACTTCAGAAGCCGCAACTTAGTTGTGGTGAGAGAACCAGCTCTTTCAAACTTCTGGTTTCAAATGCTTCAAAGACAGATCCATGTATGATGCCCTTTTTAATATACTAGATCTGCCTCTTCAATTTTAGTGATAGATAACTTTTAAAGCATTCATTTCTATTACCTTGTTAGATCTCTGTGAGGTAATGGTTAAGATCATGGATTTGCATATAAAACAAATATGATTTAAGTCTTTCTTTGCCCCTAGCAAGCTGTATGAACTTGGGTAAGAATTAATTTTCTCTGAATCTGTTTTCACTTGGTCTCTGATATTATTTGTAGAGATAAAATAGTTAACACGATGTTTAGGACATAATAGGTACCTGTTATTATTATCTTCTCAATAAACCCGAGTGGGAATCACTAGCCCTTTAAACAGATGCATGCTTAAAGGTAGAAAATACTATTTAAATACAAGATTCTTTTATGTAGAATATTATAGCTGGAATACAATAATCAAACACTACTTAAACCTAAGTTATCTCCCACATTTTTTAATTGTTACATTGGTAAAGATTTTCAACCATAAATAATGAATTTACCTTCTTTCATGGCATAAAAAAGCTTCATCCTATTTTCTGAATTGCTCAAAGAGTATTGTAACTACAGAGTCTGAATTCTGTTTAATTTCAGATAACCAAAGTGAAAAAGGCACAATTTCATGTTTCATCAGTGTAATAATGGGAAATTCCTGCCCACTTAGTGTATTATAACTTCCAAAGTGACCCCTCTTTTTGCAAGATATGTTCGTCTTCAATCATCTGGTTAGACTAACCTCAAACCCTGCAGCTGAGTCATCCAAGTATTGGATGTGCTGAAATGGGCTGAGGGAAATTCCCAGAGTCACGTGATATATTAGGAGCAGAGTGCCTGAAGTATTAGAGCAATTGCCTGAGAAAGAGATTATAAAATGAAATGAATTGACACGACACTCAGAGAGCAAACTGTTGGAAAGTTAATGGGGTCAATGCCTAGTTATATGCTTTAGACTTTATAACATTTTTATCCAATAAAACAAAAATGAAAAAAATATGGTATAGAAATGTGAGATAACTTAGTGATAGAATTGTAACTCACAATTGTTTGGGATTTGATCAAGAGGACTCATTTTAGTGAGATTTGAAATTACATATGTTCCTAGGAAGGACAAAAAGTAGAATATTTATATCTCAATCATCGGTTTTTCCTTTGGGAGGAAATACTAAATTTCCTCAGCTTTTACTGCTTTACTCTTTTGAGGCTTGACTGATATGCCACCCTTCAAACAATATGACAGTTGCCTTCTGAGAGATGTGTCCTGAGAAGCAGGGCATTGGTTGCTGGGGTCAAAAAACAAGTTGCTAATTTTGTTTTTATAGCTAACCTAGGCCAAGTAATATATGAACAAAAAAAACTGCCAAAAAATTCAAATCATTTATTTAGTCTTGAAAATATTTGTAGAAAAAGGATGTCATTACAGAAAGAGAAGAGTCACAATGATCTAGACAGAAATTTCAATTAAACACACACACACAGAGGCAACAAAAGCAAAATAGAAAAGTGAGATTATGATCAAGCTAAAAAGCTGCTACATAGAAAAGGAAACAACAGAGCGAGAAAGCAACTTAGAGAATGGGAGACAATATTTGCATAATATCTGACAAAGGGTTAATATCTAAAATATATAAAGAACTCCTACAATTAAGTAGCAAACAAAACAAACAAAAAATAAATAATCATTAAAAAATAGGTAAAGGACTTGGATAGATTTTTCTCCGGAGAAGACATACAGATTGATAAGTATATGAAAAGATGCTCAATATCACTAATCATCAGAAAAATACAAGTCAAAACCATAAAGAGATATTACCTTACATCTGTTAGATGGATGTTATGAAAAACAAAGCAAAAGAAAAAACCCCCAGAAAATAGCAAGTGTTGATGCAGATGTGGGAAAATAGGAACTCTTGTGCACTGTTGATGGGAATGTAAAATGGTGTCGCCACTATGGAAAACAGTATAAAGGTTCTTCAAAAAATTAAAAATAAAACAACCATATGATGCAGCAATCCCACTTCTGGGTACTTATACAAAATAATTGAAATCAGGATTTTGAAGAAATTCCTGCACCCCCATGTTCATTGCAGCATTATTTATAATAGTCAAGCAGTGGAAACAACTTAAATGTCCATGTACAGATGAATGGGTAAAGAAGTTGTGATATCTCACTATATATATATAGTGAGATATATCCATGATTTAATTGTATCCATATATCCATAATGGATTATACAATGGAATGGAATATGTACAATGGAATATATAATAGGTAATATATAATAGAATTATATATATATAGTGGAATATATGACATATGTATATAAATATATATAATGAAATATTACTCAGCCATAAAAAAGAATGAAGTTTTGCCATTTGCAGCAACATGGATGGAGCTAGAGAGTATAATGCTAAGCAAAATAAGTCAGTCAGAGAAAGACAAATACCATTTGATTTCGCTCATATATGGAATTTAAAAAACAAGACAGATGAATGCAGGGGGGAAGAAAAGAGAGAGGCAAACCATAAAACAGACTCTTTTTTTTTTTTTTTAAAGATTTTGTTTATTTATTCGACAGAGATAGAGACAGCCAGCGAGAGAGGGAACAGAAGCAGGGGGAGTGGGAGAGGAAGAAACAGGCTCATAGCGGAGGAGCCTGATGTGGAGCTCGATCCCATAACGCCAGGACCACGCCCTGAGCCGAAGGCAGACGCTTAACCACTGTGCCACCCAGGCGCCCCCATAAAACAGACTCTTAACTATAGAGAACAGACTGTGGGTTGCTGGAGGGGAAGTGGGTGGGAGAATGGGTTAGATGGGTGATGGGTATTAAGGAGGGCACTTGTGATGAACCCTGGGTATTACATGTATGTGATGAATTACTAAATTCTGTTCCTGAAACTAATATTACACTATATGTTAACTAGTAGGAATTTGAATAAAACTTGAAACAAATGAAAAAGATTATATGGTATATTCATACAATGAGATATTATTCAACTATTAAGAAGAAAGAAACTTTTTCACATGCTACAACATGGATGAACCTTGACATTACGCTAAATAAAATAGGTGAGTCACGGAAAGACAAATACCACATGATTCCACTTATATGTAGTATTTAAAGTAATCAAACTCATTAAAGCAAAAAGTAGAATGATGGTTGACAGGGACCAAGGGGAGAGGGAGATGGGGAGTTGCTGTTCAATGAGTCTAATAGTTTGAATTATGTAAGATGAAAAAGTTCTGGAGATCTTTTATACCTTATGCTTATGGTTAACAATACCGTACTCTACATACACTTAAAATTTTAAGAGTGTAGATCCCATGTCATATATTTTTACCACAGTTCTTTAAAAAATCATGTATTGGTCTACTTATTTACTTATCCATCTAGTCATATTTTTTAAATTGAATAAAATATAAATACAGAAAAGCACACTAAGGTAAGCTTGATGAATTTTCACAAAGTGAACACAGTCACTCAGATCTAGATACAAATATCAGCAAAACAGGGACCTTCATTGTGCTCCCTCTCAGTCACTAATACTCATAATGCAAAAGTAAACTTCCTCTTGACATTTGTTACTTTGGATTAGATTTGCCTGTCTGAAATTGATATAAATGAGGCCCTACAGTATGTTTTGCCTTGCTTCTTTCACTCAACACTATGTGATTCATCCTGTTGCATGCTGAAGCAATTTGTCCATTCTCACTACTATATAATAATCCATTGCACAAATATACCACACTATTTATTTACTCTCCTGTTGATGGATATTGGTTTGCTCTCCAGTTTCAGGCTATTACAACTAAGTCTGCTAGGAGCATTTTGGTAAGTTTTTGGTGTGCATTTTTGGTGTGCATTTAGTTATACATGTAGGAGTGGAATTGCTAGATCTTAGAATATGCATATGTTTATCTTAGCAGAAAATGATAAAAGAGTTTTCCAAAGCGGTTATATAAATTTATATTCCCACCAGTGATGTATGTTAGTTCCAGTTGCTCTACATTTTTTCAGTAGCTACTTTGATGGGTATGTAGTAATATTGTGGTTTTAATTTTGCTTTTCTCTGATGACTAACGAGCTTGAAACTTTTTTCATATGTTTATTGGTTTCAGTCTTCTTTCTTTTATTGATTTGATAGATTCATATGTATTTTGAATATGAATTCTATTTTGCACATATGTATAGCAAATATTTTCTCCCCTTTTTAAAAAAAATATTTATTTATTCATGTGAGACATAGAGAGAGAGAGAAGCAGAGGCAGAGGGACTCAATCCCGGAACTCTGGGATCATGACCTGAGCCACAGGCAGACACTTAACTGACTGAGCCACGCAGGTGCCCTATTTTCTCCCTTTTTTTACTTGCATTTTCCATTTTTTAATTGTACCTTTTGAACAAAATTTCTTACTTTTAATTTAGTGTAACTTATCAACCTTTTTTTTTTAATAAAACCATAAAGTTTTTCTGTGTCCTTTTTAGGAAATCTATGCCTACCTCATGGTCATTAAAATATTTTTGTATGTTCTAGAATTTTTCACATTTAAATCTATATTGGACTTGGAGTTGGTTTGTGAATGGTGTCAGGTGGAGGGTCACAATTCAATTTTCCCCATACCATGGATATACAATTGACTATTTATTGATAATACTGTATATTCCCTCACTGAATTGCAGAGGGCCTTTGATGTATATTAAGTAACAATCTTTAAGTGAGTCTATTTCTAGACTGTTCTATATTCTTGGTCTAATTGTCTATCCTTATGCAATTAGAACCTTCTCTTAATTACTGTATATAATAAGTTTTAATATCTGGTTGTATATGCCTTTAAGCTTTTTTTTTGTTGTTGTTCACAGTTTTCTTAGCAAATCTTGGCTATTACATTTTTATATACATTTCAGAATCAATTTGGCAATTTCTACAAAAATTCTTGCTGAGATTTTAATTGTGAATTGATTAAATCTGTGAAACAACTTGGGAAGAATTTACATATTTAAAACTTTGACCTTATAATTCATCCACATGATATACATATACACATATACTTTCTTCATTTATTTAGGCTTTCATTAATTTCTTTCAGTAATATATTCTAATCCTCTGTGTAGAGGTCTTGAATATCTTTCGTTACATTTATTCATTGAGATATGATACATTTTGATGCTATTGCAAATAGCAGCATTTTTAAATTATATTTTAAATTGTTAGTGATATACTTAAAGAAAGACATTTCATTTTGTATATTAACTTTGTATTTAGAGAACTTGCTAAATTTGCTTATATTTGTAATATTTTATCAATAGATTTTTAGATTATGTACATAATCCAGTTACCTGAGAAAAGTGATGGTTTTATTTCCTCTGTTTCATTTTCTTAATTTTCATATCTTTTCATATTGTACTCACTAAAACCTCCAGTACAATACTTCATAGAAATGATGATAGCTGACATTCGAATCTTAAGGGAGAATATTTCAATATTTCACATTAGTATAATGCCTTTAAAATGTTTTCAGACTAAGGTTATTCATTTCTATTCCTGGCTTGCTAAGATTTTTTAAAATGTGAATGAGTACTGAATTTTATAAAATTACATTTTCCACATCCATTGAAGCGATCAACTGAATTTTTTTTCTTTTTTTCTGTTAATATACTGAATTGCACTGGTTGATTTTTGAAAGTTAAAGCAGCTTTCATTTCTTAAATAAACCCAACTTGGCCATGAAATGTTATTCTTTTCATGTGTGGCTGTTTTGGGTTTTCTTCTTTATGTTTTTTTTCTTCCATGCTAATGAGAAAAACTGGCTTCTAATTTTTTCTCTTTTGTGATTTTTTTGTCATTTTGGTATCAATGTTATGTTGGCCTCAAAGTAAGTTAGGAAATTTTTTTATCATCTTCTGTTCTCTAGAAATTGATATTCATTTTTACTTAAATATTTGGAAGAATTCACCTCTGAAGTTTTTTGGGTTGGAGATCTCTTTTAAAATAATAATTCAATTAGTTTTTTTAGAGATTGCAAAACATATATTTTCTATTTATTCTTATGTAAGCTTTGGTAAGATTTTTTTCACTCTAGTATCTCTATTTCAACCAAATTTTTACCTTTAATTGCCATTATTTTGTTTATAATGTCTTCTATAAAATCTGAATATTCCACTTTTGATTTCAGATATTAATAATTTGCCTCATTTATTTTCTTTCTCTTATTTTCTTGATCAGTCATACTAGGTGGTTAAAAATTTAAAATCTTTTTTAATAACTAATTTTAGGTTTTCTTGACTTTTCTCAATTCTATATTTGTATTTTATTAGTCCCCCCCCCCTTTTTTTGCCATTATTATCTCCTTCCTTGAACTTTATTTGGGTTTTATTTCCTTTGTCTTTCTAGCTTCCTGAAATGGAAAATTTGATTTTTAGACTCTTAAAAAATATATGTATTTAAAGCTATAAACTTTCTGCTAAAAACTACTTAGAGTAATAATAATTTTTTTGTATGACCAATATTCATTTAGATTTACCCACACATTTACTCTCTTTTTTGTTTTTTCTTCTTTTCTGCATTCCTATTCTTCTTTCTAGAATTATTTGTCTTCTAACTGAAGAACTTTCCTTTAATATAGATTTGTTGATAGATTCAGTCATCATTCACTGAAGATATCTTTATTTTGACTAAATTTTTGAATCAAATTTTCACTAAATATAAAATTAATGTTTGTCAGTTAATACTTTGAAGACATCTGTGACTTCAATAATTTTTGTTAGAAATGAGTTATGAGTCTTGTTGTTCATTTGTAATTGATGGATGCTTTTAAGATTTTCTCTTTGTCATTGCTTATCAGCAGTTTGATTATTATATGCCATGGTGTGTTTTCTTTGTACTTACCCTACTCGGAATTGATAGTACTTTTTGAACCTGTGGCTTTCTGTCTTCTGTTGGCTTTGGAAATATATTATTACATATCATATAATGCTTCTGCCACATTTTCTGACCCAATTCTGGGAGTCCATTGACACACACTTGTGCTTTTTTTTTTTCCCTATGATCTGTCTTTTATAGCATTTAAAAATAATTTTTAATCTCTTTTCTTTCAGTGCTTCATTTTAGATTTATTTATTAACTTTCCTTCCCGTACANTCCCTATGATCTGTCTTTTATAGCATTTAAAAAATAATTTTTAATCTCTTTTCTTTCAGTGCTTCATTTTAGATTTATTTATTAACTTTCCTTCCCGTACACTAACTGTCTCTTCTGCTGAGTCATATTCATTTTTAAACCCACCTATTGAATTGCTAATTTTACTTATTGAATTTTTTTAGTTTATGAATTTCCATTGACCCTTTCTGGTAAATCTAGGACTCTGGTATCTCTTCATGTTTTAAAATTAACATTTAAAACAAACTTTCTATTGAAGTACAACAAAGATACAGAAAAGTACCCATTTTAAGGGTTCCATTCATTTTCTTAAACATATCAATCATGGTTATTTTAAGGCCTGTGTCTAATAATGCCAGTACCTGAATGAACGTGGGTCTGTTGTTGTTGTTGTTCTTCTTCTTCTTAAGATTTTCTTTTTAAGTAATGTCTACACCCAGGGATTCAAACTCACAACCCCGAGATCAAGAGTCATAGGCTCTACTGACTGAGCCAGCCAGGCACCCCACAGTGGGTCTGTTCAATTTTTTATTTTTTCTTTTATTCTTATTTTTTTGGCAAGCTGTAAGTTTTTATTGAATGACAGCTATTATATATGAAAAATCGTAGGTAATCTGAAAAACATCATCTTTCCTTAGAGAGTGTTTACTTTTTCTTCTAGCATGCAGAAAGATTAGGGGTCTATCACTTTAATCCAGTTATAGGCTGGGCTGAATTGAAGACAGTTTTAGTTTTTATGATGGTGGTTTATTTCTGGTTTGCCCCTATCCTTATACCTAATCTTAACCCCAACCCTAACCCTAACCTTGAGATGTTTATGAGGGTATTTCCTCATTGGTGAGCCTGAACCCCAATTTTTATCTCTCCAGCGTCATGTGATTATTAAATGTTCTGCTTTGGTTCTCAGAGGCTTCGCTCTTCTCAGCTTCCTGGTCTCTGTCCCTGCTCTGCTGATTACTTGAATAGTGCCTTCAGAGAAAAAATAGCACATAGCGATGGTCTCACTTCTTTGTAGTTTACTTCACTGCAAATTCTTGAATCCTCAAGTTCTAGCTTTCCTTTCAATTCTGAACTCCAGTTTTTGTTTCTAAGTCCCTTGAGACTGCCAAGAGCTTTACTCAGCAGCTGTTTTCTGCTCAGCTTTCTGTTTCAGTGCCTCAGCCTCTTGCTCTGTACCGGGTACAAATAGGAAAATGCTTTCAGGAGAAAAGAAGTGTTGAGCCCACCTCAGTGGATTTCCTTCTCAGGGATCTTGGCCTCTTAAGTCCTGGCTGTCTTGGTAGTTCTTTGATGACTTCAAACATTTCTTTGATAATCCAGCCCTTTTGAGTTTTTCTCAGCAGGAGGTTTGGAATGTTATAAACTAGTCCATCAGGAAGTTCTACCTCTCTCTGTCTCTCTTTCCTTAATTTTAAAACTCTGTATTTAGAAAGAAAATTTAGGGGTGGCTAACAGTCTCAGTCAGTAGAACATGAGACTTACGAGCTCTAGCCCCATGTTGGGGTAGAAACTAAAAAAAAATAAGAAATAAAAAAATTAGAAAGAAAATTTATAATGTAGAAAATTTGTCTTCTTGACATGATTNGTGTTGGGGTAGAAACTAAAAAAAAAAATAAGAAATAAAAAAATTAGAAAGAAAATTTATAATGTAGAAAATTTGTCTTCTTGACATGATTATGTCCATTTGAGGGTCTAGTTGATAAAATGAGAGTGTGATTTGTCCAAGTCATTAATTCATCTAATTAATGACAGAAATAGTGTTAGAACCCAGTCCATTGTTCTTTGCTTTACAAATCACTCCACTGCCAGATTTAACTTGTTTGCTTTTAATATAGTTAAGTCTTCAAATATTTGGAATCATTGAAGAAATAAATGAATTGCTCCTTTCATTAGCTAATTGATCTTTATTTTTGTTATTTTTCTCTCAGTTTTGTTCTCTAAATAATGTATATATATTTTCCCCTCCCTATTTTTTCCTTTACCTGCATCTGTCAAGTTTTAAAAGACTGGTAAGGGTAAAGTTTACATTATTTGCTAACCCATGTCTTTACTTCACTGGATTGCCCACCCTGTGAGGCAAACAGAGCAGGTATAATTATGAGCCAAATTAGTCTCAGAGAGGTGACACAATTTTCTCAAGTTAGAAGAGCCTGTACTAAAATTCAGACCTCTTGCTTGAGTGTTTTTTCCCCCACTACTAAAGCAGATGGCAACTCATTAAACCTTGTGGAAATCACGGAATGGCAGGACTGGAAGGTATCTTAATGACAATGTAGTACCATTCTGTCAATTTACAAGAGAAAACTGAGACCACAGAGGTGAAGTAACTTCCTCAAAGTCACATTGCTAGGAGCTCACTGCAGTGGTACTAGAATTCAAGCCTCAGATTTATTCCTTTACTTTTGATGGTGGGAAGAAAGCCAGACTAGAACACAGAGGACGATGTAGAGAAAAATTTACAAAGCACCAGTAGCGAAATTAATAGGGCAGAATAGCAGGTAGTTTAGAGTAATAAATAAATTGATTCAAAAAAAGCTTTACTTAGGTACAAAGCAGTAACTCTGAGCACCAAAGATAACTAAGCATTGGACCATATAGTAAAGGAAGGCTGTTGGATTTCCATTTACCTGCCCCGTCATAGGCAACTAACACAAGAGCATTTTTGAGGACCTTTCAATCTTGAGATTATTAGATCTCTCAGATTGATCATATGATAGGAAAGCTTATGAATTCCTCTCTTTTAAAACTGCTCATGGCAACACAAAGTAAAGTTCCAAAGATATGCTGCTTAAGCAAGTAATTTGCATACCAATAAATAAATATTTGTTACTCTGGTTTTTATATTAGTCATTATATTGCCAAGTCATTTTAACAACTGTTACATAATTATAGGGAAATCAAAACATTAACCAGTGTGTCTTATAAATTCATTACCAAATTTCCGTTTTACTTATTTAGTAAAAAGACCAAATATAGTTCACATTTTTAAAAGTATATAAAAAGTTTGACTTTTTATGTAAGCCTATGTTCTTAAGTTGCTTGTTTTGTCACTTAATATTTAAGTTCTTTGTGAATTTGAATTTCAAACAGAGGGATAACTTTGATTCCAAAGAAGACCATTTTTGGGGGTAGTAAGAATTTATTTTTATAGTGAAGAGCATAATTTTTATATTCAGAAATAGACTCCCAAGGACAGTGTTTGTTCATTTTTCTACTTATTCATATGCTCATCTGATTTTTGTCACTTAGGAACCTTCATTATACCTAGTTGGCCTTTATAATGACATTTGCAACATTAGGGAACATTCTTTTTGCTTTTCTTGCATATTGATTTCCAGTCCTAGAACAAATACACTCAATCTTTTCTTGATCCAAGAGAGCAATTTTCTAGCCATTCTTTCTAAAATTTCTCCTTCTGAGAAGTGTCTCTTTCTAGGTGTTATGGCATTAATTATTTATAATTTTAAATACATTGCTTATTAACCATTTTGATCAATATGACAGCACAAAAGCTATTGAGCTCTCGAACCACACTCAAAATCATGAGTTAGTAGATGGTATGAAGGAGTGCTAATGCTTATTAAGTACTAAGTGCCAAATCTATACTGGGTACTTTCACATACAATAGAATATATTCTTTACTCTTACCATAGAGTCTAAGGAAAATATGATCAGCTCTACTTGAAAAATTAGAAAACTGAGATTTAGAGTAAGTAGCCATTGGTTATGCAATAGTAAATTTTGGTATTGGAATTCGAACTTCAGTTTAATTTCTCAGCCACACCTCTCTACAATTCCTGACTATAAAAGTATTCAATCATCTTACTCACCTCCTTCTAACAGTCATCATATTTGTATTATTTTTTTCAATGTCCCTATTCCTTGCTAGAATAAGAACAAAATACTATGTCTGTTTTGTTAAATTTTGCACTCCTGGTCCTTAGCACAATGCTTGGCACATATTTAAACCTGCATACAATTTGTAAGATGAGTGAATTGATGGATTAATGAATGAATTTAGATTTTTAAATGACTATGCTTCATTTATGGGGAAATTTATATGGTATATTTACAAATTTGGGTAATTTGATAAGTTTCAAGCAGATTCCTTGGGAATGTCAATGGTCTACTTTCTTGCAGAGTTAGAAATAGATATTCATGGTTTTACTGAAAATATATATTTTTTCCAGTGGAAGTAAGTGAATATGCTGGTAAGAAGTGATAGGTATCTATCATTGTGTCCTAATAGCAAGTTAAAGTTCTGAGGTATTATTGACAGGCCAGAAACAGCCTTCTTCATTTACCTGCAAACTGTGGAAATAATATGAACTTAATGCATTTCCCTTGTTTAAGAAGCATGACAGTGCTTCAGACTTGATGACTTTGAAATCTCCTGTTGTTCTTCATGGTGCACTGGTGCTTGCCTGTCTCACTTAATCATTGTGGCATTAATGATGCCACTAGTGGCTTGAGGTCTTAACTGGGTACTTGGGGCCAGCTACACAGTAAAAGGGAAACCTGTTAATCCTTCCAACAATGCTAATGCTGACCAAAGAGAGGTTGAATGCTTGCTAAACCACAAGTCTATTGGGATAAGCAGAAAAAGCATAAATAAGTTTTAGACTTTAAGACATGATTGAAATCCAGATGGAATTTGAGTGATGATCAGGTTTGATATAAAAATGTTATTAGGGATATAACAAATCACATTTCATATATGCTTATTGTTTGTTAAACGCCTTTAATTCATTCTTAAAGCTTTCTCTGAAAGCAGGGCTCACAAACATGTTTGAATGAGTGTTTGAAATGTTCAGTGAGGGGAATGGAATGAGAAGTCTTTGGAAATGCCTTCTTGCTGCTTGTTCCTCTCTGCTTTTTTGGGTACTGAAACTTGGAGCTGGTCTAACATTCTCTTGGGAGGTATGTTTGACTCTGGAAAGTATGAGGGTAGAGATAAGGAAGAAAGAAAGGAAAGGCAAAGTTTTGTTCTTCAGCCTGCTGCTTTAGGAAAAGAGGAGTTTTGATATTTTCTTTTGTGTGATCCAGCCCATGTGATAGAGTAAGGGGGCAGGCAGGGATTTAGGATAGACCTCTATTGGGAATGTTTTTAAATGTGCATTTTAATTCCTTCTTTGTTCTCAATGAAGACTTCGTGAACTTTTTACCCTTAGTCCAGAAGATTTATATGTGCATCGTGTGTGTGTGTGTGTGTGTGTGTGTGTGTATGCGCACGTGGGTGATGACACAGTGGGTCAGTTCCTTCTTCCTTGGAAAAATGGAGTTGTGAAAGGTCCTCTTTATCTGTCAAAGTTTAAGCACTCTGTGCACTAAGTGGAAAGACTGCACATCTAGGCAAGGGGAACTCCTAACAATTCCTGACGGGTAGAGGTTCCACCATAGCTGTTTCTCACTAGGTGAATTATTAGAAAGGTGATGAGAAATCTGGCAATATATATTGGATATTAGTCAGTTAATGACTTTTTTTTTGCCTTGTTATAATCTTTTGTTTTACTATAATACTTTGATATAACTAACTTTATCCCAATTATATTTACCCCACCTTTTTTTCCCCTTAAGTTCTTGGTTACAAACTTTAAGTCTCTTGGTATACGTAAAGGCTTTGCAGAAACTGTTTCAACTCTGGGTACTTGGTAGGTGCTTAAACTACTTATGGTGACAATTCTTATTTAAGAATACTAGCTTTAAAAACAAAACAAAACAAAAAAGAATGCTAGCTTACTTTTCTGCTTATATTGTCCAATATTCCATGTCATGAGAAAGTACTGGTAGTACTTTTGCAATTAATCATGTATCACAACCAAGTATTTTAGGCAGTTTTGACAGTTTTCACTTGTTCATTGAGAACGTGGTGGCATATGAGTAGAGACCAGAGATGCTGCTAAACATCGTATAATGCACAACTCTACCCTGAAACAAAGACTCGAAATGTCAGTAGTGCTCAGGTTGAGCAATTTTGATCTAATGGTCCAGCAAATACTTGTGGCCAGTTTTCCGTATTGCAGATATAGTGCTAGGTCCTAGAAATAGTACAATCAGCATGGCAAATGTATCTTTACTCTTAGAGAAATACATTCCATTTAGGAAAATACATGTTAAACAAACAATACTACCAAAATATACTATAATTCCTCTTCTTAAAGAGGGTTATGAGCTGGGTTCTGGAATATGATGTAATTGACACTGGGGGGTTGGAAATAATTTAACTCACCGGAGGATTGATGCTGCAAATCCTGAATGCCTAAATCTATTAGCTTTCTACATGTGCTCAGTCCTCAACAGCTAGTGATGCAGAGGATTGTTGGGGGTGAAACACATGATCTCTTCTTTAGATGTGTTACAATATATTCATAGGTAAAGATCACTGCACACAAAATGCGTAAAGAACAAAGTAATTATATGTGTTCATATCATTGTAGTACAGGTCATTGAATGTTAACCCTAATCAGAGTAGCTTAACTTCTTTATTTAGATCTACTGGTTAAGAGGAAGATCTTTAGGAATTAAAAAAGTAACAACAAAGAGAATGACAAAACATTATTCATTTCTCTATTTCTCCTTAGACTGTCTATGTTTATACATTTTACATGTAATTCTCATTTTAATATGCAAGCTATTTTTTTATCCCTATTTTCTCCCATCTAAGTCTGGCTTCTATTTGTTGGACTATTCATGCATATCACTTTTTATGGCTCCATTAAATCCCATTGTACAGATGAACCCTAATTTTTATAAAAAAATTTCCCTATTGATAACATTTATAACCTCTTTATTTTTATGACAAAACTGAAGCCTAAGATGTTGAATGGCTTAACTAAATAATTACAGGGTAAAGATAGTGTCCAATGGTTTGAAAAATTAATATATAATTAATATAGAAAAGTCTAAAGGTNGCATATCACTTTTAATGGCTCCATTAAATCCCATTGTACAGATGAACCCTAATTTTTATAAAAAAATTTCCCTATTGATAACATTTATAACCTCTTTATTTTTATGACAAAACTGAAGCCTAAGATGTTGAATGGCTTAACTAAATAATTACAGGGTAAAGATAGTGTCCAATGGTTTGAAAAATTAATATATAATTAATATAGAAAAGTCTAAAGGTTATTTGTCACATTTCTCTAGAATCTGTAGAGCACAAAAGACAATGTGTGATTACAGATTCCCAAGAGGTTTTTCTCTGGTCAACCTCATATTAGTTATAGCAGGAGGGTCCATTACAATAAGTGATCTTTCCCCCCCTCTGTCTTTTAATTTGGTGGAATTTCCTGGGTACTTCTTGTGTTGCATAGGGAACATACCAATTTTTTAGGGATTTAGCTTTGTGGTTTGGCATGTTGAAAGACTAATATTGCAGGGGATGATTAAGAGGAGAAAGACTACTAGTTTTCTCATTAACATTCATTAATCTTGGAATCTAGTCATTTTTAGTCTGACAGTTTGACAATAGGTGATTTTGTATTGCAAAAGCAAAAAAATAATTGCTTTGTGTCACGTATTAAAGGTCAAAAAAAAGGTATTGCTTTATGAAAAGTGAGAAAACACTATCAAAGCTGAGAAAACTATCATCCGTCTCTAGTAAAATGAATTAGTAGGCTATTAGTAAGGCAACTTTTGCACATTTCACTTATGAATTAAAGCTAGAAGAGAAATCTCTAAGGCAACAAGGGTTGAATGCTCATGGAGATAATAGGCAAATATCTCACTTAGTGGAAACTATATTTTCACCTACTAATAATCAGAATGTCTTTCAATTAGAGGAGAAATGTCTGTTTGACACTTACTGGTGATTTTTTTTTTTTTTTGCAAAACTATACTTAGGACATGCACTTAAGACATGTAAGCATTGCCATGAGGCATTCTTATTTTTTTCATTTAGTTTTCTCAGCCTAATATTAAAAGGAGAGGATTTTTGTCTCTTAAAATAATTTCTGTACAAAGTTTTGTACTTCCATTTACAAAGCACTTCCACAGAGACTTATCCCATTTAGTTCTTTTAGAACGCTGAAGCATGAGTGACCTTGTTCCCATTTTGCAGATGAGAAAATAGATCCTCAGGGAGATTATGCAATACATTCTATTCTAGACCACATAGCTAAGAAGTAGCCCAAGTATTCATTGAGATTAAATCTCATTCCAAAAGCTATGAGATCAGAATTAGAATACCTCAACCTGGAAAGGTCAAGTTGATCATTCTTTAGTACAATGACTCTATTTGCACACCCTTGGGTGTGTTTTTTAAGAGTTTTTTTAAGGAGTTTTTTAAGAGAGTTTTAAAATCAAACTATTCTGTTTTTATTTGTTAGTGTTTTATTATACTTGGATTTCACAGTGTTTACCATGAAAAGTATTATGGGAATGATATGTCTATCATACTGATGACAAGCCCAAGGGACTCAGTGAGGAAACTAAAGATACTTATTCAGATATTGGGATAACAAATACTTGGCAAATATAGTCTTAGTGCTGCTAGTTTCTTTTTTAAAACAATGATTTCTCTGATTGAAAAATACAGGAATTTCAGATTTGGGAGGAAATTATAAAAAAGAAAAAAGAAGAAAATAAAAATCACCTACAATTCTGCGCCTGAGAAACAACTATTCCTATATTTACTGTCTTGTTTTCTAGTGTGTATACAGAGGGATACTAAATTTGGAAAATTTAAACAAACAAACAAACAAAAAGAATGTATGTCTTTACTACAGAGCATCTCCGAGCATTTAACATGCTAAGATGCACTGTAAGTCTCCAAGAGAAAGAAATAACGTTCGGGTTTTGGATACTGCATATATAGGGTGGAATAGAAGAGTTAAGAATTTAGAGTGTTTGAAATGTAAGGTGGCAGCACATAGGCTGTGTGAAGGTTAAAGAAATAATTTATGCTGATATGGTGGGCAAACCAAGCCATCTATAAACTGAAAAACAATGGGCATTTTGGGGGTTTCTTCTATGAGGTAAGCACTGTGCCAGTTTTCTTTAAATTGGTTGCCTAGTTTAAACCTCACTCTGTGAAATAATGTTCCCATTTCATAGATGATGAAATTGATTCTTACAGTCAGAATGTCCTTCTTGATGGGTTACATTGGGAATAGTCTTCCAGATTAATAGAGCAAAAAGGTAAAAATACAAAATTCAATAATCGGGATATGACATACTTTCATAATAAAGTCTTTTCTTTCACTAGTCAAGGAACTCTAATCACATGCCTCACCTGAAAGGTTTCTAGCCTCTTCTCTTATTGCCACATCTATGCTCAAATTTATCTAATTGTGATTCTTGTATCCGAATATAGCATTAAATTGCTGGATTTAGTATGTAAGGAGTGCTGTCAGGTAGCAGTCCATATACTGCTAAGGGAGCTCTATCACCAAAGCCCTTTCTCTCTGGTACACACACAGCTCTCAGATAGGAGCTAATTTCTTTTTTAACGTAGAGGGGATTGGGTTGCACTTTGCTAAGTTCCCTTTGAGATCCTTTGAGGTGAAGCTGTCAAACTATCAAGATGCAGAAGGGGGGGTTATTGGAGCTAATCAGGTGTAGGAAGCTGGGTATGGGGGTAGGGAGGGCTATGAAAGGTAAGCTCTGGGGTGGAAATCTGACTCTTACTAGGTTTGAGCTTCGGGGAAGCCAAATTGCAGGTCTAGGCTTAAACCAAGCTTTCACTGCTATCATTTGCTTCATTTGGGGACATATTTTCCAGTGACATATTGGATCCTTTCTCTGCCAACTAGTGATAATGATATTTAAAATCCTGTAGAGAATAACAGACATCTCTAGAGAAGTGGTCCTTTTCTTCCAAAATGTCTTGCCTTCTGGAATTGTTAAAAAGAGCCCTCATACTTCTTCCTTTTTGAAAAATTGAGAGTATTCATAGCGTTGACCTTATATGAACTTTAAAAGTAGGCATATGTTTTTGCACTTTTATTGTGTGTTTAAAGCCTTGTTGTTGTCTTTTTTAACATGTTGTTTTACTTTTCAAATTCAGCTTAATTATTTTCAAGCAGGTGTGGTAATAAAAGATTAAGCTGATATGTATTAGAGACATAATTTTGATTTGTTTGTTTTTGGTGCTTTGTTGCTCTGGCCTGCCTACAAACCCTCCACTTTTTAAAAAAAAAAGATATTATAACATAATAATAAAAATTTAGGAAAGTAGAAGAGGAGGATCACTTATAATTTCACTACTATAACAGTAAATCTATTTTCACTTTTGCAGATTCCCATCTGTTGGTCTCTGAGGGGAGCCAATAAATGGCATTCTACTTTTCTGCCTGGGCTTTGAGTAATTTGAGAAAACAAAAGAGTGGCAGATGGAGCCAAAATATTACCTTTATTACTAATTAAGCCCAGGTTGGAAGATGGAGCTTATTTTGAGAGCCAGATGATCTGCTGACTAAACCTTGGAATTAGGCAGACTCCTTCCCCATGCTGCCGTCTCCCCAGTTGCAACAGAAATGAACCATGCCTGAACTCGGTAGTGACAAAGGTTGTGCCCTTGGAGGAGAGGTGCTTTCTGCGGCTCATTTGCTCCCCAAAGGAAGAAGCATGCGTGGGCCCACATGCTCAGTTTACTTTTTACCAAAACTGATCGATAAGCCACCCTTCATGAAAATAGTAGTCTCCTGTAGATTGCATTTTTAAGAAAGATTCTGAGAAATGGGTCTCCTGAAAATAAGTATTTTTTGTTCCTTGGAAAATATTAAGAAATTGCTTCTCTGATGAGCTGTACAATTTACTATGTTGTCAAATTCCTGGTTCACAGAGAAGAGTTAGAGTAGCGTTTTTAGGTTACCAGTGAAATGGGCTTCCATGATGGTGACATTAGAATTATGATTGTATTCAGTGTAACCCCTCATCAATGATTAGTTAATGAGTAGTCTCTTCTAGTACTCTGGGGTTCCAGCAAAGGGTTAAGACAGGAATTCTGACCCAGGGAGCTTTCAATTTAATCAGAGGAATAAATATCACGCATAGGAAACTGTAGAGCCAATTATAATTGTGAAATTGTGCTGTGTATACCAGATAGTCTCAAGACAGTTAACATTTATAAGCACAACACACTCACAAAAGTGTACATTATAAGGATAACTTGAATCCTCTCAATTTTTAGGATAGGCAAATCATCTATCCTCTAGGCAGTTATAGTAGGAGGAGGCATAAAATTTAATAGGCAATTATGATTCGATAAGGATGAAGAATAAGCACAGGGGGTGTAGTAGCACGACATGAGGGACATTTAACCCATTCCTGGGGTGTAAGAGAGAGTTTTGTAGTGGAAATTATATCTAATGGAAACTTGAAATACAAGTAAGTGTTACTCAGTTAAACAAGAGGGGTAAAGCAGAGTAACGGCATGTGCAGAGAGGTCCAGAGGAGATAGAGTAGGCAAATTCAGGAAACTGCAAATAGTTTAGGATAGTTCTAAGTACAATGCCTGAAATATGCTCGGTGTTCGTTAAAAATATTCTGAATACATAGCTTCCTCACTGAACTTTGAATTTGAGATAGAAACATTACATACCAATGAGTAGGTGTTAGCTGGTAGAAGGAAAGAAAATAATATTGGAGGATAGTGTCTGATAGAATATTCATTTTCATTCTGTACTGAGTATTCATTCAATAATTTGAAGGTAATTTCCCACTAAAAACAGAACTTTTAAAATCAGGTTTGAAAAATTATTTTAAAGAATTTTAGTAAAAGCAACTCAATTATTTCTGAAATTTCTAATGTAAAGGAATTGTAAAGAAAGCCTACAATTCTTTGTTGTGCTAAAGGTCTATAAACTGAAAGTTAAAGAACCATACACCTAAATAGCATTTTACATGCCTATAGTTCATTTTACTTTTAAAGTAGTTTATTGTGGATCTTCTTTTCTTCTATTTATGATAATATTGGTTTCCTTTTGAATTTGATTTAATACTTGATGGGTTAAACAAGTGTGACAATAATCTCAATAATTATTTGGAATAGTTTTCCCATCTAACTCTCTCATGAGTGAATAATGTTAAAGACTAAAATATAGAGATAGAACTAGAGATAGAGACACAGAGAGAGTGAGAGAGAGAGAAAGAAAGTTATTTATAACAGAATTATGTATAATGCTTTAAAATTGTGAATAACTTAAATGTTCAATAAGAGAATGATTAAATTCACTAGAGATACCTATTAGGAAGAAAGTCATTATTTAAAAAAAGGAATAAAGTCATTATATTGTTGTAATGACTATAAAATAGAAAAAGGCTTATGATGCGCATCAGGTTTTAAAAAGAGAGTATAGAAATATATGCTTGATATGGTTACAATTATTCTACACAAAAAGTCTATGTATAGAAAACATAAAGGAAATATATTATATATCAAGAATGGATTTTTTAAAAATATGATTTTGCAGTGGGGATCTGATTGGTTTTCCTTCTTTTTTGTTTTCTGAAATGTCTTCAATACATACCTTACCATAGTATTATTTGAAGCATGTACATTTTTTTTTTAGTTTTTATTTAAATTCCAGGTAGTTACCATACAGTGTAATATTAGTTTCAGGTATACAATATAGTGATTCAGCAGTTTCATATATCACCTGGAGTTCATCATGACAGTGTACTCCTTAATCCTCATCACCTGTGTCACCCCTCCCCCCCACCTCCCCTCTGGTAGCCATCAGTTTGTGCTCTATAGTTAGGAGTCTGTTTCTTGGTTTGCCTTTGTCTCTTTTTTTCCCCCTTGCTCATTTGTTTTGCTTCTTAAATTCCACATGTGAGTGAAATCATATGGTATTTCTTTTTCTTTGACTGACTTACTTTGTTTAGTATAATGCTCTCTAGCTCCATCCATGTTGTTGCAAAGGCAAGATTTCATTTTTTATGGCTGAGTAATATTCCATTCTAGATGGTGTATTGTATACACAATAAACCATTGTGTATATTGTATACCACCTCTTCTTTATCCATTCACCAGTTGATGGAGGCTTCTGCTGTTTCCATAATTTGACTACTGTAGATAATGTTGCTATATATAACAGAGTGCATGTATCCCTTGGAGTTAGTTTTTTAGTATTATTTGGATAAATATCTACTAGTGCAATTGCTGGATTGTAGGGCAATTCTATTTTTAACTTTTTTTTTATTATTATATTATGTTAATCACCATACAGTACATCCCCAGATTCCGATGTAAAGTTTGATGCTTCATTAGTTGCGTATAACAGCCAGTGGACCATGCAATACGTGCCCTCCTTACTACCCATCACCAGTCTATCCCATTCCCCCACCCCCTCCCCTCTGAAGTCTTCAGTTTGTTTCTCATAGTCCATAGTCTCTCATGTTTCATTCCCCCTTCTGATTACCCCCCTTTTCTTTATCCCTTTCTTCCCCTACCGATCCTCCTAGTTCTTATGTTCCATAGATGAGAGAAATCATATGATAATTGTCTTTCTCTGCTTGACTTATTTCACTTAGCATTATCTCCTCCAGTGCCGTCCATGTTGCAGCAAATGTTGAGAATTCGTTCTTTCTGATAGCTGAGTAATATTCCATTGTATATATGGACCACAGCTTCTTAATCCAGTCATCTGTTGAAGGGCATCTCGGCTCCTTCCATGATTTGGCTATTGTGGACAATGCAGCTATGAACATTGGGGTGCATATGGCCCTTCTCTTTACTACGTCTGTATCTTTGGGGTAAACACCCAGTAGTGCAATGGCTGGGTCATAGGGTAGTTCAATTTTTAACTTTTTAAGGGACCTCCACACTGTTTTCCAGAGTGGCTGTACCAACTTGCATTCCCACCAACAATGTAGGAGGGATCCCCTTTCTCCACATCCTCTCCAACAATTGTTGTTTCTTGCCTTGTCTATCTTTGCCATTCTAACTGGCGTAAGGTGGTATCTCAGTGTGGTTTTGATTTGAATTTCCCTGATGGCTAATGATTTTGAACATTTTTTCATGTGTCTGTTAGCCATTTGTATGTCTTCATTGGAAAAGTGTCTGTTCATATCTTCTGCCCATTTTATGATTTGTTTATTTGTTTCTCGTGTATTGAGTTTGAGAAGTTCTTTGTAGATCTTGGATACCAGTCCTTTATCTGTGGTGTCCTTTGCAAATATATTCTCCCATTCCGTGGGCTGTCTCTTAGTTTTTTTGACTGTTTCCTTGGCTGTGCAGAAGCTCTTTATCCTGATAAAGTCCCATAAGTTCATTTTATCTTTTATTTCTCTTGCCTTTGGAGATGTGTCGTGAAAAAGGTTGCTCTGGCCGATGTCATAGAAGTTGTTGCCTATGTTCTCCTCTAGAATTTTGATGGATTCCTGTCTCACATTGAGGTCTTTCATCCATTTGGAGTTTATTTTTGTGTATGGTGTGAGAGAGTGGTCAAGTTTCATTCTTTTGCATGTAGCTGTCCAATTTTCCCAGCACCATTTATTGAAGAGACTGTCTTTTTTCCACCGGATGTTTTTTCCTGCTTTATCAAAGATTAGTTGCCCAAAGAGCCGAGGGTCCATTTCTGGGTTCTCTATTCTGTTCCATTGGTCGATGTGTCTGTTTTTGTGCCAGTACCATGCTGTCTTTGTGATCACAGCTTTGTAGTACAGCTCGAAATCCGGCATTGTGATGCCCCCAGCTTTGTTTTTCCTTTTCAACAGTTCCTTGGAGATTCGGGGCCTTTTCTGGTTCCATACAAATTTAAGGACTATTTGTTCCAGTTCTTTGAAAAATGTCCTCGGTATTTTGATCGGGATAGCATTGAAAGTGTAGATTGCTCTGGGTAGTATGGACATTTTAACTATGTTAATTCTTCCAATCCATGAGCATGGAATATTTTTCCATCTTTTTATGTCTTCCTCAATATCTTTCAAAAGTGATCTATAGTTTCTAGCATATAGGTCCTTTACGTCTCTGGTTAAGTTAATTCCAAGGTAACGCATGGTTTTTGGTGTTATTGTAAATGGGATGGATTCCCTAATTTCTCTTTCTTCAGTCTCGTTATTCGTGTATAGAAATGCAACTGATTTCTGGGCATTGATTTTGTATCCTGCCACCTTACTGAATTGTTCTATAACTTCTAATAGTTTGGGAGTGGATTCCTTTGGGTTTTCCATATAGAGTATCATGTCATCTGCAAAGAGAGACAGTTTGACTTCTTCTTTGCCGATTTGGATACCTTTGATCCCTTTTTGTCTTCTGATTGCTGTTGCAAGGACTTCTAGTACTATGTTGAATAATAGTGGCGAGAGTGGGCATCCTTGTCGTGTTCCTGATCTTAAGGGAAAGGCTTCCAGCTTTTCCCCATTGAGAATAATGCTTGCAGTAGGCTTTTCATAGATGGCTTTTATGAGATTGAGAAATGTACCCTCTATTCCTACACTCTGAAGGGTTTTAATCAGGAAAGGATGCTGTATTTTGTCAAATGCTTTTTCTGCATCAATTGAGAGGATCATATGGTTCTTGAGTCTTTTCTTGTTGATATGATGTATCACATTGATTGATTTGCGAGTGTTGAACCATGCTTGCATCCCAGGTATGAATCCCACTTGGTCATGATGGATAATCCTTTTAATGTACTGTTGGATTCTATTAGCAAGGATCTTGTTGAGGATTTTGGCATCCATATTCATTAGAGAAATCGGTCTGTAATTCTCCTTTTTGAGGGGGTCTTTGCCTGGTTTGGGGATCAAGGTAATATTAGCCTCATAGAATGAGTTTGGTAGCTTTCCTTCTGTTTCTATTTTTTGAAATAGCTTTAGGAGAATAGGTATTATTTCTTCTTTGAATGTTTGGTAGAATTCCCCAGGAAAACCGTCTGGGCCTGGAGTTTTATTATTTGGAAGGTTGTTTATCACTGACTCAATTTCTTCATAGTTAATTGGCCTATTTAAGAAATCTATTTCTTCCTGTTTCAGTCTTGGTAGTTTATAGGTTTCCAGGAAGGCCTCCATCTCTTCCAGATTGTTTAGTTTTTTGGCATATAGCTGTTGATAAAAGTTTCTAATAATCCTTGCAATTTCAATGGTGCTGGTCGTGACCTCTCCCTTTTCAGTCATAATTTTAATAATCTCAGTCCTTTCTCTTTGTTTTTGGACAAGTTTTGCCAGTGGTCTATCAATTTTATGGATTCTCTCAAAGAACCAGCTTCTAGTCCTGTTGATCTGCTCTACTGTGGTTCTGGTCTCTAATTCATTGATTTCTGCTCTAATCTTGGTCAACTCCTTCCTTGTCAGTGGGTTAGGCCTGTCCCTCTGTTGCTGTTCCAGTTTCTTGAGGTGAGAATATAGAAACTGCATTTTAGATTTTTCTATTCTTTTGAGTGAGGCTTGGATGGCTATGTATTTCCCCCTTAGGACTGCCTTTGCAGTATCCCATAGGTTTTGGACCGTTGTGTATTCATTCTCGTTGGTCTCCATAAATTGTTTAATTTGTTTTTTGATTTCCTGGTTTATCGAGTCATTCTTGAGCAGGATGGTTCTTAGCCTCCAAGTGTTTGAGTTTCTTCCAGGTTTTTCCTTGTGGTTGAGTTCCAATTTCAGAGCGTTGTGGTCTGAGAATATGCAGGGGATAATTTCAATCTTTTGGTATTGGCTGAGACCTGTTTTGTGTCCCAGAGCATGATCTATTCTTGAGAATGTTCCATGGGCATTTGAATAGAATGAGTATTCTTTGGTTCTGGGGTGTAGTGTTCTATATATATCTATGAGGTCCAACTCGTCGAGTATGGCATTCAAAGCCTTTGATTCTTTGCTTAGTTTTTGCCAGGGTGTTCTGTCTATTTCTGATAGTGGGGTGTTGAGGTCCCCTACTATTACTGTGTTCTTATCTATATGTCTCTTTATTTTGGTTAAGAGTTGGCTTGTGTATCTTGCTGCTCCCCTGTTGGGGGCATATATATTAATAATTGTCATATCCACTTGTTGAATACTTCCTTTAAGAATAATATAGTGCCCTTCTGTATCTCTCTCTATGGCCTCTAGTTTAAAATCCAGTCTATCTGATATGAGAATTGCTACTCCAGCTTTCTTTTGAGGTCCATTTGCGTGGAAGATGGTACTCCATCCCCTTACTCTAAGTCTGAATGCATCTTTGGGTTCAAAATGAGTCTCTTGTAGACAGCAAATGGATGGGTCATGTCTTTTTATCCAATCTGCAACCCTGTGGCGTTTTATGGGAGAGTTTAAGCCATTTAGATTGATAGAGATTATTGACAGATATGATTTTAATGATGCCATTTCTCTTTAAAGTCTTTGTATCGGTTGTGACTTGCTGCTCTGTATCACTCTTGGGGCCTTTTTACCTTTATAGAGCCCCCCTTAATATCTCCTGTAGGGCTGGTTTCGTGGTTACGAAATTGGTTAATGATTGGCGATTTTGGAACGTCTTTATTTCTCCATCAATTCTGAATGACAGCTTTGCTGGATAAAGGATCCTTGGCTGCATGTTTTTCTCTGAAAGAGCTTTAAAAATGCCCCCCCAAGCCTTTCTCTCATTCCAGGTCTCTGTAGACAGGTCTGACGTAATCCTGATACCTTTGCCTTGGTACGTGAGAAATTTCTTTGCCCTGGCCGCTTTCAATACTGTATCCTTGGATCTAATATTTGCGAATTGCACTATGACATGCCGTGGCGTAGGTTTGTCCTGGTTGAGCTTGGATGGGGTCCTCTCTGCCTCTTGGACACGAATGCTTGTTTCCCTTGCTAGATTAGGGAAGTTTTCAGCTACAATTTGTTCAAATATCTCTTCTAGACCTCTGTTTTTCTCCACCCCTTCAGGGATGCCGATGATTCTGACATTGGATCGTTTCATAGAGTCAGTAATCTCCCGTAATCTACATTCGTGGGCGTGGATTTTTTTAAGACCAGCTTCTATTTTCGTTTTTTCTTCTACTAACCCATCCTCCAATTCGCTAACGCGTTCCTCTGCCTCGGTGACCCTGGCCGTCAGAGCCTCTAGTTTTGACTG